>NC_091987.1:16655752-16955752 GCF_044704955.1 Pristiophorus japonicus
GTTGTTAATAAACCAACTAGTTCTTAAGAGCAATGTGTTGCTATGAATTCTTAAGCAAAGAACCCATGAAGCAAATACATTACAGGTTGACCTGACAGTAGTCTTAAAGATTATGAAAGGGTTTGATAGGTTAGACATAGAGAAGATGTTTCCACTAGTGGGGGAGACCAGAACTAGGGGCCATCAATATAAGACAGTCACTAATAAATCCAATGGGGAATTCAGGAGAAACTTCTTTACCCAGAGAGTGGTAAGAATGTGGAACTCGCTCGCAAAGGGAGAGGTTGAGGCGAATAGTATTGATGCATTTAAGGGGAAGCTGGACAAACACATGAGGGAGAAATAAATAGAAGGATATGGTTCAAGGAAGAGGGGTGGGAGGGAGCTGGCCATCCTAGACTGGGTGATGTGTAATGAGAAGGGACTAATTAGCAATCTTGTTGTGCGAGGCTGCTTGGGGAAAAGTGACCATAATATGGTAGAATTCCTTATTAAGCTGGAGAGTGACCAAAATTAATTCGGAAACTAGGGCCCTGAACTTAAGGAAAGGTAACTTCGATGGTATGAGGCGTGAATTGGCTAGAATAGACTGGCAAAGGATACTCAAAGGGTTGACGGTGGATAAGTAATGGCAAACATTTAAAGATCACATGGATGAACTTCAGCAATTGTTCATCTCCGTCTGGAGTAAAAATAAAACTGGGAAGGTGGCTCAACCATGGCTAACAAAGGAAATTAAGGATCGTGTTAAAGCCAAGAAAGAGGCATATAAATTGGCTAGAAAAAGCAACAAACCTGAGGACTGGGAGAAATTTAGAATTCAACAGAGGAGGACTAAGGGTTTAATTAGGAAGGAGAAAATAGAGTATGAGAGGAAGCTTGCAGGGAATATAAAACCTGACTGCAAAAGCTTCGAAAATATGTGAAGAGAAAAAGATGAGTAAAAACAAATGTAGGTCCCTTGCAGTCGGATTCAGGTGAATTTATAATGGGGAACAAAGAAATGGCAGACCAATTGAATCAATACTTCGGTTCTGTCTTCACAAAGGAAGATACAAATAACCTTCCGAATGTACTAGGGGACAGTGGGTCTAGTGAGAAGGAGGAACTGAAGGATATCCTTATTAGGTGGGAAATTGTGTTAGGGAAATTGAAGGGATTGAAGTCCGATAAATCCCCGGGGCCTGATAGTCTGCATCCCAGAGTACTCAAGGAAGTGGCCCTAGAAATAGTGGATGCATTGGTGATCATTATCCAACAGTCTATCGACTCTGGATCAGTTCCTGTGGACTGGAGGGTAGCTAATGTAACACCACTTTTTAAAAAAGGAGGGAGAGAGAAAACGGGTAATTATAGACCGGTTAGCCTGACATCAGTAGTGGGGAAAATGTTGGAATCAATCATTAAGGATGAAATAGCAGCGCATTTGGAAAGCAGTGACAGGATCAGACAAGTCAGCATGGATTTATGAAAGGGAAATCATGCTTGACGAATCTTCTAGAATTTTTTGAAGATGTAACCAGTAGAGTGGACAAGGGAGAACCAGTGGATGTGGTGTATTTGGACATTCAAAAGGCTTTTGACAAGGTCCCGCACAAGAGATTGGTGTGCAAAATCAAAGCACATGGTATTGGGATAATATACTGACGTGGATAGAGAAACTGGTTGGCAGACAGGAAGTAGAGAGTCGGGATAAATGGGTCCTTTTCAGAATGGCAGGCAGTGACTAGTGGAGTGCCGCAGGGCTCAGTGCTGGGACCCCAGCTGTTTACAATGTACATTAACGATTTAGATGAAGGATTATAGTGTAATATCTTCAAGTTTGCAGATGACACTAAACTAGCTGGCGGTGTGAGCTGTGAGGAGGATGCTAAGAGGCTACAGGGTGACTTAGACAGGTTAGGTGAGTGGGTAAATACATGGCAGATGCAGTATAATGTGGATAAATGTGAGGTTATCCATTTTGGGGGCAAAAACATCGAAGGCAGAATATTATCTGAATAGCGGCAGACTAGGAAAAGGGGAGGTGCAATGAAACCTGGGTGTCATGGTTCATCAGTCACAGCAGGCGGTGAAGAAGGCAAATGGTATGTTGGCCTTCATAGCTAGGGGATTTGAATATAGAAGCAGGAAGGTCTTAATGCAGCTGTACACAGCCTTAGTGAGGCCTCACCTGGAATATTGTGTTCAGTTTTGGTGGTCTAGTCTGAGGAAGGACATTCTTGCTATTGAGGGAGTGCAGCGAAGGTTCACCAGACTGATTCCAGGGATGGCTGGGCTGTCATATGAGAAGAGACTGTATGAACTGGGCCTTTATTCACTGGAGTTTAGAAGGATGAGAGGGGATCATAGAAACATATAAGATTCTAACAGGACTGGACAGGATAGATGCGGGAAGAATGTTCCCGATGTTGGGGAAGTCCAGAACCAGGGGACATTGTCTTCGGATAAGGGGTAGGCAATTTAGGACTGAGATGAGGAGAAACATCTTCACTGAGAGTTGTTAACCTGTGGAATTCCCTGCTGCAGAGAGTTATTGATGCCAGTTCATTGGATATATTCAAGAGGGAGTTAGAAATGGCCCTTACGGCTAAAGGGATCAAGGGGTATGGAGAGAAAGCAGGAAAGGGGTACTAAGGGAATGATCAGCCATGATGTTATTGAATGGCGGTGCAGGCTCGAAGGGCTGAATGGCCTACTCCTGCACCTACTTTCTATGTTTCTATGTTTCTAAGACTCGTGTGGAGCATGAACGCCAGCCTGGACCTGTTGGGCCGAATGGCCTGTATCTGAGTTGGTATATTCTGTATATTTATTTTAACAAGTCGAGCCAAATGTTTTTAGAAAAGAAAATGTTCTGTTTACGCGGCTGAGGTTTTGAGATTTACCTTTAGCATTCCGAGAGCGGGGTTTGAAGGCGGACAGTCGGGTTCTGCAGATGACCTGTGGCTGATTGCTGTTCGGAAGCCTTGCTGCTTTATTGCAAAGGTCCTTAGTTTGAGTGCTGTGGCGTGAAAGTTGGAAGACGTGTGGACAGCATCAATGCAATTGCAACTCTCTTTCTATTTCTCAAATTGTTTCTGTTGTGCTGAATGCTTGCACACGATGAGATGCTCTTATATATTTTGTATGAATGGATCAACTCGACTGCGGATAACTGATTGAATTCGAGCGAAGCAGTTGAATAAAAGACAGGCCATTAATATTTGGATCAAGTTCAATTTCCCAGGAAATAGTCAACTGGGACTGCTCACTAGTTCCATCAAAGTTAATCTCTTAACGGTACTAATGATTCTTCCATTCTCCTTTCTATCATAATAGGGGAATTTGTGATGAAGGAAGATTGACTGTCTGCGGAAGGTGGAGATTTTCCACTTTCATTATTGCCAATGACTTCTCCCTGTTGACTGAGCTGATGTTTCTTGTCTATCGATGTGACTGATGCAATCTTTAATTCCCGTCTGTGTGGTTATAAATCTTTCCACCACAGAATCATTTCTTCAAACATGTAAGAATCTGAGGGGGCTTGACAAGGTGGATGCAGAGAGGATGTTTTCCCCCCTCTGTGGGGGAATCGAGAATGAGGGGCCATAGTCTCAGAATAAGGGGGCGCCCATTTAAGATGGAGATGAGGAGGAATTATTTCTTCTCTCGGAGGGTCATGAATCTTTGGAATTCTCTGTCCCAGAGAGCTGTGGAGGCTGGGTCGTTGAATATATTTAAAGTGGAGTTAGACAGATTTTTGAGCAATAGGCGAGTCGAGGGTTATGGGGAGTGGGCGGGGAAGTGGAGTTGAGTCCATGATCAGATCAGCCGTGATCTTATTGAATGGCGGAGCAGGCTTGAGGGGCCAAATCCTGCTCCTGCTCCTAATTCTTATGTTCTTTTGTGCAAAGTTAACAGGAAAAAAGCAGCAGAGATCATGTTTGATTGTATGAAATGTGGACCAACATGGGTAGACAAGACTTGTGCTGGGGCATCAATAACAACTTGCATTTAGATGGCGCCTTTATGGTTGAAAGATGTCGCAAGGCGCTTCACCGAACTGAGCTACCTTCAGCTGCAAGGGAGCAGCTGCCACCCAATTGTTGGGTTACCTGCACAGTGTGAGGGATTTCGTTTTCAGTTCTGAAAACCAAGATGGATCCAGTGGTTGGATTCTTGTTTTTCCCTTTGAAAGTGCTTAGCCTTTTGGGGAATAAAAAGAAAAAAGCAAGACTTTTATTTGTGTCGCGCCTTTCATGACCACCGGACTACACAAAGCACTTTACAGCCAATGAAGTACTTTTGTAATGTGGGAAATGCCAATTTGCGCACAGCAAGCTCCCACAAACAGTAATGTGGTAATGACCAGATAATCTGTTTTAGTGATGTTGATTGAGATGATGAATATTGTGTCAGACAACAGGTAAAACTCCCCTGCTCTTCTTCAAATTCATGGCCGTGGGATCTTTCACACCCACCTGTTTCAGTTGAAAGACGACACCTCCAACAGTGCGGCGCTCCCTCAGCATTGCACTGATGTGTCAGCCGAGATTTTTGTGCTCCATGCTCTGGAGTGGGATTTGAACCCACAACCTTTTGACTTTGAGGAGAGGGTGCTACCCACTGAGCCACTGGTTGACATGACATGACATTCACCAAACAGAGTTAACCGTTGCCGTGTTGTGTGACAGGCCATGGGGAGGAACTCTTGTTTCCTTACTGTGTTGTAGGGTGAAGCTTTTTTTGAAGTTTGGAACAACACGGTTTATTTGTTACTCCATCCTTTGCAGCTAATTTTTTTTGGAAAGACTAGTTTCTTTATTGCTGAAGTTCTAAATCTCTGAAGCGATTCACTACTGCCCTACGAAGCCCCATGGAGCGAACCGTGGCTGAGAAAATAGGCCGCAATTCTCCTTCTGGGTGGCACTGTTGGAACTGTGTGGGTATCAAGCATGGAGTGAATGGGGCTTGTCCCTCATGGCCCAATACCCCGCTGCAGCTCGCGTTCTAGATGGAAGTATTGAGAAAGGACCCTATAGCAATGCTCCAGTGGTTTCTGGAAAATGACATTCACAGCATTCACATAACAACGTAAGAAATAGGAACAGGGATAGGCCATACGGCCTCTCGAATCTGCTCCGCCATTTAATACGAGCATGGCTGATCTGATCATGGACTCTGCTCCACTTCCCCGCCCGCTCCCCATAACCCCTACCCCTTATCGTTTAAGAAACTGTCTTTTTCTGTCTTAAATTTATTCAATGTCCCAGCTTCCACAGCTCTCTGAGGCAGCGAATTCCACAGATTTACAACCTTCAGAGAGAAGAAATTCCTCTCATCTCCATTTTAAATGGGCAGCCCCTTATTCTAAGATCATGCCCTCTAGTTCTAATCTCCCCCATCAGTGGAAACATCCTCTCTGCATCCACCTTGTCAAGCCCCCTCATAATCTTGTACGTTTCGATAAGATCACCTCTCATTCTTCTGAATTCCAATGAGTAGAGGCCCAACCTACTCAACCTTTCCTCATAAGTCAACCCCATCATCTCCGGAATCAACCTAGTGAACCTTCTCTGAACTGCCTCCAAAGCAAGTATATCCTTTCGTAAATATGGAAACCAAAACAGCACGCAGTATTCCAGGTGTGGTCTTACCAAAACCTTGTATAGCTGTAGCAAGACTTCCCTGCTTTTAAACTCCATCACCTTTGCAATAAAGGTCAAGATTCCATTGGCCTTCCTGATCACTTGCTGTACCTGCATACTATCCTTTTGTGTTTCATGCACAAGTACCCCCAGGTCCCGCTGTACTGCAGCTCTTTGTAATTTTTCTCCATTTAAATAATAACTTGCTCTTTGATTTTTTTTCTGACAAAGTGCATGACCTCACACTTTCCAACATTATACTCCATCTGCCAAATTTTTGCCCACTCACTTAGCCTGTCTATGTCCGTTTGCAGATTTTCTGTGTCCTCCTCACATTGCTTTTCCTTCCAGCTTTGTATCATCAACAAACTTGGCTATGTTACACTCAGTCCCTCCTACATAGAAACATAGAAATTAGGTGCAGGAGTAGGCCATTCAGCCCTTTGTGACTGCACCCCCATTCAATAAGATCATGGCTGATCATTCAATCTCAAAACCCCTTTCCTGCTTTCTCTCCATACCCCTTGATCCCTTTAGCCGTAAGGGCCATAATCTCACTCCCTCTTGAATATATCCAATGAACTGGCATCAACAACTCTCTGCGGCAGGGGATTCCACAGGTTACCAATTCTCTGAGTGAAGAAATTTCTCCTCATCTCAGTCCTAAATGGCCTACCCCTTATCCTGCGACTATGTCCCCTGGTTCTGGACTTCCCCAACATCGGGAACATTCTTCCCGCATGTAACCTGTCCAGTTCCGTCAGAATCTTATGTTTCTATGAGATCCCCTCTCATCCTTCTAAACTCCAGTGAATAAAGGCCCAGTTCATCCAGTCTCTCCTCATATGACAGCCCAGCCATCCCTGGAATCAGTCTGTGAACCTTCGCTGCACTCCCTCAATAGCAAGAACATCCTTCCTCAGACTAGGAGACCAAAACTGCACACAATATTCCAGGTGAGGCCTCACTAAGGCCCTGTACAACTGCAGTAAGACCTCCTTGCTCCTATACTCAAATCCCCTAGCTATGAAGGCCAACATACCATTTGCCTTCTTTACCGTCTGCTGTACCTGTGCGCCCACTTTCAGTAACTGATGAACGATGACACCCAGGTCTCGTTGCACCTCCCCTTTTCATAATCTGCCACCATTCAGATAACATTCTGCCTTCGTGTTTTTGCCCCCAAAATGGATAACCTCACATTTATCCACATTATACTGCATCTGCCATGCATTTGCCCACTCACCTAACCTGTCCAAGTCACCCTGCAGCCTCTTAGCACCCTTCTCACAGCTCACACCACCACCCAGTTTAGTGTCATCCGCAAACTTGGAGATATTACACTCTATTCCTTCATCCAAATCGTTAATGTATATTGTAAAGATCTGGGGTCCCAGCACTGAGCCCTGTGGCATTCCACTAGTCACTGCCTGCCATTCTGAAAAGGACCTGTTTATCCCGACTCTCTGCTTCCTGTCTGCCAACCAGTTCTCTATCCACGCCAGTACATTACCCCCAATACCATGTGCTTTGATTTTGCACACCAATCTCTTGTGCGGGACTTGTCAAAAGCCTTTTTAAAGTCCAAATACACCACATCCACTGGTTCTCCTTTGTCCACTCTACTGGTTACATCCTCAAAAAATTCCAGAAGAATCGTCAAGCATGATTTCCCTTTCATAAATCCATGTTGACTTGGTCTGATCCTGTCACTGCTTTCCAAATGTGCTGCTATTTCATCCTTAATAATTGATTCCAACATTTTCCCCACTACTGATGTCAGGCTAACCGGTCTATAATTACCCGTTTTCTCTCTCCCTCCTTTTTTAAAAAGTGGTGTTACATTAGCTACCCTCCACTCCATAGGAACTGATCCAGAGTCAATAGACTGTTGGAAAATGATCACCAATGCATCCACTATTTCTAGGGCCACTTCCTTGAGTACTCTGGGATGCAGACTATCATGCCCCGGGGATTTATCAGCCTTTAATTCCATCAATTTCCCTATCACAATTTCCCGCCAATAAGGATATCCTTCAGTTCCTCCTTCTCACTCGACCCACTATCCCCTAGTACATTCGAAAGGTTATTTGTATCTTCCTTTGTGAAGACAGAACCGAAGTATTGGTTGAATTGGTCTGCCATTTCTTTGTTCCCCATTATAAATTCACCTGAATCCGACTGCAAGGGATCTACTTTTGTCTTTATTAATCTTTTTCTCTTCACATATTTATAGAAGCTTTTGCAGTCAGTTTTTATGTTCCTTGCAAGTTTCCTCTCGTACTCTATTTTCCCCCTCCTAATTAAACCCTTCGTCCTCCTCTGCTGAATTCTAAATTTCTCCCAGACCTCAGGTTTGCTGCTTTTTCTGGCCAATTTATATGCCTCTTCCTTGGATTTAACACTATCCCTAATTTCCTTTGTTAGCCACGATTGAGCCACCTTTCCCGTTTTATTTTTACTCCAGACAGGGATGTACAATTGTTGAAGTTCATCCATGTAACCTATAAATGTCTGCCATTGCCTATCCACCGTCAACCCTCTAAGTATCATTTGCCAGTCTATCGCAGCCAATTCACGTCTCATACCATCGAAGTTACCTTTCCTTAAATTCAGGACCCTAGTCTCTGAATTAACACTGTCACTCTCCATCTTTAACCAGCAACACTACATCCACTTATTTTGTGAGAAACTCAGATATGTACCGGGGCCTTGTCTTTGTAATATATATCTTTGACTTCTAGGACTTCAGGAATAGCTTCATAGCAGATGGTTGTCTTGGTGAGAGAGGCATTGTATCCAGATTCTATTCGACTACCATTATGCCTATATGATGTATCATATCATCATAGGTAGTCCCTCGAAATCGAGGAAGATTTGCTTCCACTCTGAAAGTGAGTTCTTTGGTGACTGAACAGTCCAATACGGGAATTACAGTCTCTGTCACAGGTGGGACAGACAGTGGTTGAAGGAAAGGGTGGGTGGGGAGTCTGATTTGCCGCAGGCTCCTTCCGCGGCCTGCGCTTGATTTCTGCATGCTTTCGGCGACGAAACTCGAGGTGCTCAGCGCCCTCCCGGATGCACTCCCTCGAAACATCCACCAAGGTGTCCTTGAAATGTTTCCTCTCCCCAACTGGGGCTCGCTTGCAGTGTAAGAGTTCCGAGTAGAGCCCTTGCTATACGCTGTATGTTTAATATGGATGCGTGCAGTTTCTCGCGGTGAAGATGCTTCGGTTACGGCCCAAAACCAACATCATAGTCAGTACCTTAGTCAGTCGCACACCTCCTCGTTTCAGCTTGAGTCAGAGCCCAGGTAACACTTTCTCTCTCTCTCTCCTGTGCTGATTATCCGTGTTGTACACAACGGGTGAGCTGGGGATTCCCACATGAAACGGGGGCACGTGATTGGGACTCATTCCTTGCCCGACGGGACAGACCACTCCATCATTCGGGGTCTGGTACTCAGCGCTACGCAACCAGCCCGCTTCGTAATCGAGAGGCCCCGAGGCACGACGGAAATCGCTCGTCTGCACGCTCGGCTTGAGTCAGCGGCGCTGGTCGCGTCCCCACAGGCAGCCAGTCCGAGCGAAGGGAACAATGTCAGACCGCCTAGCTTGCTGGCAGCAGCCCTTGGGTGTAGGATATATGGCACAGAGCAGGCCATTCGGTCCAGCCAGTTCATCTCGGTGTTTATGCTCCACTCGAGCCTCCTCCCGTCTTTCTTCATCGAATTCTATCAGCGTAACTCTCTATTCCCTTCTCCCTCATATGCTTACCTAACTGCCCCTTAAATGCATCGATACTATTCGCTTCAACCACTCCCTGTGAGAGCAAGTTCCACATTCTCACCATTCTCTGGGTAAATTCCCTATTGGATTTATTAGTGATTATCTTATATCGATGGCCTCTAGTTATGCTCTTTCCCACAAGTGGAAACATTCTCTCTGCATCCACTCTATCAAAACCTTTCATCATTTTAAAGGCCTCCATTAGGTCATAACCCAGCCTTCTTTTTTCAAGTGAAGAGAGACCCAGCCTGTTTGTCCTTTCCTGAGTGGGATGGGGCGGGTTTGGCGCGGGCTGCGGGGGCGAGGGGTGGGGTGGGGGGGTTGGGCTGTGGCTTGGGTGCAATCACTACTCCTGTGGTGTCGAGGGGGAGCATTGCTCTTCCTGTGGCCCCACAGGAACGGTTTATTCGACTGGTTTTTATTTGCCACCTACCTTTCCACGGTGGCCGCTGAACAATCCTGAGTGGGTCACGCGTCGGGCTCATCGGCAACAAGTTCGGGTCCTTCGACAGGCCTTAGGCCACTAATTTACATCCTTAAAGAGCCGGACGGCTGAGGTGGACACTTAAACAAAGGTCCCCATAAAAACTTAGCAGAGGGACAAAACGCCTCTGCAGATATGGCCCACTGCCAAATTGGCCTGCTTTGTGCCTGTTTCATGCCTAAAATACAGGAGCAACACATCCCAATTTCTATCACCTGGAGTACTGTGTACAGTTCTGGTTGGCAAAGTAAAAAAGAAAGATTGCATTTCTACGGCGCCGATCACAAACATCCCAAAACGCTTTACAGCTAATAAAGTACATTTTTGAATGTAGCCACTGTTGTAATGGAGGAAACACGGCAACCATTTTGCGCACAGCAAGCTCCCACAAACAGCACATGATAATGACCAGATAATCTGTTTTTTGTTATGTTGATTGAGGGATAAATATCGGCCAGTAATTAACAATTATCACGTCATTTAAAGGGTAAATAACTTACCGTGCCGAGTTTAGTTCGTATCTCCCGTGCAAACACAGCAACTTCGTGTCATTCGCTGCAACTCGACGGTGAGGCAGACAGCGAGATGCCAGCTAGCCTCACCGTTATTTTGAGCGCAAAATCTGGGCCGCGGTTATTCTTGTGGGAGCATGAGGAGGGATCGTGTTTGATTGAATGAAACAGGAGCCAACTGTCGTGAAATTAGAAATGAGCTGCTCTGGGAAAACAAACCGTTTCCTGCCGTTAAATGCTTCCCACCCAACCGTTGACGACCCACCCATCCACGACTATTAAGTGTGAGGAGCCTGATTTTCATTTCCTTTTTGCAAATCAATATAGAATCAGGATTGGGTTATTTTCCATTGAGGCAATAGCAATGATGACCATTTCACAGACTGACTATTGCACTGGCGTGCTGCTCAGTCAGTGGGAAGGCCTGTTGTGTTCTGAAAAAGTGATTATATTACAATGTGGAGTTTTGAACAATTGGTCCAATCACTCTTGATTGGGTCAGTTATCAAGTTGTTAAAAGGCTACTTAGGCTTAAAATGACAAGACATAACTTTCTGTAGCAAGTTTCCTTGGTAGCTTGCATTGGAGGCAGTTCAGAGAAGGTTCACTCGGTTGATTCCTGAGATGAAAGGGTTGTCTTATGAAGAAAGGTTGAGCAGGTTGGCCCTATACTCATTGGAGTTTAGAATGAGAGGTGATCTCATTGGAATGTATAAGATTCTGAGGGGGCTCGACATGGTAGATGTAGGGAGGATGTTTCCCCTCATGGGGGAATCTAGAACTAGGGGGGCATAGATTCAGAATAAGGGGTCGTCCATTTAGGATGGAGATGAAGAGGAATTTCTTCTCTCAGAGAGTCGTGAATCTTTGGAATTCTCTACCCCAGAGATGGAGATAGACAGATTTTTGAACGATAAGGGAGTGAAGGATTACGAGGAGCGGACCGGGAAGTGGAGCTGAGTCCATGATCAGATCAGCCATGATCTTATTGAATGGCGGAGCAGGCTCGAGAGGCCAAATGGCCTACTCCTGCTCCTATTTCTTATGTTCACTCTTGATCGGGTCAGTTACCATGGGGCCGAAATTGATGAACTTACCGCCCACTGCCGCCGACAATCCTCTTGCTCGAACTGCCCAGTGCCACTAGTGACGTGGCCTGGAGCGGGCCGGAGGGGAGAGCCGCCGGGAAGCGCCCGCTGTCAGCGGACGGCCGATGCACGCAAGTAGACTCTCGCCCGCCGAGATGCCAGATTGGCGCGAGCGGGAGTCGGCGGTGGACCGCTGCATGCAAGCTGCTCTGTCCTGAATGGTGAGTGTCAAGATCCTGTAAAGAAAATGTCATTGGAATGTTTTCAAATTATATCTTTACCCTGGATGGGGTCCCCTGAAGGTTCTCAGAGGTTTCTTTTTTTTATTTTTTTTTTTATTTTTACCTCTTCGACCCTCTGTGGGCCCGACTCCATCCTCGGCGGCACCTGGGCAGCAAGCGCCTCTGCCGCCGAGAATGAGACCTCCCGCCCACTGCCGCCCAGATTGGCGGCGCACGTCGTTGATTTGGCGAAAGCCCCACCAAAAGTACCGTCCGGTACCTCGGCAGCACTTGGGCGGGCAGAGGCCTTGATCAAATTCGGCCCCCATGCCATTTAAAGGGTCATTCGGCTTAAAATGACAAGACTTAACTTCCTGTGGCGAGTTTCATTCTTAGCGACTGCGCGAATACAGCTGGGTCACAATCCTGGAACTCCCTCCCTAACAGCACTGTAGGTGCACCTTCACCACACGGACTACAGCGGTTCAAGGTGGCGGCTCACCACCACCTTCTCAAGGGGCAATAAATGCTGGCCTTGCCAGCGACGCCCACGTCCTGTGAATTAATTTTTAAAAAGGTACGCTGTCTCGCTCCGTCTCATCAGAGTGTATTTGATTGCTTCTCTTCAAGAGGTATCTCCTCTTGATCTTGTAACTTTCGATCTCGGAATTATTTGGCTTCATTTCTCCGCTACTCGTTCACCTGCGATATTCCCAGGCAGAGAGCGTGGGCCGACGACCACGTTATCAAAGGAGTATCATCAACAGCAACAACTTGCATTTATATAGCGCCTTTAACGTAGTAAAATGTCCCGAGGCGCTTCACAGGAGCGATTATCAGACAAACATTTGACAGCGAGCACATGAGCTATTAAGACAGGCGACCGGGTAGACTTTAAGGAGTGCCTTAAAGGAGGAGCTGAAGGTGGAAAGGTTTTTGGAGGGAATTCCAGAGCTTGGGACCCAGGCAGCTGAAGGACCTCTGTTCAAAACATGTAGAAGTCAAGAAGGAACAAGTTGAGGGCTCACTCTTGATACCCCATCGCGAAAAAGTCCGCTAACACTCACTTTTAATGCTGACACATTGAGAGTGGTCACTCATGTGAATTATCACATGTAGAAATTAGCAAATGGCTTCTGTCGATCCTTGGCAATAATATCAGCAATCAGCTACATCACCTGATTTAGTCAAAAGAAAACCCAAGGTGTGCTCAGTGGCCCTCCCTTAGTAATCTGTACCATTGACTTTTAGGACTTCTGGAATTGGGCCGTATGTGGCGTATACCTTGGCGAGAAAGGCACTGTGTCAAGAGTCTTTTACATTACCATTCTGCCTATGCGCATTATAATACGAAGGTTAATATGGACCTCCCGTGTGTGAAGGATCTCGCGGAGAAGATGCTTCGGTTACTGCCCACAACCAGCACCACAGTCAGTACCACAGTCAGTACCACACCTCCTCCTTTCAGTTTGAGTCAGAGCCCAGGTAACACTTTCTCTCTCTTTTCCTTGTTGTGTGTCCATGTTGTGCCCAACGGGTGAGCTGGGGGACTGCTAGGTGAGAACAGCAGTTCTCTGGTCAATGGGAGCAGAGCTGGAGGTACAATGTTACTAAAGGGAGATTGCGGTTATTGAGAGATTGTGGTGAGATGGAACCTCGCCGTGGGAAGGAGCTGGTGGCGGGGTCTGTCGGGGAGCAGTGACGTTCTGTAGGTGGCATGTGGTTGATATTCTCCCTCTGCTTTTTATAATTGTACTTCTTAATTAGGCCTCCTTGTTTTATACTGAAATATGGGGAGTTTGTTATGGAGCAAGATTGTGTGTGTCTGGTATAAGTAGAAATTGTCTATTTATAGCTGTGTCTGTGTTTAAACCGTTGTCTAGAATTGTCCACTGGTAGACAGTCTCACCCCTTCATTGGTTAGTTTGATGGATCCGCTCCCGCTCTTTCGACCAATAACACGCATGTGGATGTTGTCACTGGCGCCTTGCGGCAAATTCTCGCGGTTTGCAACGGTTCGGGAATATGGGCATGTGCAATTTCCCAATTTTCCTTCTGCTCTCCTCGCAGTCCAGTTTCCACCTCCCAGGAGGTCATTAATAACTCAGCCGGTCCCATCGAGTTTACCAAAGGGAAGCTTTCCCCGGGGACTGACGACCGAAGGTGAAGGAAGCTTGGTGGTATCCTGTACGAGCATCGTCTTGGCACTGTGACAGAGGCACAGATAGAAGGTGCCACGAGCAGCTTACCTGCGTGTGTGGGACCTTCATTGAGAGCTGTGCAAACCAGGAGGTGGTGACACTGAGGGGATGGGCATAAATATTTGCCCCACCATGTGTCTGAAAATTTTGCATTGGACATCTGAGGGCGTGCAATTGGGCACAGGTGGATGGCAAAATGGGCGGGATTGCAACTGTCAGAAGTTTATATGCCCTGCCTCATTCTCCGTTCCATTTACTTTGGATGTGTCCTATAATATGCGCCACAAGTGATTCTGCCTGACCTGTTGAGGCTTGTTGGTACTGAATAGATGGACCATTGTTCGATATAGATAGCCCATTGACTAGAGGCAGCTGAGCATCCACTGGGACTAGATACTGCCTGTGTATTGTAGCAACGCTGCACATGGTGGAGACCAGGATGGGCCTGAAGGTTTGATTCCTACTCTGTAACGAGTTAGCTGATTCTTCACTCAGAGGGTGGTGAATCTTTTGGAATTCTCCACCTCAAAGGGCTGTGGATGCTGAGTCGGTGAGTGTATTCAAGGCTGAGATCGATAGATTTTTGAACTCTAGGGGAATCGAGGGATATGGAGATCGGGGGGTGTGGTGGCCGAGGGGTGGGGTGGTGGAAGTGGAGTTGAGGGTGAAGATCAGCCATGATCTTATTGAATAACGGAGTAGGTTCGAGAGGCCATATGGCCTACTTCTGCTCCTAATTCTTACGTTATGTCAGCAAGAGTGAGGCCAGTCTGTTGAAGTCAGAGGGGGGAACGGTATTAGCTAATGTTTCCATGCCTGATCATTAACAGCCACGGTTGAAAGATGTGGAGGTCGGATGAGGATGGGGCTTGGTTTTGATTCTGCCTCCTGTGGTTGAATAGCTCACTGGCACTTGCTCTCTACAGTGAGAATGGCAATCAAATGATGTATCAGCGGGCTACCGGTACCTGTGGAACAAAAGCTCCAGCCGCAGAGAAGCCCAAATATATACAATGTGGCATGTTTTTGAAACCTTTTGTAGATAGTAACTAAAGTTACGCACTCACTGTTCCAAATGTGACCTCCCTAGTGATCCACACCAGGTGAGAATACCTTGTGTTCATTAATATTCACCTCCTTCCAGATCCATCCCAGTGCCTCACTACAATCGTTGAGAGCAGCTTCACGTTGATTGGACACTTGCACGTGCTAACCCTTTTCTACCTGTGCTAATACACACACAGGTCATTCGAGACACAGAAACATAGAAACATAGAAAATAGGTGCAGGAGTTGGCCATTCAGCCCTTCGAGCCTGCGCTACCATTCAATATGATCATGGATGATCATTTTTGCAACTTCAGTACCCCATTCCTGCTTTCTCTCCACACCCTTTGATCCCTTTAGCCGTAAGGGCCGCATCTAACTCCCTTTTGAATATATCTAACGAACTGGCCTCAACACCTTTCTGTGGTAGAAAATTCCACAGGTTCACAATTCTCTGAGTGAAGAAGTTTCTTCTCATCTCGGTCCTAAATGGCTTACCCCTTATCCTTAGACTGTGACCCCTGGTTCTGGACTTCCCCCAACATCGGGAACATTCTTCCTGCATCTAACCTGTCCAGTCCCGTCAGAATTTTATATGTTTCTATGAAATCCCCTCTCATTCTTCTAAATTCCAGTGAATACAGGCCCAGTCGATCCAGTCTTTCTTCATATGTCAGTCCTGCCATCCCGGCAATCAGTCTGATGAACCTTCGCTGCACTCCCTCAATTTGGCCCATCGTATCCATGCCAGTCGAAAAAGAGCTACCCAGCCTAATCCCACCTTCCAGCACTAAGTCTGTAGCCCTGTGGTTACGGCTTTTTAAGTGCACATCCAAGTACTTTTTAAATGTGGTGAGGGTTTCTGCCTCTACCACCCTTTCAGGCAATGAGTTCCAGACCCCCACCAACCTCTGGGTGAAGACATTTTTCCTCATCTCCCCTCTAATCTTTCTACCACCTCCATTAAATTCATGCCCCCTGGTTATTGACCCCTCTGCTAAGGGAAACGGGTCCTTCCTATCCACTCTATCTCGGCTCCTCATAATAGATGCTCATAATTGTGTATACATCCTCATAATTGTGCATGTATCTTCAATGTTTTGTGTACCAGTGTATAATATCTGGCATTGATTAAAGTCCCTCTGATCTTTCAGTAGGCATCTGACTTAACTGTTCCAGATCACTTTCATAGGAACTTGGTGACAGGAGGAGCCTATTCGGCCCCTCGAGCCTGTTCCACCGTTCTATTAGATCGGGGCTGATCTGTACCTCAACTCCATTTACCCGCCTTAGCTCCATATCTCATGATACTCCTTACCCAAAAAAGTCTATTGATCTCGGTCTTGAAAATGTTAATTGACCCCCATCATTGGGGGAGATAGTTCCAGAATTCCGGTACCCTTTTTGTGAAAAAGTCCTTCCAGATTTCACTCCAAAATGACCTAGCTCTAATTTTACACTTATGCCCCCTTGTTCTGAACCCCTCCCCCACCCCCGCCCCCGCCCCCCACCAGAGGAAACAGTTTATCTGTATCCATGCTATCAAATTCCTTTATTCCACTCATTCTCATACTGATTGGCTGACAGTAGCCTCTATCCAAACTAATAAAACATTTGGTGTCCTCCTCCCTATCAAGTATTACCATTGATGAATCCCCCACCATCAACATCCTGGGGGTCATCATTGACCAGAAACTTAACTGGAGCAGCCACATAAATACTGTGCTAACTAGAGTAGGTCAGAGGCTGGGTATTCTGCGGCGAGTGTCTCACCTCCTGACTCCCCAAAGCCTTTCCACAATCTACAAGGTACAAGTCAGGAGTGTGATGGAATACTCTCCACTTGCCTGGATGGGTGCAGCTCCAACAACACTTGAACTCGACACCATCCAGGACAAAGCAGCCCGCTTGATCGACACCCCATCCACCACCTTCAACATTCACCCCCTCCACCACCGGCGCACCGTGGCTGCAGTGTGTACCATCTACAAGATGCACTGCAGCAACTCGCCAAGGCTTCTTCGGCAGCATCTCCCAAACCCCCGACCTCTACCGCCTAGAAGGACAAGGGCAGCAGGCGCATGGGAACACCACCACCTCCACGTTCCCCTCCCAGTCACACACCATCCTGACTTGGAAATATATCGGCCGTTCTTTCATCGTCGCTGGATCAAAATCCTGGAACTCCCTCCCTAACAGCACTGTGGGAGCACCTTCACCACACGGACTGCAGCGGTTCAAGAAGGCGGCTCACCACCACCTTCTCAAGGGGCAATTAGGGATGGGCAATAAATGCCAACCTTACCGGTGACGTCCACATCCCATGAACTAATTTTAAAAAAAAATCATATTATTGGGGTAACAGTAAGGGGCTCAGAAGAGGCCCCTACAGAATCAAACTAGCAAACAGAGCATTGCCATTCACCCTCATCTTCTGCTTTCCAGTCAGGTTTCAACCCAACGAAGCATTTTCATCTTAATCCCACGAGTCTTAAAGTCTTAATCACCCTCACAAGTTAAATATGTAGAAATGATCTTCTGAACAGCGGAGGAAAGTAATATCCAGGTTCAGGGAAGGATCTTCATGGACTTGAATGTTAATGAGAGCCATATCGAGTCTTTCATCTAACATAGGATTTTCACGGGCCTTGTCTGAGTAATCTGTACTGTTGACTTCTAGGACTTTGGGAATTGTCCTATAGCAAACGTTTGTCTTGGCAGGAACGCCAATGTGCTCGTCTGCTTGTAGACTACAATTACTACAATGCAGCGATTAAGATGGACCTCCCGTGCGTGCAGGATTTCACGGTGAAGATACTTCAATTATTACCCACAACCAGCACTACAGTCAGTACCACAGTCAGTCATACACCTGTCGGTTTGAGTCAGAGCCCAGGTAACACTTTCTCTTTTCCTTGTTGTGTGTCCATGTTGTGCCCAACGGGTGAGCTGGGGGTCTTTTACATGGCAAGCGATTGACTGCCTGTACCACCTTCTCTGACCAATAAGATATAATTTACTAAATGGAGATTCTGGCTGGTGAGGGACTGTGGTGAGATGGGACCTCGCAGAAAGAGCTGGGGTCTGTCGGGGAGCAGTGACGTTCTGTGGATCACGTCTGCTGATCGTTCCTCTTTGCACTCTCTGGGCTGACTGCTGCAGTCTCGGTCCCGCTGTGATATGTTCATTGACTGTCAGCACCAACCATGGCTTTCAGCTCCTTTATGAGGCAATAAATGATTGGAACTGTAGAGTGAGGGAAGGCTGGAAATATTTGAGGTTTCTGAAACAGAGTCAACTACTCAGTAGCTGCATCCACATTAATTTACTGATGGTTAATGATTGACGTGTCAGATTTTGCACTGCGATAGGGGAGCTGATTACTGGGATGAGGGGATTGCCCTATAAGGAGAGTTTGAGCATACTAGGATATAAATAGACAATGCTGGAAACACTCAACAGGCCAAGCAGCATCTGTGGAGCGAGAAACCGAGTTCACGTTTCGGGTCGATGACAGACCAGTTGGGACGAAAGTCTTGTTTGTGTGCTGTAAATATCTCGGTAATTCTATGTAATCCAATAGACAGTGAGATCTGCAGGCTAATCAGAGTGATATGTCACAACAAAAGAGCAATAATTTTCAGTGGTTTTATCTGTCGCAAGATAGATTGAAAGAATTTGCATTTGTATATTGCCTTTTCCAACCTCAGGACGTCCCAAAGCGCTTTACAGTCAATGACGTTTTATTTGAAGTGTAGCTACTGTTGTAATGTAGGAAACTCAGCAGCTAATTTGCACACAGCAAGCTCCCACGGACAGCAATGAGATAATGACCAGATCATCTTTTTTAGTGATGTTGAATGAGGGATAAATATTGACCAGGACACCCGGGAGAAATAGCAGAAATAATAATAAAGCAAATTATAATTTAAATGGAGAAAAATTGCAAATTGCTGCAGTACAGAGGGACCTGGGGGTCCTTGTGCATGAAACTCTTTTAGGAGTCTACCTGCAAAACATAAACAACATTAAACTGTGCCACCCGACCTGGGTGACACAGCAGACATTTTCAAGCCCCCTTTTTTTTTTTTGGTTTTTGGTTTTTTTTTTTTGGGGCGCTAAAATCAAATTTTTCCAGTGCCCCCTATAAAAGGAGAGGGGGACACTAAAAACACCGGCAATTAAAACAAATTAAACTTTAAAACGTAAAATCAAATTAAAATTTGGTTGCCGGGCGTGATGATGCACTCCAGTCCCTCCGGTGCCCACCTCTCGCGGAAGGCCGCGAGCGTACCGGTGGACACCGCGTGCTCCATCTCCAAGGACACCCTGGATCGGATGTAAGAGCGGAAGAGAGGCAGGCAGTCAGGTTGAACGACCCCCTCGACCGCCCGCTGCCTGGACCGGCTGATGGCACCCTTGGCCGTGCCCAGGAGCAGTCCTACGAGGAGGCCCTCGGACCTACCCGCTCCCCTCCGCACAGGGTGCCCAAAGATCAGGAGAGTGGGACTGAAGTGCAGCCAGAATTTCAGGAGCAGCCCCTTCAAATAGTGGAACAGGGGCTGCAACCTTGTGCATTCAATAAAAACATGGAACACGGACTCCTCCAGACCGCAGAAATTGCAGGCGGCTTGGGAGTCCGTGAACCGGCTTAAAAATTTGTTGCACGGCACTGCTCCGTGCACCACCCTCCAGGCCAAGTCCCCGATGAATAGTGGGAGGACCCCTGCGTAGAGTGCCCTCCATCGGGGACCCCCGCCTCCTCCGGACGGCAAGATGGTACGCCATGGCGTGTCCGGACGGCCGGCGAGGATGGCAAAGTTGAGGGTGTGCAGGAGCAGCCCGTACATCCTTGTGCATGAAAACACACAAAGTTAGTATGCAGGTGCAGCAAGTAATAAGGAAGGCAAATGGAATGTTTGCCTTTATTGCAAGGGGGATAGAGTATAAAAGCAGTGAAGTCCTGCTCCAAATGTTTTGG
The DNA here is from genome assembly GCF_044704955.1 of Pristiophorus japonicus. NCBI lineage: Eukaryota > Metazoa > Chordata > Chondrichthyes > Pristiophoridae > Pristiophorus > Pristiophorus japonicus. The sequence continues at coordinate 16,675,704 of NC_091987.1, forward strand.
TCTCCGTATTTAAGGAAGGATATACTTGCATTGGAGGCTGTTCAGAGAAGGTTCACTCTGTTGATTCTGGAGATGAAGGGGTTGACTTATGAAGACAGGTTGAGTAGGTTGGGCCAAAACACATTGGAGTTCAGAAGAATGGGAGGTGATCTTATTGAAACTATAAGATAATGAGGGGGCTTGACAAGGTGGATGCAGAGAGGATATTTCCACTCAGGGAAAACTAAAACTAGGGGACAAAGTCTTATAATAAGGGGTTTCCCATTTAAAACTGAGATGAGGAGAAATTTCTTCTGAGGGTTGTAAATCTACGGAATTTTCTGCCCCAGAGTGCTGTGGAGGCTGGGTCATTGAATATATTTAAAGCAGAGATAGACAGATTTTTGACGGATAAGGAAGTAAGGGGTTATAGGGAGTGGGCAGGGAAGTGGAGCTGAGTCCATGATCAAAGCAGCCATGATCTTATTGAATGGCGGAGCAGGCTCGAGGGGCCATATGGCCTACTCCTGCTCCTATTTCTTATGTTCTTCGAACTCCCCTGCTCTTTTTCAAAATAGTTACGTTCATCTGAAAGTGCAGTTGAGGCTTCGGTTTAACATATCATCTGAAAGACAGCCCCTCCGACAGTGCAGCGCTCCCTCAGTACTGCCCCTCCGACAGTGCAGCGCTCCCTCAGCACTGCCCCTCCAACAGTGCCACGCTCCCTCAGCACTGTCCCTCCGACAGTGCAGCACTCCCTCAGCACTGTCCCTCCGACAGTGCAGCGCTTCCTCAGTACTGCCCCTCCGACAGTGCCGCGCTCCCTCAGCACTGCCCCTTCGACAGTGCAGCACTCCCTCAGCACTGCCCCTCTGACAGTGCCGCGCTCCCTCAGCACTGCCCCTCCGACAGTGCAGCACTCCCTCAGCACTGCCCCTCCGACAGTGCTGCGCTCCCTCAGTACGGCACTGGTGTAGATGCCAGGGATCAGAAACAAAACCTGAGAGGCTGGAATTATTTTCCTATTCATTCTGTCTAGCAAACACAAGTGGAAAGTGCTTTGTGTAGAAATTGGGTAAAGACGTGATTCAGGTGATGCCCACCTCATGGTTGAATAGCCTGACAACGCCCACGTTCATGGCCGATCCATTGGCACTAACGATGCCTGCCGCCGGCACCTGCGGAAAAACTGCATGCCATTGAAAACGAGGCCCATTGCGTCCGGACACGTCAATGAAGTCTCGGAGGACGAGAGGCTCTTGTTAAGCCAGGCTCCAGCTGAGAAGTGGAGAGATTTGGAGACAATCTAAATAGCTCCACCACTTCTGCCTGTCAGATTTTACAGACTCGAGATTGCACACCCTCTCTTGCTGTGTAAAGCAGTTCAGCTCTTTGAGTGTATCTTCAGACTTGGAGCTCAATGCCTCGTGTCCTCTCTCTGAACCCTCTCCTGTCCGTCACAGTTCTTTCGGAGCTAGAGTGGCTAACGTTACACACAGTGGGCTAACGGTACACACAATGGGCTAATGTTACACACACATGTGCCGGTAATTTTGACTAGAGTAAAGCAGAGGGGTACCAGACCAGCCGCCCGTTTTATATCTTCCCCTGATTTACCCTCTCCTGTGATGTCAGTAGAAATGATAATCAGGAAGGTGTATCACGGGTAGCGGAATCAATATCAACCCTTTTACTCAGTCACCCAGAGTCAGAATGACCCCCACTGTTCCAGATGTGGAATCCCCAGTGATCCACATCAGCTGAAAATATCTTGTGTTCATTAATATTCAAATCCTTCGAGATCCATCCCAATTGCCGATTCACCGTGTTGAAAGCAGCATTGATTGGAGGCTTCCACTGATTGGTCGACGCTCACACACCAACCCTGTCCTGATTGGTCGGCGCCCACACGCCAACGCTGTCCTGATTGGTCGGCGCTCACATGCCAACCCTGTCTTGATTGGTCGGCGCCCACACGTCAACCCTGTCCTGATTGATCGACGCTCACACACCAACCCTGTCCTGATTGGTCGGCGCTAACACACCAACCCTGTCCTGATTGGTCAGCGCCCAGACACCAACCCTGTCCTAATTGGTCGGCACTAACACGCCAACCCTGTCCTTTTCACGCCTGTGCTCATGCACACACCGTTGACTGTGTCTGTATGTTTAATGTTTCACCTTCCAGTGTGCAGTGCCTGACACACCAGACCTTTCAGTCCCCGCCCACTTAACTGTTCCAGACCCTTCAGTCTGTCGCTCACGGATCACCTGACCATATGACCAAACTCGTTTAGAAGCACCGTCGCAAACAATATCCACATCCACCTATTTACAAACAACCTATTATCTACAGGGGCCTCGTCTTAGTAATCTGTACTGTTGACTTCCAGGATTTTGGAAATTACTTCATAAAAGACGGTTGTCCTGGCGGGAAAAACATTGTGCCCACAGTCTCTTACAGTACTATTCCTACAATCACGAACTTGCCATGGACCTCCCGTGTGTGCAGGATCTCACGGTGAAGATACTTGGGTTGCCGCCCACAACCAGCACCACAGTCAGTACCACAGTCAGTTGCACACCGCCTCCTTTTGGTTTGAGTCAGAGCCCAGGTAACGCTTTCTCTCTCTTTTCCTCTTGTGTGACTGTTGCACGCGATTGGCTGCCTGAATCCATTCCCTGGCCAAGCGAAAATCTGCCAATGGGGGCACAAGCCGAAGACCATGTTGCAATTAGTGGAGATTGGGGGAATGCGGTGCGATGGAATCTCGCCGAGCTGGGAGTCAGGGTCCGTCGGGGAGCAGTGAGGTTCTGTAGATGGCTGATATTCTCTCGTTGCATTCTCTGGGCTGACTGCTGCAGTCTCGGTTTCTCCAGTATTTGTGATAAATTCATTGACCATCAGCACCAACAGTGCTGGCATTTACATGGAACCTTTAAATGGAGACAAAACGCACCTCAACCTGAGAGCAAAGATGAAGTTAGAAAGGGCTGATGAACACCTTGGTCAACGATAGGGCTTTGGGCGGTCTTAAGAAGATAAAAACATATGAATTAGGAGCAGGAGTACGCTATACAGCCCTTTGAGCCTGCTCCACCATTCAAGAAGATCATGGCTGATCTGATCTTGGCCTCAACACTGTCCCATCTATTCCCCATAACCCTTGACTCCCCTATAATTGAAGAATCTGTCTATCTCCACCTTTGAATATATTCAATGACCCAGTCACCACAGGTCTCGGGGGTAGAGAATTCCAAAGATTCACGACCCTCAGAGAAGAAATTCCTCCTCATCTCTGTCTTAAATGGGCGACCCCTTATTCTGAACCTATGACCCCAGAGTTCTAGATTCCCCCATGTGGGGAAACATCCTCTCTGCATCTTGAAGAAGAGGGAGGTGGAGAAATTTAGGAATGCAATTTCATAGGATTGATACTAGGCAGCTGAAGGCAGAAGCACCCGTGCTGGATGCACCAAAGTCTGTACAAGTTTGGGAGCCCTATACAGCACTTGACATGACCGGGTGACCGGATGGTTCAACAGGAAGCTGAGAATTAGATGACAGAAAAATGGCCAAAACTGACTACAGAGAATGGGACAAGGTGTTGATATTTTGGGAAATATCAATATTCCTGGAACAGGGACAAACAGTAGTTGCAGCCCCATTCATTTACTGATGGTTAATGATTGTTATGCCTGATTCTATACGGCGAGATGGGAGCTTGTTATGGAGAAAGATTTGACTGTGTCTGATAACTTTCAGTTTTATTCAGCGACTGTTTGAAAAAGTAACTTTTTTTTCGGAAACGGTTGGACCCAATGTACATTGGTGGTCAGTCACTGTTGGCTCGAGTGGAGTATAAACGCCAGCATGGACTGGTTGGGCCGAATGGCCTGTTTCTGTGCCATATATCCTATGTTCTGTGTTCAGTGAGTCAGACTCGCACTTGTCTCTTTGTACTTCTGTCGGCAAATCATTTGGCCTAAATTGCCAGTTACTGGGTAACACAAGCCCCCCCCCTTGCTTCGCCGGGTGAAGTCACACTTGCTCCCTAATTGTACACGAGAAGATCGTTTCTGATAATGTACACGGGTACTGTCAACGCTGCTGTTGGTGCATCACTGACAATTGGGGAGTCTTCCTGAATTTCATTCTGTAATGTATTTAACCTTGTGTAACCTGCATGACATCTGACCACCAGAGGGCCTACCTGTTGGAGTCCTAAGGGATCCCAGCATCCCTTGGGAGCACAGTATACAAGCAGGCCACTCACGAGGTACCTGCACTCTGGAGTCTTAGTAAAGGAGCTAAGGTCTTTAAAATCATGAAGGGGTTGATAGGACGGACGTAGAGAAGGTATTTCTACTTGTGGGAAATTTTCCCGTGAATTTCTTTGGGGCTGATTTAATTTCTCGCGTGTGTGTGGTTATTTCCACTGTAAAGCCGCTGAGTGGTCTGTGCGGGACCTCCAGACCTCTGCCCGGCTGCACAGCTTAATGGGAATGTTGCTGGTGTGGGGAGTCCAAAACTAGTGGTCATCAATATAAGGTCGTCACTAATAAATCCAATAGTGAATTCAGGAGAAACCTTTTTACCCAGAGAGTGGTGAGAATGTGGAACTCGCTGCCACAGGGAGTGGCTGAGGCGAATGGTATAGCTGCATTTAAGGGGGAGGCTAGACAAGTATATGAGGTAGGAGGGATTGGAGGGTCATGCAGATAGGGTGAGATGATGAGGCTCGCCTGTTGCTCGTTTGCTCGAAAGCCCTGGTTCTGTGCTGTACATTCTATGTAAAGCACTACTGAGATATGGCATTATGACAGAGTTGGACTGTGGTGTGAAGTGTCTGTGGGAGTGGATCATTCTGCTTTCTAGAAGTAGTTCAATTGTAACGTGAAGCTCGTGAATTGCGGAACATGAAGACTGATCCAATATTCCGTCCTGAGACGCTACAGTATCTCTCTCAGTCTCGTCAGTTTCTACTAGGTGGTTTTTCCTGAAACAATAGTTCCTTATAGAATCATAGACCAGCACAGCACGGAAGGAGGCCATAGGAGTCCGGGCCGGTTCTTTCGAAAAACAATCCAGTTAGTCACACTTCCTCACACTTACCCCATAATCCTGCAATTTTGTGTCCTCCAAGTACTTATCCAATTTTCTTTTGAAAGCCACGATTGAATCTGTATCCACCACCCTTTCAGGCCGTGTATTCCAGATCCTAACCACTCGCTGCGTAAAAAAGTTTTTCCTCGTGTCGTCTTTGGTTCTTCTGCCAATCGCCTTAAACCTGTGTCCTCTGGTTCTCGTCCCTTCTGCCAAAGGGAACAGTTTCTCTCTCTCTACTCTGTCCAGACCCCTCATGATTTTGAACACTTCGATCAAATCTCCTCTCAACCTTTTCTGCTCCAAGGAGAACAACCCCAGCTCGACCCTTCAGTCACTAGAAACAGTCTCTCTTTATTTATTCGATATAAACCTTTCATTATTTTAAACACCTCCATCAAAACTCCTTTGTTCTGAAGTTCTCAACTTCTGATTCTTTTTATCACTTTCCTCCATTCTATTAAGACCCTCCCTCCCTGGGTTACAAAATATTCCCACACTCAGTTCCTGCCCCTGGCAGTGCTCTGAATTACCATTGGTCAGGCAGACTCCCGAGATTGGACTCTTGTGATTGCCACGTTATTTTCAGTTGTTGAGCGAGGAAGAGTTATCTGGTTTTGAATTCGTGGAGAGTTTCATGCTACCTTGCCGGATTCATCCTATCTTCATAGGCCCGGATTTTGTGGTGGTAATGACGGAAAACTAACAGCGTTTGCCGTTGTTACCCCTCTGAAACTGGATGTATCTTCAGGATGTAGTGCATGCGCAGCTAAACGCAAAAAAGACGTTGCAGTCAGTTACTCGCTGCTCCACCACAGGCTGTGCTGTGGCAACCCACCTCGTTATCCGCATAGCTGGAAATCAGAGAAATCAGTGGAACTGATGAAAACTTAAGCTTTTCCGCGCTAATATCGCTGTTAAATACCCCATTAAATGTTAAACCTTGTTGGAATAAGTTAACTGGGGTTTTAACAGTGTATTGACTGCTAAACAACCGTTCTGGCTTGAAAAACAAATTTTTATATTGTAGAATGTCAAATTTTTGCAATATGATAAAGAATTACTACATTTAAAAAAAATTATAGTCTGTTCATGATATTTCAGCTGCGACCTTAACTCCATATGTATGACCCAATCTGTATTTCGCTCTCTAACATTTTTAAAAATCAGTGCTTTTTATTTCCTGGTTTGCTGGCTGTGAGAATTCTTCAATGTGATTGGCTGCTTAGACAGCTTGATGGCATCATTGCTGCACACCAAGCTAGGGGTCCCTTTTTAACAGCACTACAATCAATTTCACATCGAGGAAGCTAAAGTTCTCGCCACAGAGATCGCGAGCATTCCTTGAGGCCAGCAGCGATCAGTATCGCTTCACTGCTGACCGCAAATTACAGGCCATATAAATTTTACCTGCCTCCTTCAAGAAAGCAGACTCTTGCCTCTTTGAATGTCATCCCTTTAGACATATTTCAGCCTTAGATCGCCTGAACATATGTTATGAGGCATTGGCAACAACCCCATCCACCCACCCTGCAAGCACACCCATTAAACTCCATGATGTTGCCCAGTCAGTTCCATTCGTATTCGTAAATTAACTGGCAGAAGTGTAGATCTGCTACTTTTTGCTGAGGTGGTTGGTAAGTCCTTGATTGTTGTCTCTAGTCCAGGGCAATGCTAACCTGCAAGGTTTAAATCTGATGGGTAAGAGCTGATGTCACTTGAATGTGTGTTGTATGGACAGGATGAATTCCCCCATGACCTCAAGACCAGATAGGCTTCCCAACTCAACAACCCAGCACTTACTACATCATCTAAGGAGTTGGAGATCCCTCTCTCCCTCTGCCAAGTAATTGTCTTTGCTGAGCTAAAAATAATAAGCTTATCTTCATTGCTGAGTAACATTAGGAACAGGAGGAGGCCATTCAGCTCTCATTTCCATCTACCTGTCTATGCTCCATATCCCTCGATACCCTTAACTATCCAAAATCTAACATCTCAGTCTTGAAAGATCCAGTTGTCCTAGCATCCACAGCCTTTTAGGGGAGAGAGTTCAAAATTTCTACTATCCTCCATACTTATCCATTAGTCATCATCATCATAGGCAGTTCCTTGAATTGAGGATGACTTGCTTCCACGTCAAAAAGTTCACAGGTGTTTCAATGATGGACCTAATATTCCAGGTCCAAACTAAATCTTGAAGAGTGGAAGATGTCTGTGCGTGGATTTTTTTAACGTGTGGTGACCGTTGCACACCAGCCACCACACGGGCTTGACAGAGCTAGGTCCTGGTCCAGTAGCAAGGATTAACCAAGACGACTGGAGACCAGCTCTGCTGCACGGACCTAGTGCACACACATATCGCAGTGTGGGCTTGGCCGTGCTGCCCCTGGGCCCTCACCTCTCCTGGGCCCCGATCACGTCCCTCTACAATCTCCCGCCGCAACTTTGCCCCGACCTCGCCGCTCCTGCTGTACCGGCCCACGCTCCAATCACCGACCTGGACCGTGATGACGTCACTCTTTGCTGCCGTTGCTCTCCTGCTCCAGCACGTGCTACTCCCTGGAGTGGTACACTGCCACACTGCTCCTTCCGCTCCCCGGCCTGCTCCGATGGTGCTCGCAGGTCGGGGGCCGCTCAGACTGCTGGGCTAAGCCGCCATGGTACTCCTTCCGCGACTCTTCCTGTCACCAACACAAGTGCAGGATATCCTTGGCTTTATTAATAGATGCAAAAGAGTACAAAAGCAAGGAAGTTATGCTAAATCTTTATAAAAACCACTGGTTCGGCCTCACCTGGAGTATTGTGTTCAATTCTGGGCACCGCACTTTAGGAAGGATGTCAAGGCCTTTGAGAGAGTGCAGAGGAGACTTACTAGAACGGTACCAGGGATGAGGGACTTCAGTTATGTGGCGAGACTGAACAAGCTGGGGTTGTTCGCCTTAGAGCAGAGAAGGCTAAGAGGAGATTTGATAGAGCTGTTCAAAATCGGAAAGGTTTTGCTCGAGTAAATAAGGTGAAACTGTTCCTCGTGTCACAAGGGTTGTTAAGCAGAGGACACCATCGTCATTGGCGGCCCCTCGAACGAGGATGACTTGCTTCCATGAGTTCACAGGTGTTTCGATGAAGGACCTGATGTTCCAGTCCTGAACTCCAATTGAAGGCTGGAAGACGCCTGGGCGTAGATTTTTTTTTAACGTGTGGTGGCCGTTGCACATCAGCCACCACACGGGCTTGACAGAGCTAGGCCTTGGTCCAGTGGCAAGGATTAAGCAAGACAACTGGAGACCTGCCCTGCTGCACGGACCTAGTCCACACAGATCGCAGTGTGGGCTGGCCCGTGCTGCCCCGTGCCCTCATCTGTCGCTCCTTCGCCATAAACAGTCACCGCATCTACGCCACAAACACTCGCCGCTCATCCGCCCCGACCTTCCCACTCCTCTATACCTGGGCCCCGCCGATGTTCCTGCCCACGCTCCAAAATGGCGGCCAGGGTTTTGATGACCCAGTCGTCCATCTCAAAATCATCGCACACTTGGAGCAGCACGAGCAGAGGACACAGATTTATGGTGGTTGGCAAAAGAACCAGAGGCGACACGAGGACACATTTTTTTTACACAGCGAGTTGCTGTGATTGGGAACGCACTGCCTGAAAGGGCGGTGGGAGCAGATTCAATAATAACTTTCAAAGGGGACTTGGATAAACACTTGAAGCATGAATAAATTGCAGGGCTGTGAAGAAAGAGCGAGGAGTTGGACAGCCGGCACAGGCATGATGGGCTGAATGACGTCCTTCTGTGCTGTATCACTCTATGGTTCTATGATACACAGAGTGGTGGCTTTGACATGCTCTATAGGTGATCTTATCAAAACGTATAAGATTATGAGGGGGCTTGACAAGGTGGATGCAAAAAAGATATTTCCACTGATGGGGGAGACTAGAACTAGAGGGCATGATCTTAGAATAAGGGGCCGCCCATTTAAAACTGAGATGAGGAGAAATGTCTTCTCTCAGAGGGTTGTAAATCTGTGGAATTCGCTGCCTCAGAGAGCTGTGGAAGCTGGGACATTGAATAAATTTAAGACAGAAATAGACAGTTTCTTAAACGATAAAGGGTTATGGGGAGCGGGCGGGGAAGTGGAGCTGAGTCCATGATCAGATCAGCCATGATCTTATTAAATGGCGGAGCAGGCTCGAGGGGCCGTTTGGCCTACTCCTGCTCCTATTTCTTATGTTCTTATTTTCTGTGTCAATGAGTTTTTGCAGGTTTTGTAATTTGTATTCCTACTTGAGGCTTGTTCCTTTTGTTCCAATATCTCACAGTTCTACACAGAGAGGTCACATATCCTCGTAATGCTGCCCTAATATGATGGGTATGACGAGAGCAGCAGCATATTATGGGGACCAAGGTGGTCTTGGCTTTGATTCCACCTGCAGTCAGAGCTATCTAACTGGGGAGGAGATTGCATTGGTATCGATGACCTCAGCTAGGCAGAGACTAAAACAAGCATTAGTCAGGATTCCCACTTCGGGCCTTCATCATCCAACGGCAACTGTTGTTAAAGGCTATGTGTAGAGGTTGCGTGAAGGCAAGATCAGTCTTAGCTGCGATACCAGTACAGTGCTTGAACAACCTGCTGTAATTCACACCTTGGGCTGAGGCAATAGTGATCTATCCAAGGGTTGCCTGTATTTGGCGAACGTCAGCAGAGGAAAGCCAGAAGGTTGGAGCCAATCATCATCCACATCTGCCAGACTTTAAACACATTCTCTCTCAATCTTTATTTTTCCTGTGAAGTTGCGCTGAACTCTGGAGTCTCTTATTTCCAACATTCATCGCTAACTCCCAGAAGCCTCCTTCCCTGTCCCCTCTCTCTGAACCCTCTCCGTTCCATCACTGACCTTTTGGAGGTCGAGCGGTTAAATTGACCCCGCACTGTTCCAAGTGTGGCCTCTCCAAGTGATCCACACCGGGTGAGGGCAACTTGCCCTCATTAATATTCAAATCCTTCGAGATCCATCCCACTTCCTGATTCGCCTTGTGGAGAGCAACTTCATGTTGATTGGACGCTTCCAGTGATTGGTCAGTGTTCATGTGCCAACCCTTTTCTTTACCCTCCTGTGCTAATGCACTCACTGCTCATGGTGTCTGCATGTTAGATATTTCACATTCCATTGTGCATTGTCTAATACTGATCCACATTAATGTCCCTTGGGCCTTTCAGTAACCGTCCTACTTAACTATTCCAGATCTCTTTCAGTCAATCTCACACATCTTCTGCACAGTATATATCTTAAGAACCAGCCTCTATATCGTTAAAGAAAAAGAAAAGAAAGAAAGACTTGCATTTCTATAGCACCTTCACGGCCACCGGACATCCCAAAGCGCTTTACTGTTTAAATGTGGGAAACGTGGCAGCCCATTTGTGCACCGCTAGCTTCTACAAACAGCAGTATGGATGTAAAAGATCCCCTGGCACTATTTCGAAGAAAAGCAGGGGAGTTCTCCCCGCTGTCCTGGGGCCAATATTTATCCCTCAATCAACATCACTAAAACAGATCATCTGGTCATTATCACAGTGCTGTTTGTGGGAGCTTGCTGTGTGCAAATTGACTGCCGCGCTTCTGACATTACAACAGTGACTACACTTCAAACGTTTTCTGTGAATCAAAGTAAGTAGTAGCGGTGGGATAGCCACGTTCACTCATTTAGTACCGTGAGCATAGAGACCATGTCTTAGTAATCTGTAATGTTGACTTCTAGGAATGGTGGAATTGTTTCATTATGGACGTTTGCCTCGGAACGAACGCTTTTGTATCCACAATCTTTTAAGATACCATTCGTACACTAGAAACTTTGAGATGGACCTCCCGTGTGTGAAGGATCTCGCGGAGAAGATGCTTCGGTTACAGAGCACAACCAGCACCACAGTCAGTACCACAGTCAGTCGCACACCTCCTCCTTTCAGTTTGAGTCAGAGCCCAGGTAACACTTTTTCTCTTTTCCTTGTTGTGTCCATGTTGTGCCCAACGGGTGAGCTGGGGGACTTCTACATGGGAACAACGACACGTGATTGGCTGCCCGGACCTCATGTTCTGGCCAATGGGAGCAGAGCGGGAGACAGAATTTCTGGTTATTGAGGGAATATGGTGAGATGGAACCTCGCAGTGGAAAAGAGCTGGGAGCTGGGGTCTGTCGGAGAGCAGTGAAGCTCTGTGTGCTTGACATTCTCTCTTTGCATTCTCTCGGCTGATTGTGGCAGTCTAGGTTTCTCGAGTACTTGTGATAGATCCATTTATCATCAGCACCAACAATGGTGTACTGCTCCTTTGTGAGCCCTGTTACAGAGCTTGGGCGGGACATGGAGTGAATCATAGAATAGCTCACCACAGAAAGGAGGTCATTCGGCCCATCGAGTCTGCGCCGGCTCTTTCGACGAACAATCCAGTTAGCCCCACACTCCTGCACTTTCCCCATATCCATGCAACTTTTTCTCCAAGTATTTATCCAATTCCTTTTTGAAGGCTTCTATTGAATAGCTTCACTAGGTTGAGTCCTGAGATGAAGAGGTTGTCATATGAAGAAAGGTTGAGCATGTTTGGCCTGTACTCATTCGAGTTTAGAAGAATGAGAGGTGATCTTATTGAAATGTATAAGATTCTGAGGGGGCTTGACAAGGTAGATGCAGAGAGGATGTTTCCCCTCATGAAGGAATCTAGAACTAGGGGGCATAGTTTCAGAATAAGGGGTCGCCCATTTAAAACCGAAATGAGGAAGAATTTCTTCTCTGAGGTCGTGAATCTGTGGAATTCTCTACCCCAGGCAGCTGTAGAGGCTGGGTCATTGAATATATTTAAGGTGGAAATGGACAGATTTTTGAATGATAAGGGAGTCAAGGGTTATGGGGAGCGGGCAGGAAAGTGGAGGCGAGGCCAAGATCAGATCAGCCATGATCTTATTGAATGGCGGAGCAGGCTCGAGGGGCCAAATGGACTGCTCCTACTCCTATTTCTTACGTTCTTAGGCTAGTGGGTACAGATTCATATCAGACAGTGCATTCTAGATCCTAACCACTCACGGCGTGAAAAAGGGTTTTCCCCGTGTTGCCTCTGATTCTTATGCCAATCATCTTAAATCTGTGCCTTCTGGTTCTCAACCCTTCCGCCATTGCAATCAGTTTCTCTCTATGTACTCGATCCAAACCCTTCATGTTTTTAAACATCTCTATCAAATCTCCTGTTAGCCTTCTCTGCTCCAACCGGTAAGTTAGGCGACACATAATTGATTGAAACTGTAGAGTGGGGGGAACTGTAAATAGTTGGGAAAGGACTTGGAGCGCAGTCAAATGCTGCTGCTTAGTAGCTATCCAAAGTAATTTACTGATGGTTATTGATTGTTGCATCATGTTTAACACTGCCGTATGGGAGTTTGACAAGGAAGAAGATGGTGTTTATCTGGTACCATTTACTTCTGTCACTGTCAATTAGAACCTTAGACCATAATTGGCCAATAATGGACAATAGCTCTCTTCCTTGGTTACCTTGATGGATTCACACCTGGCCCTTCGACAGGCCACACCTATCCAATAACACGGACATGGTTCTCACTGATGCTGTTTGCTGGATTCCTTTCACTTGCACGTTGCAAGGATACGGGAAACACTGAGTTCCCCTGCTTCCTTTTCATTCCACTCTTGTGGGAGCTGGCACAGTCTGGTCTCTGCAAAAACCTTGCTGATTAACAAATGTACTGAATCAGATGAAGACTCCCCAGGTCAATGCCAACAGTGATGGAGGAGGCAATTTGTCCACGTTTGGTGATTGTTGTCTCGATTAGCAGAAAGTAACAGGTGGAATCCACCACCAACAGTTGAAGGGTTGGATTTTTGATCTTCTGCTGCCCCTGTTAGCGCCCCGTAGGGGCGGCAATGGCGGCGGGAATGGTTTCCGGGCAGGCGGCCAGCTCCCAGTGCCCAGCCAGGAAATGAGTAACCGGTTTTGCGGGGGCGCTGAGCAGCACCCCCCCAGGAGCGTTGAGCCAGTGTGGCATGCCCCCGGTTTCGACTGCGTTTCGATTTTGGAATTGACGTTACACGCCCTCGGACAACCAGGCAGTCAGAGCTGTCCTGGTGGCACTGAGTGAAGTAAGTTCTGAATGAGGTAAGTTTGATTGTCTTGTTTATTTTTAATTTTGCGATTTATCCTAATGTGGAGTGGGAATGTTTTTTGTGTGTTTTATGCCGATTTTTTTTTTTCTTCAAGCAATCTCTCGTCGGGCGCATCAAGGTCAGCTCTTTAGCTTGGGATTTTCAGTTGATCAGGCAGCCTTGTGCCCTAAAAGAGGTGCGCAATGCCTCCCTTAGCACTCCACTCAGCTCCACACTCGGGGCCCAGCTGATGAATGACCCGAAATGACCAGAGCCCCAATTGATCTGTGTGCACAGGGGCATATTTCAGAATTTGCCTTTCTGGAAGTTGAAATGCTTTTGTTCATGTTGGCGCTTTTGTGACAGCTTTCATCACCGGAAGCTTTCACTCGGGATTTTTTCCCTTGTGTGTGACAATGCTGTTGTCTGGATTCAGAATCTAATGCAAGAGACAAGTTCACGTATTTCTCTCAATTCTAGTCTTGTGTGTGTCTCCGTTGCAGTCGAGGGCTGCTGTGCCTGGGACTTTGAAGTAAGCCAAATAGTCAGAGAACTGCTTTAAGTGAAGTAAGTTCAGTAAAAGTATCGGGACTAAATTATAAAATATAGAGGAAATTTCAGTAGGGAATTCAGGAGAAACTTCTTTACCCAGAGAGCGGTGAGAATGTGGAACTCGCTCCCACAGGGAGTGGTTGAAGCGAAATAGTACAGATGCCTTTAAGGGGAGGCTGGATAAGCATATGCGGGAGAAAGGAATTAAAAGCAGAAAATGCTGGAAATACTTAGCAGGTCAGGCAGCATCTGCGGAGAGATAAACAGGGTTAACATTTCAGGTCGATGACCCTTCGTCAGAACGAAGGATCTGAATATACGGCATTTAGAATAGTAACTGCTGTAATAATGTTGTTTTCCTATTGTCATATCTCCACACGCCTCCCTTGGAGAATCACGCAAAGTAACGGAGGATTCGCGGCTGATTCCGCACATTAGTCCGGAGGTCCCACGTGGGACGCTCACAAACTGGAACATACACCACGTATGCGCGGACACCGAAAATGTAAAGGGGCCGTGCACGAAAAAAATGAATTAAAGGGAACATTGTGATTACCCAGTCTGACGTGAATGCTTCTTCTTCCATGGTCGTAACCATCTTTATAGAGAGACTCGTAATGTCGGAAACACGGCAGCTAATTTGTGCACAGCAAGCTCCCTCCCACCGACAGCAATGGGATAAATCACCTGTATTTCATGATGTTGGTTGAGGGATAAATATTGGCCTGGACCCTGGGGAAAACTCCCTTTTCTTACTCAAAATATTGGCCGTGGGATCTTTTACGTCCACCTGAGAGGCCAGACAGGGCCCCGGTTTAACATCGCCTCTAACAGGGCAGCACTCATCCAGTACAGCACTGGGAGTGTCAGCCTGGACTTTGTGTCAAGTCTCTGGAGTAGGGACTTGAATCCATGACCTTGTGATTTAAGTCGGGAGTATGCTACCTACTGAGTCACAGCTTGATGCCTTGCTCCTCCTGTACCAGTAGATAATCAGGTCATTCCGTTGTGTCTGTATGGATATTTTAATCCTGGGACTCATGGGCATCGGTTCAATTCCTGTGTCCCAACACGAGAACAGCACAAGCAGAATTGAAATCATCATAGGCAGTCCCTCGGAGTCGAGGAAGACTTGCTTCCATTCTTAACATGTTCTTAGGTGGCTGAACAGTCCAATACGAGAACCACGGTCTCTGTCACAGGTGGGGCAGATAGTCATTGAGGGAAGGGGTGGGTGGGACTGGTTTGCCACGCGCTCTTTACACTGCCTGCGCTTGATTTCTGCACGCTCTCGGCAACGAGATTCGAGGTGCTCAGCGCCCTCCCAGATGCGCTTCCTCCACTTAGGGCAGTCTTTGGCCAGGGACTCCCAGGTATCAGTGGGGATGTTGCACTTTATCAGGGTGGCTTTGAGGGAGTCCTTGTAACGTTTCCGCTGCCCACCTTTGGCTCGTTTGCCGTGAAGGAGTTCCGAGTAGAGCGCTTGCTTTGGGAGTCTCGTGTCTGGCATGCGAACTATGCGGCCTGCCCAGCGGATCTGATCAAGTGTGGTCAGTGCTTCAATGCTGGGGATGTTGGCCTGGGCGAGGATGCTAATGTTGGTGCGTCTGTCCTCCCAGGGAATTTGTAGGATCTTACGAAGACATCGTTGGTGGTATTTCTCCAGTAACTTGCGATGTCTATTGTACATGGTCCATGTTTCTGAGCCATACAGGAGAACGGGTATTACTGCAGCCCTGTAGACCATGAGCTTGGTGACAGTTTTGAGGGCCTGGTCTTCAAACACTTTTTTCCTCAGATGCAGAATTGTAGCATGGCTGATAAGGAGGGGAAGGCTTGCCCTCAAAAGAGGCATTCAATTGGATGCTACTCTGCAGTCTCAGTCGAGACCCGTGTCTTTTATATTGAGGCTTCTGAGCTCCTTGTGTCGAAGTGTAGATCAGAGGAGGCCACGATGGTCAAGGGTTTGTCTCTTTGTGTGTCCTGAGTTATCCGATCTCAGCATGAATTGGGATGTTATCTTTGCGTCAGTGCCCTTGGGTTAGGGAATGGGTAAAATCTGCCAAGGTTCAGGTTCTGAATATTATCCAGGGGAGATTATTGCAAATGTTCATGTGTTTACCACGAGTGAGGAGAGGAACAGGCTTGGTCATGATGTCTTACCCCTGCTGGTTCAATAGAATCTTACAGTACAGAGGGAGGCCATTCTGCTCTTCATGTCTGTGTCAGCTCTTTGAAAGCTATCCAATTTGTCGCACTCTCCCGCTCATTCCCCTCCACGTTCACATCCCTCCGGACTTTCATTATCGATCCCCTTGCCTATTCCGAATCTCAGTCAGTCCCACACTGATTACCTGACTAAATCAAGTTCCTAATAATAGATGTTGCCATTAGATTGTTTACTATGAGTGTGACAGGAATGGGCTTGGGGTGGACTCCTGTGGAGCTCCGCTGGTTCTGTCCTGAAACCGAGCTATTGATATTTACCCCTCCTTTCATTTTTTCCACCACTAAGCTAGATAGGAAAACTTCAAATTCCATCACCCTTAATTCTACGACTTTTAATCTTCTCTATAAATCCTGTGTTGGAAATTATCAGGCAACTTCTGAAAATCCAAAGTAAATAATATCCACATGATACTCCATCCAGGACAAAGTAGCCCGCTTGATTGGCCCCCCCATCCACCACCATGGCTGCAGTGTGCACCATCTTCAAGATGCACTGCAGCAACTCGCCAAGGCTTCTTTGGCAGCACCTCCCAAACCCACGACCTCTACTGCCTAGAAGGACAAGAGCAGCAGGTGCATGGCAACAGCACCACCTCCAAGTTCCCCTTGGAAATACATCGGCCATTCCTTCATCGTCGCTGGGTCACAATCCTGGAACTCCCTCCCTAACAGCACTGTGGGAGCACCTTCACCACACGGACTGCAGCGGTTCAAGAAGGCGGCTCACCACCTCCTTCTCAAGGGGCGATTAGGGATGGGCAATAAATGCCGCCCTTGCCAGCGATGCCAACATCGCATGAATAATTTTTTTTTTTAAACCCAGTCATTTAGTAAACAACTTAAGTGCTTACTCCAGCCCTGTCTTAGTAATCTGTACTGTTGACTTTTAGGACTTTTGGAATTGTTTCGCTATAGACGTCTGTCCCATCAAGAAAAATTTTGTGTCAGCACAGTTATGACGTACGATTCTTACAATAGAGACTTTGAGATGGACCTCCCATGTGTGAAGGATCTCGTGGAGAAGATGCTTCGGTTACTGCCCACAACCAGCACCACAGTCAGTACCACAGTCAGTCGCACACCTCCTCCTTTCAGTTTGAGTCAGAGCCCAGGTAACACTTTCTCTCTCTTTTCCTTGTTGTGTCCATGTTGTGCCCAACAGGTGAGCTGGGGGACTGCTAGGTGAGAACAAAGTCACTGATTGGCTGCCCGAGCCTCATTCTCTGGCCAAATGGGAGCAAAGTTGAAGATACAAGTTACTAAATGGAGATTGCTGTTATTGAGGGATTGTGGTGAGATGGGACCTCGCTGTTGTGTATGTATATCATAAGTATATACCTGTACACTCAATGTACAGTTACACAAGACTACTGAATGTATCTTCACACTATATGCTTGTACCACCAGAGGGTACAACTGGTGGAGACCTAGGGGTCACCTATACATGACAGGTAACCAGGTATAAAAGGGAGCTCACCATGCTGTAACCTCACTCAGGAGCTGCAATAAATGAACTAAGGTCACCGCAGTTCAAGTACAATACCTTGCCTCGTGGAGCCATAGAGTGTTTACAGATACAACACTCGCCATGGAAAGAGCTGGTGGCGGGTTCTGTTGGGGACCAGTGATGTTCTGTAGATGACGCGTGCCTGATGTGTCCTCTTTGCTTTCACTAGGCTGACTGCTGCAGTCTCGGTTTCTCAAGTATTTGTGATACATGCATTGACTAACAATGGCGTACAACTCCTTTGTGAGCCCTGTTCGAGCTTGGACAGGACAAGCTGGCCTTGTGGTGTTACCGGAAGCAAAAAATTAGGTGACTGATAAATATTTAGAAAAAGTCTTGGAACAGAGTCCACTGCTGCTGCTCAGTAGCTGCATCCAAATTAAATTTGGGGGGCAAAAACACGAAGGCAGAATATTATCTGAATGGCGGCAGGGGAGGTGCAACGAGACCTGGGTGTCATGGTTCATCAGTCACTGAAAGTTGGCATGCAGGCGGTGAAGAAGGCAAATGGTATGTTGGCCTTCATAGCTAGGGGATTTGAATATAGAAGCAGGGAGGTCTTAATGCAGCTATACAGGGCCTTCGTGAGGCCTCACCTGGAATACTGTGTTCAGTTTTAGTCTCCTAGTCTGAGGAAGGATGTTCTTGCTATTGAGGGAGTGCAGCGAAGGTTCACCAGACTGATTCCAGGGATGGCTGGGCTGTCATATGAGGAGAGACTGAATGAACTGGGCCTTTATTCACTGGAGTTTAGAAGGATGAGAGGGGATCTCATAGAAACATATAAGATTCTGACGGGACTGGACAGGATAGATGCGGGAAGAATGTTCCCGATGTTGGGGAAGTCCAGAACCAGGGGACATAGTCTTAGGATAAGAGGTAGGTCATTTAGGACTGAGATGAGGAGAAACTTCTTCACTCAGAGAGTTGTTAACCTGTGGAATTCCCTGCCGCAGAGAGTTGTTGATGCCAGTTCACTGGATATATTCAAGAGGGAGTTAGATATGGCCCTTATGGTTAAGGGGATCAAAGGGTATGGAGTGAAAGCAGGAAAGGGGTACTGAAGGAATGATCAGCCATGATCTTATTGAATGGCGGTGCAGGCTCGAAGGGTCGAATGGCTTACTCCTGCACCTAATTTCTATGTTTCTATGTAAATTACTGATGGACAATGATTGTTGCATTGGGATTTATAATGTGTTAGGCGAGTGTGTTATGAAGGAAGATTGAGTGTATTGTACTCGTGGGAAGACATCATGCTCAGGGAACTTTACACAGTACGTGAAATGTTCATATGTGAACTCATCCAAAGAGAATTCCTACACTCATCTGCATTCTGGTTGATCGAATCTCAGCCAAGGCAGGCATCATGGGGGCAGTATTTGGCCCCAATATCCAAGGTTTAACGAAAAGGCCATTCAAGGTTCCTACTTCCCTGGCAACCCCACTGTGGGGAAATATTGACGTGTGGAGATTGTTTGAGGGTGGCAGTGGGTTTGACTGTGACTGTTTCACTGTGCTGCAAGAGGTGACCGGGACTCATCTGACTCACTGAGACTGGACACACAGTGAGGTATCGGAAGGCTGCGGGCAACTGTGGGATCTTACCCCGCATCATCTTTTGTTCTTTCTATTTCTCCCTCTCTCTCTCTCTCTCTCTCTCTTTCTCTCTCTCTCCCTCTCTCTCTCTCTCTCCTCCCCCCCCCACCTTTCTCTTTCTCTCTTTTTCTATCTCGCTCTCTTTCTCTCTCTCTCTCATTTCTCTCTCTCTTTCTGTCTGTCTTCTCTTTTGTCTTTCTTTTTCTCTTTCTCTCTCTCTCTCTCTCTCTCTCTCTCTCTCTCTCTCTCTCTCTCTCTCTTTTTCTCTCTCTCTCTCTCTCTCTCTCTCTACCTCTCTACCTTTCTCTCTCTCTCTCTCTCTCTCTCTACCTCTCTACCTCTCTACCTTTCTCTCTCTCTCTCTCTATCTCTCTACCTCTTTCTCTACCTCTTTCTCTCCCTCTCTCTCTACCTCTCTACCTCTTTCTCTACCTCTCTCTCTACCTCAACCTCACTTACAATTGGAGTAAGGGTAAGTGAATCAGGGCCAACCAATGTGGACCTGTACTGGTGGCTGGTCCGTCATCAGTTTTTCCATTTATACTCACCACCTGCTCCCCATTCTCAAAATACGTCTGAGTGAGGTTGATTGCCCTTAATACTGTGAGTCTTAAATTCAGCTTGAGAGCATACATTTCTTTGCAATGATCAAATATCTTTTTGAGAATCTAGATAAATAACGTCACTGGGATGACCCACATTTGCCCATTTAGAAAGAAAGAACTTGCGTTTGTATTATCATCGGAATGGAGGAAGACTTGCTTCCACTCTTAACATGAGTTCTTAGGTGACTGTACAGTCCAATATGAGAACGACAGTCTCTGTCACAGGTGGGACAGATAGTCGTTGAGGGAAGGGGTGTGTCATGTATTCAACCAGCATTGTAACCCATGTATAAACTGACCGAAGTTATACACCGTGAGAACACTGACCACTAGGTGGGAGACACTCCTAACCTGGACCTTCAGGTATAAAAGGGGAAGCTCCACCAACCTTCATGACTTGAGTGCGAAGGAATAAAGGACAGGTCACAGACTGACCTCTCAAGCATGGGCCTCGTGTGCATTTATACTGTGTAGTAAGGACGTATCAATGGCGACAAGAAACTGGGATTTAAACCACGCGAGCATGGCCACTAGCAGAACAGACGAGAGGTACTGTGTTAAGGAATGGTTGGGACAGAGATTCAACATTGTTAAAGCAGCACACAGTTCTCCAGGCAGACAAGGGCAGTCAGGCATGCCCCAACATGTAGTTGAACCCAGAGGGGGAGTTCGACAGAGACAATGGCAAGCTGAACAGCGATTCACGCCATTGCAAGGGACAATGCGGCCAGTAATGGGGCCATCAACACCTGTTAATGGTGCACTCAAGGACAATAACGGGCAGTCAGGGACGATCGACTGGCAAGGGACCTTTTGTTTCAAACCGCAACTCATGCTGGAGGCGTGGAGGCATACATTCAGCCGGAGTTTGCAGAGATGAGCAAAATACCTGCAGAAATTGCAGAAATGGACACTGGGGGAAATCGCTGGAAACTAAAGTTCAGCGAGTTCATGTGGAGCACGTATACAGTTCATACATCAGGACGCCACCGATAATGATGAAAGTGCTCCTCAATGGCATCCCAGTATCAATGGAGTTAGACACGGGTGCCAGCCAGTCCCTGATGGGTATCAAACAGTTCGAAAAGTTGTGGGCATCCAAGGCCAGGAGGCCAAAATTATCGCCGATTGACGCACAGCTACGGACTTACACAAAGCAGATCATTCCGGTGCTAGGCAGCGCCACGGTAGTCGTGACCCACAAAGATTCGGAGAACAGGTTGCCACTCTGGATTGTCCCAGGGGACGGTCCCGCACTATTGGGGAGGAGTTGGCTTGCTGTCATGAACTGGAAATGGGGCGATGTCAATGCAATTTCCTCTGTGGAGCGAGTATCATGCTCACAGGTCCTGGACAAATTTGACTCATTATTTCAACCCGGCATTGGCACTTTCATGGGGGCCAAGGTAGTGATTCACATAAACCCGGATGCCAGGCCAGTGCACCACAAGGCCGGAGCGGTGCCGTACGTGATGCGGGAAAAGATAGAAGGCGAATTGGACCGCCTGTTGAGGGAAGGCGTCATCTCGCCAGTCGAATTCAGTGACTGGGCGAGCCCGATTGTGCCGGTGCTCAAGGCGGATGGGTCGGTCAGGATATGTGGCGATTACAAGGCCACCATCAATCGGGTGTCACTCCAAGACCAGTACCCGCTACCGAGAGCGGAGGACCTCTTTGCGACGCTATCCGGTGGCAAACTTTTTTCAAAATTGGACCTGACCTCAGCGAACATGACCCAGGAGCTGGCGAGTGAGTCGAAGAAGCTGACCACCATCACGACACACAAGGGGTTGTTTGAGTACAACAGATGTCCGTTCGGGATTCGCTCGGCCGCCGCGATCTTCCAACGAAATATGGAAAGCCTCCTCAAGTCGATTCCAGGGACGGTGGTTTTTCAGGACGACATCCTCATTACAGGTTATAATACTGAAGAACACCTCCACAACCTGGAGGAGGTGCTACGCAGACTGGACCGGGTAGGTCTGCGACTAAAAAAGGCGAAGTGCGTCTTCCTAGCTCCAGAGGTAGAATTCCTGGGGATGAGGGTAGCAGCAGACGGGATCAGCCCTACTGCATCCAAGACGGAAGCGATCCAGAGAGCACCCAGACCCCGTAACACGACGGAGCTGCGTTCGTTCCTGGGGCTCCTGAACTATTTTGGTAACTTTCTTCCCAAATTGAGCATGCTGCTAGAGCCGCTACACGTGCTCCTACGCAAAGGTCGCGAATGGGACTGGGGGGACAGCCAGGAAAGGGCTTTTAATAGAGCACGCAATTTGTTATGTTCCAACAATCTGTTAACGCTATATGACCCATGTAAGAAACTTGTGTTAACGTGCGATGCATCGTCCTATGGTGTCGGGTGTGTGTTGCAGCATGTCAATGCCAAGGGTCAGTTACAGCCGGTAGCTTATGCCTCCAGGAGTCTGTCCCAGGCAGAAAGGGGCTACGGGATGGTAGAAAAGGAGGCGCTCGCATGTGTATATGCGGTAAAGAAAATGCACCAGTACCTGTTTGGCAGGAAATTTGAGCTGGAGACAGATCACAAACCCCAAACGTCCCTTTTGGCCGACAACAAGGCCATAAATGCAAACGCATCGGCCCGCATACAGAGGTGGGCACTCACGTTAGCTGCCTTTGACGACACAATTCGGCACAGACCGGGCACCGAAAACTGCGCCGATGCACTCAGCAGGCTCCCAATAGCCACCACTGAGGGGGCTACCGAGCATGGTGCTGAGATGGTCATGGCTGTTGAAGCTTTCGGAAGCGAAGGCTCGCACGTGATAGCCCGTCAGATTAAAGTCTGGACAAATAGAGACCCGCTATTGTCTCTAGTCAAGAAATGTGTCCTGAATGGGGACTGGGCAGCCACGTACAGGGCATGCCCTGAGAAATTTAAACCATTTCACAGGCGCAAGGATGAACTCTCGATTCAGGCCAATTGCCTACTGTGGGGAAACTGCGTAGTCATGCCCCAGATGGGCAGAGCGGTGTTCATCAGAGAACTCCACAATGGGCACCCGGGCATTGTCATGATGAAGGCAATTGCCAGGTCACACATTTGGTGGCCAGGGATAGACGCAGATCTGGAACTTTGTGTTTGCAGGTGCAACACGTGTGCCCAGCTGGGCCATGCGCCCAGGGAAGCCCCCTTTAGCCCCTGGCCATGGCCCGCCAAGCCTTGGTCACGCATCCATGTGGACTACGCTGGTCCTTTCATGGGGAAAATATTTTTGGTTGTAGTAGACGCCTACTCCAAATGGATCGAGTGTGACATTTTAAATTCAAGCACATCCTCTGCCACGGTAGAAAGTCTACGGGCAATGTTCGCCGCCCACGGTCTACCGGACATCTTGGTCAGCGACAATGGCCCGTGCTTCACAAGCACTGAATTCCAGGACTTCATGGCAGGCAATGGAATTAACCGTGTTAGAACAGCACCGTTCAAGCTGGCCTTAAACGGACAGGCAGAACGAGCAGTGCAGATAATCAAACAGGGGATGCTCAGATTCCAAGGGGGTTCCCTACAAATCCGCTTATCATGCCTCCTGTTGGCCTATAGATCCCGACCACACTCGCTCACTGGGGTTCCACCCGCAGAGCTACTAATGAAAAGGACACTCAAAACCCGATTATCCCTTATACACCCCACCATGAAATAAATTGTCGAGAGCAGGCGCCAGTCACAATATCACTACCATGACAGGAATGCGAGGGCGCGATGTATTGATGTAAATGATCCTGTTTTTGTCCTCAACTACGCTGCAGGGCCCAAATGGCTCGCAGGCACTGTGGTTGCCAAAGAGGGAAATAGGATTCTGGTAGTTAAACTTACCAATGGACAAATCTGCCGCAAACATGTGGATCAAACAAAAAGGAGGTTCAGCAACCGCATAGAAGAAGCAGAGGAAGAACACTCCACCACAGGTGACTGAACACCGGAACCAAAGGGAGGAGAGCCCAGTCCCTGTGGGCAGTCCGGATAGGCCTGAGGCACTGCAAACAGCAGACACTCAGGCCAGCTCCCAACAACCGGAGCCCCAACTCAGGCGCTCTACAAGGGAGCGTAAACCACCAGAGAGACTCAACCTGTGATCCCAATAAGACTTTGGGGGGGGAGGTGATGTCATGTATTCAACCAGCATTGTAACCCATGTATAAACTGACCTAAGCTGACCTAACACTGACCACAAGGTGGGAGACACTCCTAACCTGGACCTTCAGGTATAAAAGGGGAAGCTCCACCCACCTTCATGACTTGAGTGCGAAGGAATAAAGGACAAGTCACAGAC
Organism: Pristiophorus japonicus; assembly: GCF_044704955.1. NCBI lineage: Eukaryota > Metazoa > Chordata > Chondrichthyes > Pristiophoridae > Pristiophorus > Pristiophorus japonicus. The sequence continues at coordinate 16,699,722 of NC_091987.1, forward strand.
TGACCTTCTCTCAAGCATGGGCCTCGTGTGCATTTATACTGTATAGTAAGGACATATCAGGGTGGGTAGGACAGGTTTGCCGCACGCTCTTTCCGCTGCCTACTCTTGGTTTCTGCATGCTCGCGGCGACGATACTCGAGGTGCTCAGCGCCCTCCCGGATGCACTTCCTCCTTTTAGGGCGGTCTTTGGCCAGGGACTCCCAGGTGTCAGTGGGGATGTTGCACTTTATCAGGGAGGGTTTGAGGGTGTCGTTATAACGTTTCCGCTGCCTGTCTTTGGCTTGTTTGCCGTGAAGGAGTTCTGAGTGGAGTACTTGCTTTGGGAGTCTTGTGTCTGGCATGCGAACTATGTGGCCTGCCCAGCGGAGCTGATCGAGTGTGGTCAGTGCTTCAATGCTGGGGATGTTGGCCTGCTCGAGGACGTTAATGTTGGTGCGTCTGACCCCCCAGGAGATTTGTAGGATCTTGCGGAGACATCGTTGGTGGTGTTTCTCCAGTGACTTGAGGTGTCTATTATACATAGTCCATGTTTCTGAGCCATACAGGAGGGTGGGTATTACTACAGCCCTGTAGACCATGAGCTTGGTGACAGTTTTGAGGGCCTGATCTTCAAACACTCTTTTCCTCAGGTGGCCGAAGGCTGCACTGGCGAACTGGAGGTGGTGTTGGATCTCGTCGTCAATGCCTGTCTCATTGATAGGCGCCTCCCGAGATGAGGGAAGTGGTTTATGTTGACCAGGGCCGCGCCGTGGATCTTGATGTCTGGGGGGGCAGTGCTGAGTGGTGAGGACAGGCTGGTGGAGGACCTTTGTCTTACTGATGTTTAGCGTAAGGCCCATGCTTTCGTACGCTTCAGTAAATACGTCGACTATGTCCTGGAGTTCAGCCTCTTTATGTGCACAGACGCAGGCATTGTCCACGTACTGTAGCTCGACGACAGAGGTTGGGGTGGTCTTGGACCTGGCCTGGAGACGGCGAAGGTGGAACAGGTTCCCACTGGTTCTGTAGTTTAGTTCCACTCCAGCAGGGAGCTTGTCGACTGTGAGGTGGAGCATGGCAGCGAGGAAGATTGAGAAGAGGGTTGGGGTGGTGATGCAGCCCTGCTTGACACCGGTCCGGATGTGGATTGGGTCTGTGATGGATCTGTTGGTAAGGATCACGGCCTGCATGTCGTCGTGGATCAGGCAGAGGATGGTGACGTACTTTTGGGAGCATCCGAAACGGAGGAGGACACTCCATAGACCCTCACGGTTTATAAACGCGATTTGTATAGCGCCTATCACAACCTCGGGATGTCCCAATGTGCTTTGCAGCCAATTTGCGTGCAGCAAGCTCCCACGAACAGCAATGTGAAAATGAGCAGATAATCCGTTTTAGTGATGCTGGTTGAGGGATAAATATTGGCCAGGACACCAGGGAGAACACCCCTGCTCTTCTTCAAAATAGTGCCGTAGGATCTTTCATGTCCACCTGAGAGGGTAGACGGGACTCTCAGTGTAACGTCTCATCCAGAAGCCGGGTTTAGTAAATGTTTGGTGTACGGACAGTGGTATTGTCTTAGTAAACCTCTACTATTGACTTCTCGGACTTCATGAGTTGCTGGGCAACAAGTGGGTGTCTCGGCGAGAAAGGTTTTGTGTCCTCACTATTTCAGACTAACATTTCACCCAGACACAGTATAATGCAAGGTTTGCTATGGACCTCCCGTGTGTGAAGGATTTCGAGGAGAAGATATTTGGGTTGCTGCCCACAACCAGTACCACAGTCAGTCGCACACCTCCTCCTTTCAGTTTGAGTCAGAGCCCAGGTAACACTTTCCTCTTTTCCTTGTTGTGTCCATGTTGTTACCCAATGGATGAGCTGGGGGATTTCGACAGTGTTATATATGTGGACTTGTAATTACTCTGTACAGCCACCACCTTGGGAGCACAGGCATTTAAGGAGGCTTCACAGGTTGGAGAGGCACTCTGGAGACCTGCAATAAAAGACTACGGTCACACTTTACTTTGAGCTCACAGTGTTCAGTCTGACTCTTTCTCCATACACAACAGACAGGAAATGGAGGTGGCTGCCTGAAGTCATTCTGCAGCCTTGCTAAAAGCATTCTTAACCCAGCAGGGAGGTAGCTCACAAAATAGTCCGAAAGCCATTTCCAAAGTCACTTGTGCCAAACACATCCACAAACACAAAATCAAAACACTGCGGATGATCGAATCTGAAATAAAAGCAGAAAGTGCTGGAAATCTCAGCGGGTCAGGCAGCATCTGTGGAGAGAAAAACAGAGTTAACGTTTCAGGTTGATGACGCTTTGTCAGAACTGGCGAATGTTCGAAACAGATTCTTAAGGAGTGCTGAAAGGGGGAGGGGAGAATAGGAAAGAACAAAAGGGAAGGTCTGTGATAGGGTGGAAGACACGAGAGATTAGAGACAAAAGGGATGATGGGCCGGCTTGGGATGGTAATGGCAGAAGTTAGAAAAAGATGAGTTTAGATAGGGTGTGAATAGTGGAATAATAACTAGCTCTCATGGGAAACGGAGAGAAAAAACATACGTAAGATCGGAGGGGGGTTTTAAAAAGGAGGCAAGGGAGTAAACTATGGGCAGCGGTTACGCTCTGAAATTGTTGAACTCGATGTTGAGTCCAGAAGGCTGCAAAGTGCCTAAACGAAAGATGAGGTGCGTTGAGCTTTGTTGGAACAGTGTAGGAGAGCGAGGACGGAGAGGTCAGAGTGGAGAATTAAAGTGACAGGCGACCGGGCACAGGGTCACGTTTGCGGACTGAACGGAGGTTCTCCGCAAAGTGGTCACCCAATCGGCACAAAACTTTTGCCTGTTTGTAACTTTATTACCTTCAGTTACTGCCTGTGATGATTGGCAGAGATGAGATGTTATCTCCCAATTTTTTTTTAGAAAGAACTTGCATTTATCATGATGATGATGATGATGATTATCTCCTCCCAATTTTTTTTAGAAAGAACTTGCATTTATTTTGTGCCTTTCACGGTGTCAGGACATCCTAATAGGCTTTACAGCCAATGAAGTGTAGTCACTGCTTTAATCTGGGGAAGCGCGGCAACCATTTGTATGCACAGCAAGATCCCATAAACAGCAATGAGATAATATGAAATAAAAACAGAAAATGCTGGAAATACTCAACGGGTCAGGCAGCATCTCACCCGAAAGGCAGTGGCCCAGGTTGTTCCCAGGTTCAATTTCTGCTCTTAGCTGAGGCAGCGATGGAGATACTTTAGTTGCCACGTTGTTCCTCGGCTTGGAGAGCGAAGGAAAATGTGCCAGGCATCCCCTCTCTGATCACCATCCAGCGGTCTCTCATGGAAAAGCAACGTTGCTGAATTTGGTGAAGGCGATGTTGTGCCGGTCCACGATTGACCCATGCAATGGTCGAACTGCTTGCTGCCGTGTCGTCTTCTTCGGCTAACGCAATAGGAATATTCACTTCACAGATGCATTAAGAGGGCTACCAGCAGATGTAACTTTAGTGGCATGTAAACCAGGGATGCTCATAGCGACAGCACTATTCCCTGCTAGAATAGAGATGATTGATTAACCCGACAGTCATTCATGCCTGGAGATCTCACTGCTGTCAGTGACGGGGATCGATTTTACGCACAGAATTTTTATTGTGTATCTATCTCCCACTCACTACGTTTTGCTGGAGAAATCACCCTGCTATTATTGGGAGAAATTGCTGCAGTTTATGACTTCTGTTTGCTGTAGTTGGCAGCTGCATACAGTGGCACCACTATTCCCATACACTGTTTGCCGTAGTGCGTTGATTAAATGGATACTGCAGACTGTTAGCTGTAGTGCCTTACTTAAACAGGCTCTGTTTGCTGAGTAAATAAGACTTTGCTGTAAAATGCAATCAAAATACAATCAATCACTGATCAATGATCTGAGGTTGCCCTTGAAGGAATGGCAGATGAAACACGAAGCCATAAAACTCCACGGCACAGAGCATTTGATAAATTCTTGTACATAAAGCATTTTGGAGCACTTGAATTTGCTGAATTTTGCTGATCAGATAATGGATCTTTGTTGTGCAGATAGTACTAAGCTTAAAGGCTAAAGTCACACTTAAAGTATCACTTATTGCCATTTTAACCATTTTTATTCATTCTCGGGAAATAGTCATCATTAACAAGACTGGCATTCGTTGCCCATCCCAGTTCCAGGTTGGAGAGGCTTTTGCGGAATTGGGAAGTGACCAGAATTCCAGAGCTGAGGGCCCAGATAGCTGAAGGCACGGCCGCCGATGGTGAAGCGATGAAAATCGGGGACGCACAAGAGGCCAGAATCGAAGGAGCACAGAGGTCTCGGGTGGGTGGGTGGGGTGGGGGTTTTTGGGTATATGGCACTTGCCCATATGTGGGTGAATTGGGTTTGAACGCAGATCAGTTGGGTGTAGCGGTGGGATTGGGAGCGGGTGCAGTAGAAAGCATTTCCACACAAGTGTCCACCCTATCCCGCCTTGGCTCCCCCTAGACATTGGGGAAGGATTGTGAAAAATCCTGACTATGTTCCGGCTTTTCGAACATTCCCGATTTCCACCGCTGCACCATTGGTGGCCATGCCTTCAGCTGCCTGGGCCCCGAGCTCTGGAACCCCCTCCCTACACCTCTCTGCTTCGCTACTTCTCTCCTCCTTTTAAGACGCTGCTTAAAACCGACATCTTTGAACAAGCTTTTGGCCACCGGTTCTAACATCTCCTTATATGGCTCTGTGTCAATATTTGGTTTTGATAATGTTCCTGTGAAGCATCTTGGGACATTTTATTACATTAAATGAGCGATATAAATATATGGTCTTGCTGTTGCTGTTCTCAGAGGGTTTGGGTAACCCCTACCCTCTCATGCAATAGACTACAGGCCATTGTTTTTTATTATTATGTAGGTTGCATATTTGATTGGGGACGGGGGAAGGATTCACTCTTGCTGTGACTCCAGCTCAGTCTATCGGTTCCGTTCCTGACACTAGCATTAAAAAGAAAAGAAAAAGCTTGCATTTGTATAGCACCTTTCACAACCTCCGGATGTCCCAAAGCGCTTCACAGCCAATGAAGTACTTTTTGAAGTGTGGTCACTGAGGTAATGTCGGAAACGCAGCACACACCAATGTGATAATGACCCAACCATCTGTTTTTTTTAGTAATGCTGGTTGAGGGATCAATATTGTTCCCAGGACACTGCTCAAAATAGTGTCATGGGATCTTTTACATCCACCTGAGAGGGCAGAGGGAGCCTCGGTTTAACGTCTCATCCGAAAGACAGCACCTCCGACGCCCTCAGTACAGCACTGGGAGAGTTGGCCTGGATTTAGTGCTCAAGTCTCGATTAGGCAGCTTGAGGGCTGAATATCCTGCTTCTGTTCATCTGTGACCTGTGGACTGATGGGAGTGACATGAAGCAGGTCCATTTACCACGGTATTCACGTACTGACAATTTGTGGAAAACGGCGACAAAAGACAGAAAGACATTAATAATCTTGCAGAATGAGCCTGTAATTGGCAAATGAACGTCAATATAGATAAGTGTGAGGTAATATATTTTGGCAGAAAGAATAAGGAGGTCACTTACTCCTTGGAAAATAAAAGTCTAAGTGGGGTAGAGGAGCAGAGGGATCTGGGGGAACAGATGCACATCACTAAAAGTAGCGACACAAGTTAATAAGGCCATTTTTTTTTTAAAAACAAGCACAGAACTGGAATTTATTTCTAGATGGATAGAATTGAAAAGCAGAGGAGCTATATTAACCTTGTTTAGACCACACTTGAATACTGTGAGATCAGTCCCTCAAATCTGCCACCAAGCTCATGGTCTACAGGGCTGCAGTAATACCCGCCCTCCTGAATGGCTCAGAGATGTGGACCATGCACAGTAGACCCCTCAAGTCGCTCGAGAGATACCACCAACGATGTCTCCGCAACATCCTGCAAATCCCCTGGGCGGTTCGCGTCCTTGACCAGGCCAACATCCCCAGCATCGAAGCACTGACCACATTGTCCGCATGCCAGACACGAGACTCCCAAAGCAAGCGCTCTACTCGGAACTCCTTCACGGCAAACGAGCCAAAGGTGGGCAGAGGAAATGTTTCAAGGACACCCTAAAAAGCCTCCCTGATAAAGTGCAACATCCCCACCGACACCTGGGAGTCCCTGGCCAAAGACCGCCCGAAGTGGAGGAAGTGCATCCGGGAGGGTGATGAGCACCCTGAGTCTCGTCGCCGAGAGCATGCAGAAATCAAGCGCAGGTAGCGGAAGGAGCGTGCGGCAAACCAAGCCCACCCACTGCTTCCCTCAACGACTGTCAGTCCCACCTGTGATAGAGACTGTAATTCTCGTATTGGACTGTTCAGTCACCTAAGGACTCATTTTTAGAGTGGAAGCAAGTCTTCTTCGACTCCAAGGGACTGCCTATGATGATGAGTACTTTGAACAGTTCTGTTTATCATGTGATAAAAAGGATATAGAGGCACTGGGGAAGTTGCAAAAATGATTTGCTAGAATCATACCATAACTGAGAGGTTGTACCTATCAAGGAAGGTTGAACAGGCCGGGGCTCTTTTCTCTCGAGAAGAGAGAATGTTGAGGGGTGGCCTGATGGAGGTCTTCAAAATTATGAAGGGGTTGGATAGGGTAGATATAGAGAAGATTTTTCCACTTGTGGGGGAGACCAGAACTAGGGGCCATCAATATAAGATAGTCACTGATAAATCCCATAGGGAATTTAGGAGAAACTTCTTTACCCAGAGAGTGGTGAGAATGTGGAACTCGCTCCCACAGGGAGTGGTTGAGGCGAATAGTATTGATGCATTTAAGGGGAAACTAGGTACCTATTTCTCTTAGCAGAGGGATCAATAAACAGGGGACATAGAATTAAAGTAGTTGGTAGAAGGATTAGAGGGAGATGAGGAAATCTTTCTTCACCCAGAGGGTGGTGGGGGTCTGGAACTCACTGCCTGAAAGGGTGGTAGAGGCAGAAACCCTCATCACATTTAAAAAGTACTTGGATATGCACTTAAAGTGTCATAACCTACAGGACTACGGACCTAGTGCTGGAAGGTGGGATTAGGCCGGGTAGCTCTTTTTTGACCTGCACGGACACGATGGCCGCCTTATGTGTCGTAATTCTTCTATGATTCTATGATGAGCACATGAGGGTGAAAGGAATCAAAGATATGTTGATGGGGTGAGATGAAGTAGGGTGGGAGGAGGCTCGTGTGGAGCATAAACATTGGCACGGATTCGTTGGAATGAATTTTGTGCTGTAAATACTTTGTAACATTGTCACTTCTTTACCTGTACTCTCAGTCGAGGCTTATGTTGTTTATACGGATGACCCATAATTCCAATGGTTCCATCGGCTGCTCAAACAGTGAGAGCTCAGGTATTGCAGGTATAACAACGTGTCCAGCGGAGACTGGGGTTGAATCCATCCCACCTTGCTCCCTGGCCTTGTAGGTTACAGCACGTCACATGCTGTTGTCAACCATTGGTTCCAAGTAGCTAATCTCAACAAAAATGTGCAGAGGTCTAGGCGCTGTAATTAACCACTTTGTACTTGATCATCAGAGGGCAAAACTCTCCCAGGGTTCCAAAGGCTAATATCTAGTATTAGTGGTGTTCAAAAACAGGCGTGTGCTGGCATTGAGTGGAGACAGCGTCAGACTTGGCTGTGAGGCTGCCCACCATGGTTGAATAGTCTTCATCAAGGTTTGAAAGTTTGTCACATTGGGAAGAATTCTCAGACGGATGTATCAGAGGGCTGGTGGCACCTGTGGAACCAAACTCCAGCAGATAAGGGGAGAAAGGCGAAAGCGGGAAAAAAATCTATATTCATATAGAAATTGTCACTCGATAATTGAAGTAAATAATATGGGTGGGTTGGCTACATGCACCAATTTCCTTAACAGTGCGGGTTGATCAGTGGTCTTGTCTCAGTAATCTGTATATTGACTTCCAGGACTTCAGGAATTGCTTCGTAACCGACGTTTGTCTTGGAGAGAAAATCTGTGTGTGATCCCTCTTTTTGATTACAATCATTACAATAAGATCTTTGAGATGGACCTCCCGTGTGTGAAGGATCTCGTGGAGAAGATACCTTGGTTACTGGCCACAACCAGCACCACAGTCAGTACCACAGTCAGTACCACACCTCCTCCTTTCAGTTTGAATCAGAGCCCAGGTAACACTTTCTCTCTCTTTTCCTTGTTGTGTCCATGTTGTGCCCAACGGGTGAGCTGGGGGACTTCTACATGGGAACAACGGCACATGTCCAGACATCATTCTCTGGCCGATGTGAGCAGAGATGGAGATAGAATTTACTAACTTGAGATTGCAGTTATTGAGAGAATGTGGTGAAATGGGACCTCGGATTGGGAAAGAGCTGGGAGCGAGGTCTGTCGGGGAGCAGTGACGTTCTGTAGATGATGTCTGTTTGATCTTTCCTCTTTGCATTCTCTGGGCTGACTGTTTCAGTCTCGGTTTCTCCAGTATTTGTGACCATCAGCACCAACAATGGCGTACAGTTACTTTGTGAGTCCTGTTACAGAGCTTGGACAGGACATGGTGACCATGGGGTTTTAATAGGAAGCAGAAAGTGAGGCGACGGATAAATGATTGAACCTGTGGAGTGAGCGAAGGGCTTCAAATATTTCGGAAAAATCAACGGTTAACTGCTGCTCAGTCGCTGCATCCAAATTAATTTACTGAGGGATAATGATTGTCGCGTCTAGTTTGTACTGTAATAGAGGAGTTTGATTGTGTGTGGTATTGGGAACTTTTTCTAGTTTGATGACTGTGTCTCATGAATACCTTGACCATAACTGTCCAGTAATGGACAACATCTGCCTTGGTTACTTTGATGGACTCGCATTGTACCCATTACACAGGACAGTTCTGCCCAATAACATGTACTTGGATTCCATAAATAACTTTAATAGGGAGTTGGACAGGTACTTGAGGATGAAGAACTTACAGGGTTACAGACAAAAACCGGGATGTGGGGATATCTACTCTTTCAAAGAGCTGGCACAGGCATGACGGGCCAAATGGCCTCCTTCTGTGAATCATAGAAATCACAGAGATTTACGGCATGGAAGGAGGCCATTTTGGCCCATTGTGTCCGCGCCGGCCAACAAAGGGCCATCCAGCCAAATCCCACTTTCCTGTTCTTGGTCTGTAGCCCTGTAGGTTACAGCACTTCAAGTGCACATCCAAGTACCCCTTAAATGTGGTGAGGGTTTCAGGCAATGAGTTCCACCCTTTCAGGCAATGAGTTCTAGACCCCTACCACCCTCTGTGTGAATAGATTTTCCTTCATATCGCCTCTAAACCTCTTACCAATTACGTTAAATCGATGTCCCCTGGTTGTTGACCCCTCTGTCAATGGATATAGGTGCTTCCTATCCACTCTATCCAGGCCCCTCATAATTTTATACACCTCAATAAGTTCGCCCCTCAGCCTCCTCTGTTCCAAGGAAAACATATCCGGCCTATTCAATCTTTCCTCAAAGCTAACATTTTCCAGACCAGGCAACATCCTCGTAAATCTCCTCTGCATCCTTTCCAGTGCAATCACACCTTTCCTGTAATGTGACCAGAACTGCATACAGTACTCTAGCCGTGGCCTTACTAGTGTTTTATAGAGTTGAAGCATAACCTCCTTGCACTTGTATTCTATGCCTCAGCAAACAAAGGCAAGTATTCCGTATGCCTTCTTCACCACCTTATCTACCTGGCCTGCTACATTCAGGGACCTGCACGGGCCCCTTTGCTCCTCTTCTCAGTGTCCTACTATTTAATGCATATTCCCTTGCCTTGTTAGCCCTCCCCAAATCCATTACCTCACACTTCTCTGGATTGAATTCCATTTACCACTGTTCTGCCCACCTGACCTGTACATTGATACAAGAACATAAGAAATAGGAGCAGGAATCAAGCCTGCTCCGCCATTTTATACAATCTTGGCTGATCCGATCATGGACTCGGGTCCACTTCCCTGCCCTCTCCCCATAACCCCTTATTCCCTTATCAGTTAAGAAACTGTCTATCTCTGTCTTAAATTTATTCAATGTCCCAGCTTCCACAGCTCTCTGAGGCAGCGAATTCCACAAATTTACAACCCTCTGAGAAAAGAAATTTCTCCTCCTCTCAGTTTTAAATGGGCGGCCCATTATTCTAAGATTGTGCCCCCTAAATCTAGTCTCCTTCATCAGTGGAAACATTCTCTCTGCATCCACCTTGTCAAGCCCCCTCATTATCTTATACATTTCGATAAGATCATCTCTCTATCTTCTGAATTCCAATGAGTAGAGGCCCAATCTACTCAACCTTTCCTCATAGGTCAATCCCCTCATCACTGGAATCAACCTAGTGAACATTCTCTGAACTGCCTCCAAAGCAAGTATATCCTTTCTTAAATATGGAAACCAAAACTGCACGCAATATTCCAGACTTCCCTGCTTTTATATTCCATCCCCTTTGCAATAAAGGCCAAGATTCCATTGGCCTTTCTGATCACTTGCTGTACCTGCATACTATCCTTTTGTGTTTCATGTACAAGTACCCCCAGGTCCCGCTGTACTGCGGCACTTTGCAATCTTTCTCCATTTAAATAATAACTTGCTCTTTGATTTTTTTTGCCAAAGTGCATGACCTCACACTTTCCAACATTATAATCCATCTGCCAAACTTTTGCCCACTCACTTAGCCTGTCTATGTCCTTTTGCAGATTTTTTGTGTCCTCCTCACACATATCCTCCTGCAGTCTACAGCTTTCTTCTTCATTATCAACCACACAGCCTATTTTTGTATCATCTGCAAACTTCTTAATCATGCCCCCTACATTCAAATCCAAATCACTGATATATACCACAAAAAGCAAGGGACCTAGTACTGATCCTTGCGGAACCCCACTGGAAACATCCTTCCAGTCACAAATGCACCCATCAACCAATTACCCTTTGATTCCTGCCTCTGAGCCAATTTTGGATTCAACTTGCCACTTTGCCCTGGAATCCATGGGCTTTTACTTTTGTAACCAATCTGCCATGTGGGACCTTATCAAAAGTCTTGCTAAAATCCATATAAAACACATCAAATGCACTGCCCTCATCAACTCTCCGTGTTACCTCTTCAAAAAATTCAGTCAAGTTAGTCAGACACGATCTTCCCTTAACAAATTCATGTTGTCCTTGATTAATCTGTGTCTTTCTAAATGAAGGTTTATCCTATCCCTCAGAATTTTTTCCAATAATTGTCCCATCTCCGAGGTTAGGCTGACTGGCCTGCAGTTACTCGGTCTATCCCTTTCTCCCTTTTTAAACAACGGTACAACGTTAGCAGTCCTCCAGTCCTCTGGCACCACATCTATAGCCAGAGAGGACTGGAAAATGATAGTCAGAGCCTCTGCTACTTCCTCCTTTGCTTCTCTGTGCTGTAAGATTCTACGACTCTATTCTATCGAAAAACATATGAACATACGGACAATGACGGACAGGTAAAGACCATCTGGTCCATCAAGTCTGTCCCACACAATTGTGATACCTGTGTATCACAACATATACACTTCCCCCCCCCCCCCCCCCCCCCACCCCCCCACCCAAAAGCATGTGATCTCCTGGGAGAGGCAAAAATAAAAACAGATTAAAATCCCAGACCAATTTAGGGGGAAAAAATCAGAGCAATTCCTCTCCGACCCATCTAGGTGATCAAAACTAGTCCAGGAGATCACTCTGGCCATTAAATTCCATGCAGTACTTACCTTCTGTAAGAGGTGATCTACACCGCAGCCAGAAACAAATCCAGCTCTCGCTTGAAGGAATTCAGTGAGTCTGCATCGACCACATGAAACGGCAGCTTGTTCCAGAGGTCTACTGTTCTCTGGGAAATGAACCACCTCCTGACATCTAACCTCGATCTAGCCTTATAGAGACAACTTTCGATTATCCGCACACGGATGCAACGGAAAACCGTTGTAACGGCACTTAAAATTCTGTGTGTGTGTGCGCTGCCGACATCACTTTGAAACTCTGATATTCCTTTCGAATGTTGCCTGTTGAGCCTTGCTTTTAAGCACTCTGCCTTGCCTCAGCCCCCGCTGCTGCTCACACACAAGTCCACTGCCTCTCATAATTCATTAAAATGCCACAAACAGTTACAGGAAGTAAACAACAAGCCTAATGGACTTTAGATCTAGAGGACGAGAATTCAAGGATTAGAAGATATGCTACAGCTATTGGTTAGAGCACACCTGCAGTACTGTAAGCATTAACTGTAATGTCAACTCGCTCGAACGGAGAAATCGTTTACCCGGCATAGCCCAATCCCCAAGGGACCCGGATAATCAAGAGTTGCCTGTCCAACTTAAATTTCTGCCCCCTGGTCCTGCCCAACCTATTTAATTCAATAACAAGTTATATTATCGTTGATACTCAGGTGCCTGGGATGTTGAACTAAAACTCAATCCACATGTTTAGTTAATTGTACCCAGTGATCAGACCAAGTTCAGTGTAAGTATCTGGGCTAGAGTACGGTTTGTTATCAATGGATAGTATTGAGTATGAGTCAGCGATCGCCTGCACTGTTTGCCCAATCTCCTTCTTCCTGTCTGTTGCTTCAATATTGCTTGCTCCTTGTTGCGTGAGCTGACATTAGTGACACATGAACAGTCCTCTGGCAAATGGATCACTTGGACCTTGTTTCATTATGTGAGACGTGGATTGGGATGGTGAAACACCTGGACCTGGGGAACCTACTGGAGTCACGGGGGATCTTTTCACTCCATCTGTGGCTGAACAGCGATTACTGCGTGCAGTGAGGCTTTGTTCCTCTGTTGATGGCCCACAGAGAATGGACAAGGGCAATGGGACAACTCTGTGCACTGGGCTGACCGATCTCAGCAAAGGTGGAAATTGAGGTGCTTATAATTGGCTTAGAGGCCGTGGGCTTGGGAAGGAAATGATTAATTGAAGTTCTGATCATTATTTACTCGCTGCTATTTGAAATCACTTGTGTACGGACATCCGGGAGTGAGATCTTTAACAGCAACAACAACTTGCATTTATATAGCGCCTTTAACGGAACGTCCCAAGGTGCTTCACGGGAAACAGAATTTGATACCGAGCCACATAAGGAGATATTTGGACAAAAGCTTGGTCAAAGTGAAGAAGTGTGGGAGGATCTTTGCAGCATAAACTCCGGCACGGATCTGTTGGGCCGAATGGCCTGTTGCTCTGCTGTAAATACTTTGTAACTTTATCACTTCTCTAACTGTACTCTCAGTCGAGGTCTTTGTTGTTTAGGTGAATGATCCATAATTCCAGTGGTCCCATAGACTGCTTAAACGGATTTCAGGTATAACTCGGCACTACGTGACCAGCAGACTAGAATAGTCAACCGTGGTTCCCAGTAGCTAACCTCAAATAAAGCGCAGTGGTCAAAGTGCTATAATTCCCTCTTCATCTGTAATCGAGAGGACAAACCTCTCCCTGTGTTCCAAAAACTCATATATTGTATTAGTGGTATTTAGTGACCAGTGGCATTGAGCAGAGACAGCGTGAGACTTGGCTGTGAGGCTGCCATCAAGGTTTGAAAGTTTGTCACATTGAGAAGATTCTCAGACGGATATATCAGAGGGCTGGTGGCACCTGTGGAACCAAACGACAGCAGATAAGGGGAGAACGGAGAAAGCGGGAAAAAAATCTATATTGATATAGAAATTATCTCTTGATAATTGAAGTGAGCTGGCCCGTGCACCAATTTCCTAAACAGTGTGGGTTGATCAGGAGTCTTGTCTCAGTAATCTGTATATTGACTTCCAGGACTCCAGGAATTGCTGCGTAACCGACGTTTGTCTTGGCGGGAAAAGCGTTGTGTGATCCCACTTTATCATTACAATCACTACAATAAGATCTATGAGATGGACCTCCCATGTGTGAAGGATCTCGCGGAGAAGATACTTGGGTTACTGCCCACAATCAGCACCACAGTCAGTACAGCAGTCAGTCGCTCACCTCCTCCTTTCAGTTTGAGTCAGAGCCCAGGTAACATTTTCTCTCTCTTTTGCTTGTTGTGTCCAACGGGTGAGCTGGGGGACTTCTACATGGGAACAACGGCACATGATTGGCTGTCTGGGGCTCATGCCCTGGCCAATGTGAGCAGAGCTGGAGATAGAATTTACTAACTGGAGATTGCGGTTATTGAGGGAATGTGGTGAGATGGGGCCTCGCATTGGGAAAGAGCTGGGAGCGAGGCCTGTCGGGGAGCAGTGACGTCTGCTTGATCTTTCCTCTTTACATTCTCTGGGCTGACTTCTGCAGTCTCGGTTTCTCCAGTATTTGTGACCATCAGCACCAACAATGGCGTACAGCTCCTTTGTGAGTCCTGTTACAGAGCTTGGACAGGACATGGTGACCATGGGGTTTTAACAGGAAGCAGAAAGTGAGGCGACGGATAAATGTTTGAAACTATAGATTGAGGGATGGGCTGTAAATATTTGGGGAAAATCAAGAGTTAACTTCTACTGCTCAGTCGTTGCATGCAAATTAATTTACTGACAGATAATGATTGTCGCGTCTAGTTTGTCCTGTAATAAAGCAGTTTGATTGTGTGTTTCTAGTTTGATTACTGTGTCTCATGAATACCCTGACCTTCACCATCATCATAGGCAGTCACTCAGAATCGAGGATGACTTGCTTCCACTCTTTGAATGAGTCCTTAGGTGGCTGAACAGTCCAATACGAGAGCCACAGTCCCTGTCACAGGTGGAACAGATAGAAACATAGAAACATAGAAAATAGGTGCAGGAGCAGGCCATTCAGCCCTTCTAGCCTGCACCGCCATTCAATGAGTTCATGGCTGAACATGAAACTTCAGTACCCCCTTCCTGCTTTCTCGCCATAACCCTTGATCCCCCGAGTAGTAAGGACTTCATCTAACTCCCTTTTGAATATATTTAGTGAATTGGCCTCAACTACTTTCTGTGGTAGAGAATTCCACAGGTTCACCACTCTCTGGGTGAAGAAGTTTCTCCTCATCTCGGTCCTAAATGGCTTACCCCTTATCCTCAGACTGTGACCCCTGGTTATGGACTTCCCCAACATTGGGAACATTCTTTCTGCATCTAACCTGTCTAAACCCGTCAGAATTTTAAACGTTTCTATGAGGTCCCCTCTCATTCTTCTGAACTCCAGTGAATACAAGCCCAATTGATCCAATCTTTCTTGATAGGTCAGTCCCGCCATCCCGGGAATCAGTCTGGTGAACCTTCGCTGCACTCCCTCAATAGCAAGAATGTCCTTCCTCAAGTTAGGAGACCAAAACTGTACACAATACTCCAGGTGTGGCCTCACCAAGGCCCTGTATAACTGTAGCAACACCTCCCTGCCCCTGTATTCAAATCCCCTCGCTATGAAGGCCAACATGCCATTTGCTTTCTTAACCGCCTGCTGTACCTGCATGCCAACCTTCAATGACTGATGTACCATGACACCCAGGTCTCGTTGCACCTTCCCTTTTCCTAATCTGTCACCATTCAGATAATAGTCTGTCTCTCTGTTTTTACCACCAAAGTGGATAACCTCACATTTATCCACATTATACTTCATCTGCCATGCATTTGCCCACTCACCTAACCTATCCAAGTCACTCTGCAGCCTAATAGCATCCTCCTCGCAGCTCACACTGCCACCCAACTTAGTATCATCCGCAAATTTGGAGATACTGCATTTAATCCCCTCGTCTAAATCATTAATGTACAATGTAAACAGCTGGGGCCCCAGCACAGAACCTTGCGGCACTCCACTAGTCACTGCCTGCCATTCTGAAAAGTACCCGTTTACTCCTACTCTTTGCTTCCTGTCTGACAACCAGTTCTCAATCCACGTCAGCACACTACCCCCAATCCCATGTGCTTTAACTTTGCACATTAATCTCTTGTGTGGGACCTTGTCGAAAGCCTTCTGAAAGTCCAAATATACCACATCAACTGGTTCTCCTTTGTCCACTTTACTGGAAACATCCTCAAAAAATTCCAGAAGATTTGTCAAGCATGATTTCCCTTTCACAAATCCATGCTGACTTGGACCTATCATGTCACCATTTTCCAGATGCACTGCTATGACATCCTTAATAATTGATTCCATCATTTTACCCACTACTGAGGTCAGGCTGACCGGTCTATAATTCCCTGTTTTCTCTCTCCCTCCTTTTTTAAAAAGTGGGGTTACATTGGCTACCCTCCACTCCATAGGAACTGATCCAGAGTCAATGGAATGTTGGAAAATGACTGTCAATGCATCCGCTATTTCCAAGGCCACCTCCTTAAGTACTCTAGGATGCAGGCCATCAGGCCCTGGGGATTTATCTGCCTTCAATCCCATCAATTTCCCCAACACAATTTCCCGACTAATAAAGATTTCCCTCAGTTCCTCTTCCTTACTAGACCCTCTGACCCCTTTTATATCCGGAAGGTTGTTTGTATCCTCCTTAGTGAATACCGAACCAAAGTACTTGTTCAATTGATCCGCCATTTCTTTGCTCCCCGTTATGACTTCCCCTGATTCTGACTGCAGGGGACCTACGTTTGTCTTCACCAACCTTTTTCTCTTTACATACCTATAGAAACTTTTGCAATCCGCCTTAATGTTCCCTGCAAGCTTCTTCTCATACTCCATTTTCCCTGTCCTAATCAAACCCTTTGTCCTCCTCTGCTGAGTTCTAAATTTCTCCCAGTCCCCAGGTTCGCTGCTATTTCTGGCCAATTTGTATGCCACTTCCTTGGCTTTAATACTATCCCTGATTTCCCTAGATAGCCACGGTTGAGCCACCTTCCCCTTTTTATTTTTACGCCAGACAGGAATGTACAATTGTTGTACTTCATCCATGCGGTCTCTAAATGTCTGCCATTGCCCATCCACAGTCAACCCCCTAAGTATCATTCGCCAATCTATCCTAGCCAATTCACGCCTCATACCTTCAAAGTTACCCTTCTTTAAGTTCTGGACCATGGTCTCTGAAATTACTGTTTCATTCTCCATCCTAATGCAGAATTCCACCATATTATGGTCACTCTTCCCCAAGGGGCCTCGCACAATGAGATTGCTAATTAATCCTCTCTCATTACACAACACCCAGTCTAAGATGGCCTCCCCCCTAGTTGGTTCCTCAACATATTGGTCTAGAAAACCATCCCTTATGCACTCCAGGAAATCCTCCTCCACCGTATTGCTTCCAGTTTGGCTAGCCCAATCTATGTGCATATTAAAGTCACCCATTATAACTGCTACACCTTTATTGCATGCACCCCTAATTTCCTGTTTGATGCCCTCCCCAACATCCCTATTACTGTTTGGAGGTCTGTACACAACTCCTACTAACGTTTTTTGCCCTTTGGTGTTCTGCAGCTCTACCCATATAGATTCCACATCATCCAAGCTAATGTCTTTCCTAACTATTGCATTAATCTCCTCTTTAACCAGCAATGCTACCCCACCTCCTTTTCCTTTTATTCTATCCTTCCTGAATGTTGAATACCCCTGAATGTTGAGTTCCCAGCCCTGATCATCCTGGAGCCACGTCTCCGTAATCCCAATCACATCATATTTGTTAACATCTATTTGCACAATTAATTCATCCACCTTATTGCGGATACTCCTTGCATTAAGACACAAAGCCTTCAGGCTTGTTTTATTAACACCCTTTGTCCTTTTAGAATTTTGCTGTACAGTGGCCCTTTTTGTTCTTTGCCTTGGGTTTCTCTGCCCTACACTTTTCCTCATCTCCTTTCTGTCTTTTGCTTTTGGCTCCTTTTTGTTTCCCTCTGTCTCCCTGCATTGGTTCCCATCCCCCTGCCATATTAGTTTAAATCCTCCCCAACAGCACTAGCAAACACTCCCCCTAGGACATTGAGGGTAAGGGTGGGTGGAACTGGTTTGCCGCATGCTCTTTCCGCTGCCTGCGCTTGTTTTCTGCATGCAGTCGGTGATGAGACACGAGAAGCTCAGCGCTCCTGGATGCTCATCCTCCACTTAGGGCGGTCTTTGGCCAGGGACTCCCAGGTGTCAGTGGGGATGTTGCACTTTAGCAGGAAAGCTTTGAGGGTGTCATTGTAACGTTTCCTCTATCCATCTTTGGCTCGTTTGCCATGAAGGAGTTCCGAGTAGAGCGCTTGCTTTGGGAGTCTAGTGTGTGGCATGCGGACAATGTGGCCTGCCCAGCGGAGCTGATCAAGTGTGGTCAGTGCTTCGATGCTGGGGTTGTTGGCCTGGACGAGAATACAGATGTTGGTGCGTCTGTCCTCCCAGGGGATTTGTAGGATCTTGACCATCACCGTCCAGTAATGGACAACATCTGTCTCTGCCTTGGTTCGTTTGATGGACTCACTTTGTACCCATAACGCAGGAGAGTTCTGCCCAATATGGATTCCATCAATAATTTTTATAGGAAGTGGGACAGTTACTGGAGGATGAGGAACTTACAGCATTACCGACAATAACCAGGATGTGGGACTGAGTGCCACTGCTCTTTCAAAGAGACAACACAGGCTCGAGTGGCCGAATGGCCTCCTTCTGTGCTGTAAGGTTCACTGACTCTATTCTATCATGCTATATTATCATTGATACTCAGGTGCCTGGTATATTGAACTAAAACTCAGTCCACATGCTTAGGTAATTGTACCCAGTGATCAGACCAAGTTCAGTGTAAGTATCTGGGCTAGAGTACGGTTTGTTACCAATGGACAGTATTGAGTATGAGTCAGCGATCGCCTACACTGTTTGCCCAATCGCCTTCTTCCTGTCTGTTGCTTCAATATTGCTTGCTCCTTGTTGAGTGAGCTGACACTAGTGACACATGAACCATCCTCTGGCTATGGATCACTTGGACCTTGTTTCATTATGTGAGATATGGATCTGGCTGGGGAAACACCTGGACCTGGGGATCCTACTGAGGTCAGGGGGGATCTTTACATTGCATCTGTGGCTGAAACCGAACAGCGATTACTGCGCGCAGTGAGGCTTTGTTCTTCTGCTGATGGCCCACAGAGAATGGACAAGGGCAGTGGGACAACTTCAGATGTGTCCCAGGTATTGGAGATTTAGCTCAATGCCGAGGTGAGTGTGGAGGGAGACCTGGATGGTCCATGGTCTCTGTGCACTGGGCTGACCGATCTCAGCAAAGGTGGAAATTGAGGTGCTTATAATTGGCTTCAAGGCCGTGGGCTTGGGAAGGAAACGATTAGTTGAAGTTCTGATCATTATTTACTCACTGCTATTTGAAATGACTTGTGTACGGACATCCGGGAGTGAGATCAACAACAACAACTTGCATTTATATAGCGCCTTTAACAAAACATGCCAAGGCGCTTCACAGGAAACAACATTTGATACCGAGTCACATAAGGAGATATCTGGATAAAAGCTTGGTCAAAGTGAAGAAGTGTGGGAGGATCGTGTGCAGTGTGTAAACTCCTGCACGGACCTGTTGGGCTGAATGACCTGTTGCTGTGCTGTAAATACTTTTAACTTTGTCACTTCTCTACCTGTATCTCAGCCGTGGATGACCCATAATTCCAGTGGTCCTACAGACTGCTTAAACAGTGAGAGCTCACGGATTGCAGGTATAACTCGGCACTCTGTGTCCAGCGGAGACTAGAATAGTCAACCGTTCGTTTCTAGAAGCTAATCTCAAAACAAGCGCAGTGGTCAAAGTGCTCCAATTACCCTCTTCATCCGTGATCTAGAGGACAAAAGTCTCCCAGGGTTGCAAAGACTCATATATAGTATTAGTGTTTCATGGTATTTGTTATATATGTAAACCTGTAAATACCCGGTTTAACCACCAGAGCGCTCATCCCCTGGAGTCTCAAGGTATCCCACAATTCCTTGGGAGCCCCTGTACTTGAGGAGGCTTCACAGGTTGGAGAGACACGCTGGAGACCTGCAAAAAAAGACTGCGGTCACACTTTACTTTGAGCTCACAGTATCTGGGCAGACTCTTTAGTCATACATAATAGTATTTAGTGATCAGTGGCATTCAGCGGAGACAGCGTGAGACTTGGCTGTGAGGCTGCCCACCGTGGTTGAATAGTCTTCATCAATGTTTGAAAGTTTGTCACATTGGGAAGGATTCTCAGACGGATGTATCAGAGGGTTGGTGGCACCTGTGGAACCAAACTCCAGCAGATAAGGGGAGAATGGAGAAAGCGGAAAAGAATCTATATTCATATAGAAATTATCTCTCGATAATTGAAGTGGGCAACCACGTGCATCAATTTCCTAAACCGTACAGGTTGGTCAGGAGTCGTGTCTCAGTAATCTGTATATTGACTTCCAGGACTTAAGGAATTGCTGCGTAACCGACGTTTGTCTTGGCGAGAAAAGAGTTGTGTGATCCCACTTTTTGATTACAATCACTACAATAAGATCTTTGAGATGGACCTCCCGTGTGTGAAGGATCTCGCGGAGAAGATGCTTCGGTTACTGCCCACAACCAGCACCACAGTCAGTACCACAGTCAGTCGCACACCTCCTCCTTTCAGTTTGAGCCAGAACCCAGGTAACACTTTCTCTCTCTTTTCCTTGTTGTGTCCATGTTGTGCCCAACGGGCGAGCTGGGGGACATCTACATGGGAACAACGGTACGTGATTGGCTGTCTGGGGCTCATGCCCTGGCCAATGGGAGCAGAACTGGAGATAGAATTTACAAACTGGAGATTGCGGTTATTGAGGGAATGTGGTGAGATAGGACCTCGGATTGGGAAAGAGCTGGGAGCGAGGTCTGTCGGGGAGCAGTGACGTTCTATAAATGACGTCTGCTTGATCTTTCCTCTTTGCATTCTCTGGGCTGACTGCTGCAGTCTCGGTTTCTCCAGTATTTGTGACCATCAGCACCAACAATGGCGCATAGCTCCTTTGTGAGTCCTATTACAGAGCTTGGACAGGACATGGTGACCATGTGGTTTTAATAGGAAGCAGAATATTAGCCGACAGATAAATCTTTGAAACTGTAGAGTGAGGGACGGGCTGTAAATATTTGAGGAAGATCAAGAGTTAACTTCTGCTCAGTCGCTGCATGCAAATTAATTTACTGACAGATAATGATTGTCGCGTCTAGTTTGTCCTGTAATAGAGGAGTTTGATTGTGTCTGTTTCTAGTTTGATTACTGTGTCTCATAAATACTTTGACCATCGTCATCATCATAGGCAGTCCCTCGGAATCGAGGAAGACTTGCTTCCACTCTTTGAATGAGTCCTCAGTTGGCTGAACAGTCCAATACGAGAGCCACAGTCTCTGTCACAGGTGGGACAGACAGTGGTTGGAGGAAAGAGTGGGTGGGACAGGTTTGCCGCACCTCCTTCGACTGCTTGCGCTTGTTTTCTGCATGCTCTCGGTGATGAGACTCGAGGTGCTCAGCGCTCCTGGATGCTCTTCCTCCACTTAGGGCTGTCTTTGGCTAAGGATTCCCAGGTGTCGGTGGGGATGTTGCGCTTAATCAAGGAAGCTTTGAGGGTGTCCTTGTTAAGTTTCCTCTATCCACCTTTGGCTCGTTTGCCATGAAGGAGTTCTGAGTAGAGCGCTTGCTTTGGGAGTCTAGAGTCTGGCATGCGGACAATGTGGCCTGCCCAGTGGAGCTGATCAAGTGTGGTCAGTGCTTCGATGCTGGGGTTGTTGGCCTGGATGAGGACATTGATGTTGGTGCGTCTGTCCTCCCAGGGGATTTGTAGGATCTTGACCATAACTGTCCACTAATGGACAACATCTGTCTCTGCCTTGGTTAGTTTGATGGACTCACTTTGTATCCTTTACACAGGAGAGTTCTGTCCAATAATATGTACTTGGATTCCATCAATAATTTAAAGAGGGAGTGGGACAGATACTTGAGGATGGGAACCAATGCAGGGAGACAGAGGGAAACAAAATTAAGACAGAAGCAAAAGACAGAAAGGAGATGAGTAAAAGTGGAGGGCAGAGAAACCCAAGGCAAAAAAAACTTTGCAGCAAAATTCTAAAGGGTCTAAGTGCGTTAAAAAGGCAAGCCTGAAGGCTCTGTGCCTCAATGCGAGGAGTATTCGGAATAAGGTGGACGAATTAACTGTGCAGATAGCATTTAACAGATATGATGTGGTTGGCATCACGGAGACATGGCTCCAGGGTGACCAAGGCTGGGAACTCAACATCCAAGGGTATTCAACATTTAGGAAGGATAGACAGAAAGGAAAAGGAGGCGGGGTGGCATTGCTGGTTAAAGAGGAAATTAATGCAATTGTAAGGAAAGACATGAGCTTGGATGATGTGGAATCGGTATGGGTGGAGCTACAGAATACCAAGGGGCAGAAAACGCTAGTGGGAGTTGTGTACAGACCTCCAAACAGTAGTAGTGATGTTGGGGAGGGCATCAAACAGGAAATTAGGGGTGCATGCAATAAAGGTGCAGCAGTTATCATGGGTGACTCTAATATGCATATAGATTGGGCTAACCAAACTGGAAACAATACTGTGGAGGAGGATTTCCTGGAGTGCATAAGGGATGGTTTTCTAGACCAATATGTCGGGGAACCAACTAGCGGGGAGGTCATCTTAGACTGGGTGTTGTGTAATGAGAGAGGATTAATTAGCAATCTCGTTTTCGAGAGGCCCCTTGGGGAAGAATGACCATAATATGGTGGAATTCTACATTAGGATGGAGAATGAAATAGTTAATTCAGAGACCATGGTCCAGAACTTAAAGAAGGGTAACTTTGAAGGTATGAGGCGTGAATTGGCTGGGATAGATTGGCAATTGATACTTAAGGGGGAAATGCTTGAAACTATCATTAAGGAAGAAATAGCGGGACATCGAGATAGGAATAGTGCAATCAAGCAGACGCAGCATGGATTCATGAAGGGGAAATCATGTTTAACTAATTTACTGGAATTCTTTGAGGATATAACGAGCATGGTGGATAGAGGTGTACCGATGGATGTGGTGTATTTAGATTTCCAAAATGCATTCGATAAGGTGCCACACAAAAAGTTACTGCAGAAGATAGAGGTACGCGGAGTCAGAGGAAATGTATTAGCATGGATTGAGAATTGGCTGGCGAACAGAAAGCAGAGAGTCGGGATAAATGGGTCCTTTTCGGGTTGGAAATCGGTGGTGAGTGGTGTGCCACGGATCGGTGCTGGGACCACAACTGTTTACAATATATATAGATGACCTGGAAGAGGGGACAGAGTGTAGTGTAACAAAATTTGCAGATGATATGCTCCTCCTGTACCATGTGGGAACTCGGGGACACTTCCGGTGTCCTTGACGACCACATCTGCGGGAAGTGTATCCGCCTCCAGCTCCTGACGGACCGCGTTGCGGAATTGGAGCTGAGGGTGGATTCACTCTGGAGCATCCACGATGCTGAAAATGATGTGAGTGGCACGTGTAGCAAGTTGGTCTTACCGCAGGAGAAGGGTCCACAGCCAGCTAGGGAATGGAAGACCAGCAGGAAGAGTAGTGCAAGGAAGGTAGTGCAGGGGTCCCCTGTGGTCATCCCCCTGCAAAACAGATACACTGCTTTGAGTGCTGTTGAGGGGGATGGCTCATCAGGGGAGGGCAGCAGCAGCCAAGTTCATGGCACCGTGGCTGGCTCTGTTGCACAGCAGGGCAGGAAAAAGAGTGGGAGATCGATAGTGATAGGGGATTCAATTGTGAGGGGAATAGATAGGCGTTTCTGCGGCCGCAACCGAGACTCCAGGATGGTATGTTGCCTCCCTGGTGCAAGGGTCAAGGATGTCTCGGAGCGGGCGCAGGACATTCTAAAAAGGGAGGGAGAACAGCCAGTTGTCGTGGTGCACATTGGTACCAACGACATAGGTAAAAAAAAGGGATGAGGTCCTACGAAACGAATTTAAGGAGCTAGGAGCTAAATTAAAAAGTAGGACCTCAAAATTCGTAATCTCGGGATTGCTACCAGTGCCACGTGCTAGTCAGAGTAGGAATCGCAGGATAGCGCAGATGAATACGTGGCTTGAGCAGTGGTGCAGCAGGGAGGGATTCAAATTCCTGGGGCATTGGAACCGGTTCTGGGGGAGGTGGGACCAGTACAAACCCCTGGACAGGACCGGAACCAATGTCCTAGGGGGAGTGTTTGCTCTTGCTGTTGGGGAGGAGTTAAACTAATATGGCAGGGGGATGGGAACCAATGCAGGGAGACAGAGGGAAACAAAAAGGAGACAAAAGCAAAATACAGAAAGGAGATGAGGAAAAGTGGAGGGCAGAGAAACACAAGGCAAAGAACAAAAAGGGCCACTGTACAGCAACATTCTAAAAGGACGAAGGGTGTTAAAAAAACAAGCCTGAAGGCTTTGTGTCTTAATGCAAGGAGTATCCGTAATAAGGTGGATGAATTAACTGTGCAAATAAATGTTAATAAATATGATCTGATTGGGATTACAGAGACGTGGCTCCAGGATGATCAGGGCTGGGAACTCAACATCCAGGGGTATTCAACATTCAGGAAGGATAGAATAAAAGGAGGTGGGGTAGCATTGCTGGTTAAAGAGGAAATTAATGCAATATTTAGGAAGGACATTAGCTTGGATGATGTGGAATCTATATGGGTAGAGCTGCAGAACACCAAAGGGCAAAAAACGTTAGTGGGAGTTGTGTACAGACCTCCAAACAGTAATAGTGATGTTGGGGAGGTCATCAAACAGGAAATTAGGGGTGCATGCAATAAAGGTGCAGCAGTTATAATGGGTGACTTTAATATGCACATAGATTGGGCTAACCAAACTGGAAGCAATACGGTGGAGGAGGATTTCCTGGAGTGCATAAGGGATGGTTTTCTAGACCAATATGTCGAGGAACCACCGAGGGGGGAGGCCATCTTAGACTGGATGTTGTGTAATGAGAGAGGATTAATTAGCAATCTCGTTGTGCGAGGCCCCTTGGGGAAGAGTGACCATATTATGGTGGAATTCTGCATTAAGATGGAGAATGAAACAGTTAATTCAGAGACCATGGTCCAGAACTTAAAGAAGGGTAACTGTGAAGGTATGAGGCGTGAATTGGCTCGGATAGATTGGCGAATGATACTTAAGGGGTTGACTGTGGATGGGCAATGGCAGACATTTGGAGACCGCATGGATGAACGACAACAATTGTACATTCCTGTCTGGCGTAAAAATAAAAAAGGAAAGGTGGCTCAACCGTAGCTATCAAGGGAAATCAGGGATAGTATTAAAGCCAAGGAAGTGGCATACAAATTGGCCAGAAATAGCAGCGAACCTGGGGACTGGGAGAAATTTAGAACTCAGCAGAGGAGGACAAAGGGTTTGATTAGGGCAGGGAAAATGGAGTACGAGAAGAAGCTGGCAGGGAACATTAAGACGGATTGCAAAAGTTTCTACAGATTTGTAAAGAGAAAAAGGTTAGTAAAGACAAACGTAGGTCCCCTGCAGTCAGAATCAGGGGAATTCATAACGGGGAACAAAGAAATGGTAGACCAATTGAACAAGTACTTTGGTTCGGTATTCACTAAGGAGGACACAAACAACCTTCCAGATATAAAAGGGGCCAGAGGGTCTGGTAAGGAGGAGGAACTGAGGGAAATCCTTATTAGTCGGGAAATTGTGTTGGGGAAATTGATGGGATTGAAGGCCGATAAATCCCCAGGGCCTGATGGACTGCATCACAGAGTACTTAAGGAGGTGGCCTTGGAAATAGCGGATGCATTGACAGTCATTTGCCAACATTCCATAGACTCTGGATCAGTTCCTGTCGAGTGGAGGGTAGCCAATGTAACCCCACTTTTTAAAAAAGGAGGGAGAGAGAAAATAGGGAATTATAGACCGGTCAGCCTGACCTCAGTAATGGATGAAATGATGCAATCAATTATTAAGGATGTCATAGCAGCGCATTTGGAAAGAGGTGATATGATAGGTCCAAGTCAGCATGGATTTGTGAAAGGGAAATCATGTTTGACAATTCTTCTGAGATTTTTTGAGGATGTTTCCAGTAGAGTGGACAAGGGAGAACCAGTTGATGTGGTATATTTGGACTTTCAGAAGGCTTTCGACAAGGTCCCACACAAGAGATTAATGTGCAAAGTTAAAGCACATGGGATTGGGTGTAGTGTGTTGACATGGATTGAGAACTGGTTGTCAGACAGGAAGCAAAGAGTAGGAGTAAATGGATACTTTTCAGAATGGCAGGCACTGACTAGTGGGGTACCGCAAGGTTCTGTGCTGGGGCCCCAGCTGTTTACACTGTACATTAATGATTTCGACGA
Organism: Pristiophorus japonicus; assembly: GCF_044704955.1. Classification (NCBI taxonomy): domain Eukaryota; kingdom Metazoa; phylum Chordata; class Chondrichthyes; family Pristiophoridae; genus Pristiophorus; species Pristiophorus japonicus. Next base: position 16,726,008 of record NC_091987.1, read on the forward strand.
GGGGATTAAATGTAGTATCTCCAAATTTGCGGATGACACTAAGTTGGGTGGCAGTGTGAGCTGCGAGGAGGATGCTATGAGGCTGCAGAGTGACTTGGATAGGTTAGGTGAGTGGGCAAATGCATGGCAGATGAAGTATAATGTGGATAAATGTGAGGTTATCCACTTTGGTGGTAAAACCAGAGAGACAGACTATTATCTGAATGGTGACAGAATAGGAAAAGGGGAGGTGCAACGAGACCTGGGTGTCATGGTACATCAGTCATTGAAGGTTGGCATGCAGGTACAGCAGGCGGTTAAGAAAGCAAATGGCATGTTGGCCTTCATAGTGAGGGGATTTGAGTACAGGGGCAGGGAGGTGTTGCTACAGTTGCACAGGGCCTTGGTGAGGCCACACCTGGAGTATTGTGTACAGTTTTGGTCTCCTAACTTGAGGAAGGACATTCTTGCTATTGAGGGAGTGCAGCGAAGGTTCACCAGACTGATTCCCGGGATGGCGGGACTGACCTATCAAGAAAGACTGGATCAACTGGGCTTGTATTCACTGGAGTTCAGAAGAATGAGAGGGGACCTGATGGGTTTAGACAGGTTAGATGCAGGAAGAATGTTCCCGATGTTCGGTGGTCCAGAACCAGGGGTCACAGTCTAAGGATAAGGGATAAGCCATTTAGGACCGAGATGAGGAGAAACTTCTTCACCCAGAGAGTGGTGAACCAGTGGAATTCTCTACCACAGAAAGTTGTTGAGACCAATTCACTAAATATATTCAAAAGGAGTTAGATGAAGTCCTTCCGACTAGGGGGATCAAGGGTTATGGCGAGAAAGCAGGAAGGGGGTACTGAATTTGCATGTTCAGCCATTAACTCATGGAATGGCAGTGCAGGCTTGTAGGGTCAAATGGGCTACTCCTGCACCTATTTTCTATGTTTCTATGACACAAAGATTAGTGGGAAAGCGGGTTTTGTAGAGGACACAGAGAGGCTGCAAAGAGATTTAGATAGGTTTCGTAAATGGGCTAAGGTTTGGCAGATGGAATACAATGTCGGAAAGTGTGAGGTCATCCACCTTGGGAAAAAAAACAGTAAAAGGGAATATTATTTGAATGGGGAGAAATTACAACATGCTGCAGTGCAGAGGGACCTGGGGGTCCTTGTGCATGAATCCCAAAAAGTTAGTTTGCAGATGCAGCAGGTAATCAGGAAGGCGAATGGAATGTTGGCCTTCATTGCGAGAGGGATGGAGTACAAAAGCAGGGAGGTCCTGCTGCAACTGTATAGGGTATTGGTGAGGCCGCACCTGGAGTACTGCATGCAGTTTTGGTCACCTTACTTAAGGAAGGATATACTGACTTTGGAGCGGGTACAGAGACGATTCACTTGGCTGATTCCGGAGATGAGGGGGTTACCTTATGATGATAGATTGAGTAGACTGGGTCTTTACTCGTTGGAGTTCAGAAGGATGAGGGATGATCTTATAGAAACATTTTAAATAATGAAAGGGATAGACAAGATAGAGGCGGAGAGGTTGTTTCCACTGGTCGGGGAGACTAGAACTAGGGGGCACAGCCTCATAATACGGGGGAGCCAATTTAAAACCGAGTTGAGAAGGAATTTCTTCTCCCAGAGGGTTGTGAATGTGTGGAATTCTCTGTCCAAGGAAGCAGTTGAGGCTAGCTCATTGAATGTATTCAAATCACAGATAGATAGATTTTTAACCAATAAGGGAATTAAGGGTTATGGGGAGCGGGCGGGTAAGTGGAACTGAGTCCACGGCCAGATCAGCCATGATCTTATTGAATGGCGGAGTAGGCTCGAGGGGCTAGATGGCCTACTCCTGGTCCTAATTCTTATGTTATCTTGCGGAAACATCGTTGGTAGTATTTCTCCAACGATTTGAGGTGCTTATTTAATATGGTCAATGTATCAGAGCCATACAAGAGGGCGAGTATCACTGCAGCCCTGTAGACCATGAGCTTGGTGGCAGATTTGATGGCGTGATTTTCTAACACTCTTTTCCTTAGGAAATTGGGGTGCTTATATTTGGCTTAGAGGGCGTGGGCTTGGGAAGGAAGCAATTAGTTGAAGTTCTGATCATTACGCACTGCTATTTGAAATCACTTGTGTATGGACATGCGGGAGTGAGATCAATAACAACATTGCATTAATTGCTGGTTAAAGAGGAAATTAATGCAATAGTAAGGAAGGACATTAGCTTGGATGATGTGGAATCAGTATGGGTGGAGCTGCAGAATACCAAGGGCAGAAAACACAAGTGGGAGTTGTATACAGACCACCAAACAGTAGTAGTAAGGTTGGGGACAGCATCAAACAAGAAATTAGGGATGCATGCAATAAAGGTACAGCAGTTATCATGGGTGACTTTTGTAAAGTCCTTACTTTCGAGTATGAAACCACAAAGGCACATTCTGGGGACAAGGTCACTCTGTGACCTTAACTGTTTATTCACAGGACTCCAAAGACGATGCCCCTGCATGGGACCTCCCTTTTTATACCTGTGTGATCAGGTAAGGAGTGTCTCCCACAAGTTCACCCCTTGTGGTCAAGGTTTGCATCTCGGTTGAGTGTGTACAGTAATACAGTGGTGTTACATTGTGGTTGGGCTAATCAAACTGGTAGCAATGCGGTGGAGGAGGATTTCCTGGAGTGTATTAGGGATAGTTTTCTAGACCAATATGTTGAGGAACCAACCAGGGAGCTAGCCATCCTCAACTGGGTGATGTGTAATGAGAAAGGACAAATTAGCAATCTTGTTGTGCGAGACCCCTTGGGGAAAAGTGACCATAACATGCTCGAATTCTTTGTTAGGATGGAAAGTGACACAGTTAATTCAGAAACTAGGGTCCTGAACCTAAGGAAAGGTAACTTCGATGGTTTGAGGCATGAATTGGCTAGAATAGACTGACAAATGATACTTAAAGGTTTGGCGGTGGATAGGCAATGGCAGACATTTAAAGATCACGTGGATGAACTTCAGCAATTGTACATCCCTGTCTGGAGTAAAAATAAAACGGGGAAGGTGGCTCAACCGTGGCTAACAAGGGAAATTAGGGATAGTGTTAAATCCATGGAAGAGGCATATAATTTGGCCAGAAAAAGCAGCAAACCTGAGGACTGGGAGAAATTTAGAATTCGGCAGAAGACGACAAAAGATTTAATTATGAAGGGGAAAATAGAGTACGAGAAGAAGCTTGCCGGGAACATAAAAACTGACTACAAAAGCTTCTGTAGATATGCGAGGAGAAAAAGATTAGTGAAAACAAACGTAGGTCCCTTGCAGTCGGATTCAGGTGAATTTATAATGGGGAACAACGAAATGGCAGACCAACTGAACAAATACTTTGGTTCTGTCTTCACGAAGGAAGACACAAATAACTTTCCGGAAGTACTCGGGGACCGAGGGTAGGAGGAACTGAAGGATATCCTTATTAGGCAGGAAATTGTGTTGGGGAAATTGATGGGATTGAAGGCCGATAAATCCTCGGGGCCTGATAGTCTGCATCCCAGAGTACTTAAGGAAGTGGCCTGAGAAATAGTGGATGCATTGGTGATCATTTTCCAACAGTCTATCAACTCGGGATCAGTTCCTATGGACTGGAGGGTAGCTCATGTAACTCCACTTTTTAAGAAGGGAGGGAGAAAGAAAGCGGATAATTGTAGACCGGTTAGCCTGACATCAGTGGTGGGGCAAATGTTGGAATCAATTATTAAGGATGCAATTGCAGCACATTTGGAAAGCAGTAACAGGATTGGTGCAAGTCAGCATGGATTTACGAAGGAGACATCATGCTTGACAAATCTTCTGGAATTTTTTGAGGATGTAACTAGTAGAGTGGACAAGGGAGAACCAGTGGATGTGATGTATTTGGACTTTCAAAAGGTTTTTGACAGGGTCCCACACAAGAGATTGGTGTGCAAAATAAAAGCACATGGTATTGGGGGTAATATACTGACGTGAATAGAGAACTGGTTGGCAGACAAGAAGCAGAGAGTCGGGATAAATGGGTCTTTTTCAGAATGGCAGGCAGTGACTAGTAGAGTGCCGCAGGGCTCAGTGCTGGGACCCCAGCTCTTTACAATATACATCAATTAATTTGGATGAAGGAATTGAGTGTAATATCTCCAAGTTTGCACATGACACTAAACTGGGGAGCGGTGTGAGCTGTGAGGGGGATGCCAAGAGGCTGCAGGGTGACTTGAACAGGTTAGTTGAGTGTGCAAATGCCTGGCAGATGCAGTATAATGTGGATAAATGTGAGGTTATCCACTTTGGGGGCAAAAACGCGAAGACAGAATATTATCTGAATGATGGCAGATTAGGAAAAGTGGAGGTGCAATGAGACCTGGGTGTCATGGTACATCAGTCATTGAAAGTTGGCATACAGGTACAGCAGGCGGTAAAGAAGGCAAAATGGTATGTTGGCCTTCATAGCCAGGGGATTTGAGTATAGTAGGAGGGAGGTCTTACTGCAGTTGTACAGGGCCTTGGTGAGGCTTCACCTGGAATTTTGTGTTCAGTTTTGGTCACCTAATCTGAGGAAGGACGTTCTTGCTATTGAGGGAGTGCAGCGAAGGTTCACCAGACTGATTCCCGGGATGGCTGGACTGACATATGAGGAGAGACTGGATCAAGTGGGCCTTTATACATTGGAGTTTAGAAGGATGAGAGAGGATCTCATAGAATCATACAAGATTCTGACGGGACGGGATAGGTTAGATGCGGGTAGAATGTTCCCGATGTTGGGGAACTCCAGAACCAGGGGACACAGTCTTTGGATAAGGGGTAGGCCATTTCGGACTGAGATGAGGAGAAACTTCTTCACTCAGAGAGTTGTTAACCTGTGGAATTCCCTGCCGCAGAGAGTTGTTGACGCCAGTTCATTGGATATATTCAAGAGGGAGTTAGATATCGCCCTTACGGCTTAGGGGATCAAAGGGTATGGAGAGAAAGCAGGAAAGGGGTACTGAGGGAATGATCAGCCATGATCTTATCGAATGGTCGAAGGGCTAAATGGCCTACTCCTGCACCTATTTTCTATGTTTCTAACAGCGGCTTGCATTTATATAGCGCCTTTAACATAGTAAAACGTCCCAAAGTGCTTCACAGGAATCAAAATTTGACACCGAACCGCGAAAGGAGATATTAGGACAAATGTTCAAAATCTTGATCGAAATGAAGAAGTGTGGGAGGTGGATCATGTGCAGTGTAAACTCCGGCACGGACCTGTTGGGCCGAATGGCCTGTTTCTGTGCTGTAAATACTTTGTAATTTTCTCACTTCTCTACCTGTACTCTCAGTCGAGGATTGTGTTGTTTAGACAGATGACCCATAATTCCAGTGGTCCCAGAGACTGCTTAAACAGTGAGAGCTCATGGATTGCAGGTATAACTCGACACCACATGTCCATCGGAGACTAGAATAGTCAACCGTTGGTTCCTGGAAGCTAATCTCAAAAAAAGAGCAGTGGTCAAAGTGCTATAATTACCCTCGTCATCTGTGATCGAGAGGACAAACCTCTCCCAGGGTTCCAAATACAAATATATAGTTAGTGTTTCATGGTATTTAGCGCCCAGCGTTGTGCGGAGACAGCGTGAGACTTGGCTGTGAGGCTGCCCACCATGGCTGAATAGTCTCTATCAAGGTTTGAAAGTTTGTCACATTGAGAAGGATTCTCAGATGGATGTATCAGAGGTCTGATGGCATCTGTGGAACCAAACTCCAGCAGAAATGGGAAGAATAGAGAAAGCGGAAGGTAGTCTATAACCCATCCTTCCCAATTTTCAGAACTGGATCGCATTCCCTCTCCAACTTCATTCTTCCGGTGAAAACAGGTTCTGCTCTTCGAGTCTTATCTTCATAACTTGGAGCTTGAAGCCCCAGGAAACTTACCGACCTCTTCCCTCTGAACCCTCTCCGTTCCATCACTGACCCTTTGGAGGTCGAGCGGTTAAATTGACCCCGCACTGGTCCAAGTGTGGCCTCTCCAAGTGATCCACACCGGGTGAGGGCAACTTGCCTTCATTCATATTCAAATCCTTCGAGATCCATCCCACTTCCTGATTCGCCATGTTGAGAGCAACTTCACGTTGATTGGTCAGTGTTCACATGCCATCTCTTTCCTTTCATCATCATCATAGGCAGTCCCTCGGAATCAAGGAAGACTTGCTTTCACTCTTAACATGAGTTCTTAGGTGGATGAACAATCCAATACAAGATCTGCAGTCCCTGTCACAGGTGGGACAGACAGTCATTGAAGGAAAGGGAAGGTGGGACTGGCTTGCCGCACGCTCCTTCCACTGCCTGCGCTTGTTTTCTGCATGCTCTCGACGATGAGACTCGAAGTGCTCAGCGCCCTCCCGGATGCACTTCCTCCACTTAGGGCGGTCTTTGTCCAGGGACTCCCAGGTGACAGTGGGGATGTTGCACTTTATCAGGGAGGCTTTGAGGATGTCCTTGTAACGTTTCCGCTGCCCATCTTTGGCTCATTTGCTGTGAAGGAGTTCCGAGTAGAGCACTTGCTGTGCTGTTGAAGGTGTCTGCACATGTTTCACATTCCACTGTGCATTATCTAACACTGATCCACATCAATGTCCCTCGGGCTTTTCAGTAACAGTCCTAATTAACTATTCCAGATCTCTTTCAGTCCGTCCCACTGTGATCATCTGACCATATAATACATTTAATGCACAATATATATCCAGCCTCTATATGGTTTATTATTAATATAATGTGAGATATTCCAGAACAGATCCCCGTGGAACTCTCTTACTAGTCGATGGTCTTCAGACAGAGCTTGTGCCATTTATACTCATCACATCTTTTCTGTTGCAAAACCAACACAACACTGATCTACCTTAACATCCCACCTCACTATTCCAGATCTCTTTCAGTCAGTCTCGCGCTGATCATCTGATCTCATAGTCTTCCCAATAAATACATTCGGTGCCCCCTCCATCTCGCTTATTATTTCGGTGACACTTGGCGCCTCAGAAAATGATGCCTGTCGAACCCAACTCGTCACTGTCCATCCAATCAGAAACTATTGCCATTAACCCTCCGCACCTCCTTTGTTTACAGAAGTCAGACCGGTACAGGGCCCTTGGTTACACAACTGTTCAGCTGTAAACCCCTCAGGTAGAAATTAGCTCCTGGTAGTTGAAGCCAATGATATCGGTGGTCTGGCCGCATCCCCCAGGTTACTAACCCGTGCAGTGAGGTCAGGGGCCGTGTCTCAATAATCTGTATATTGACTTCCAGGACTTCAGGAATTGTTTCGTAACCGACGTTTGCCTCGGCGAGAAATGCGTTGTGTCATCGCTCTTTTTGATTACAATCACTACAATAAGATCTTTGAGATGGACCTCCCATGTGTGAAGGATCTCACGGAGAAGATGCTTTGGTTACTGCCCACTACCAGCACCACAGTCAGTACCACAGTCAGTCGCACACCTCCTTTCAGTTTGAGTCAGAACCCAGGTAACACTTTCTCTTCTCTTTTCCTTGTTGTGTCCATGTTGTGCCCAATGGGTGAGCTGGGGGACATCTACATGGGAACAACGGTATGTGATTGGCTGTCTGGGGCTCATGCCCTGGCCAATGGGAGCAGAACTGGAGATAGAATTCACTAACTGGAGATTGCGGTTATTGAGGGAATGTGGTGCGATGGGACCTCGGATTGGGAAAGAGCTGGGAGCGAGTCTGTCGGGGAGCAGTGACATTCTGTAAATGACGTCTGCTTGATCTTTCCTCTTTGCATTCTCTGGGCTGACTGCTGCAGTCTCGGTTTCTCCAGTATTTGTGACCATCAGCACCAACAATGGCGCACAGTTCCTTTGTGAGTCCTGTTACAGAGCTTGGGCAGGACATGGTGACCATGTGATTTTAATAGGAAGCAGAATATTAGGCAACAGATAAATGATTGAAACTGTAAGCGAGGGACGGGCTGTAAATATTTGAGGAAGATCAAGAGTTAACTTCTACTGCTCAGTCGCTGCATGCAAATTAATTTACTGATGGATAATGATTGTCACGTCTAGTTTGTCCTGTAATCGAGGAGTTTGATTGTATCTGGTATCGGGAGCTTTTTCTAGTTTGATTGCTGTGTCTCATGAATACCTTGACCATAACTGTCCAGTAATGGACAACATCTGTCTCTGCCTTGGTTAGTTTGACGGACTCACTTTGTACCCATAACGCAGGAGAGTTCTGCCCAATAACATGCACTTGGATGCTGTCAATAATTTTAAGAGGGAGTGGGACAGATACTTGAGGATGAGGAACTGAAAGAGTTACCGACAATAACCGGGATGTGTGACTGAGCGTGACGGCTCTTTCAAAGAGCCAGCACAGGCTCGAGGGGCTGAATGGCGGCCTCCTGTGCTGTAAGGTTCGATGACTCTATTCTATCATGCTATATTATCGTTGATACTCAGGTGCCTGGTATATTGAACTAAAACTCAGTCCACATGTTTAGGTAATTGTAACCAGTGATCAAACCAAATAAGTATCTGGGCTAAAGTACAGTTTGTTATTGATGGACAGTATTAAGTATGAGTCAGCGATCGCCTGCACTCTTTGCCCCAATCTCCTCCTTCCTGTCTGTTGCTTCAGTGTTGCTTGCTCCTTGTTGAGTGAGCTGACACTAGTGACACACGAACCATCTTTTGGCAGTGGATCACCTTGTTTCATTATGTGAGACGTGGATCGGGATGGGGAAACGCCCGGACCTGGGGAACCTACTGGGGTCACGGGGGATCATTGCATTGCATCTGTGGCTGAAGCGGAACAGCGATTACTGCCCGCAGTGAGGCTTTGTTCCTCTGCTGATGGCCCACAGATAATGGATAAGGGCAGTGGGACAACTTCAGATGTGTCCCAGGTATTGGAGATTTAGCTCAATGCCGAGGTGATTGTGGAGGGAGACCTGAATGTTCCACGGTCTCTGTGAACTGGGCTGACTAACCTCAGCAAAGCTGGAAATTCATCATAGGCAGTCCCTCAAAATCGAGGAAGACTAGCTTCCACTCTAAAAGTGGAAGTTAAGGAGCTCTAAACCCTCTATAACCTCTCTCTAAGTTTTTCAATCTTATACTCTCTGAACCACTCCCCCCCCGCCCACCACCACCCCGTTTGCTTTTCCTGGCCTCTGATGAAGGCCCAGTAAGGGCGAAATGTTACGCCCATAGACTACAATCAGCCACCTAGATGACGGATCATGAAGTGAGTATAACCCCCCCCACCCCATAAAAAAAAAAATCCCCCTCTGACTTTTTTTCTCCCCCCTCCCTTGGTGGATTTCTCTCACACTACCCAGATTTCGGACCCACGGTGCTGTCTTTTTTTTTTTAAAAAACCTAGCTCTCATTTTTCTCCGCTTCGAAAAAAATCTTTCCTGTACCAGCTCTAATTGTACTACTAGTTAGAACTAAATAAGATAATTGTCTGCCACGGTACCGTGATTTCTCTCTTCCCCCTCTCCTCACCCACCCACAACAGAGAATTATCGCCGTCGAACTGTAGTGTACACATCCGAAAATAAATTTAAAAACAAGAAAAAAGTGCTTCCTAAATTCCCTCTCCCTCACACACCATGCGGTCACTCAGTGCGGCACGGACCCTGATCAACCCGCCAAAACCATTCACAATTTAAGGGCCATAATCCCCCTTCCCCACCCTCCAGCCCAATATCAAAAAAACCTTGACCATAACTGTCCAGTAATGGACAACATCTGTCTCTCCCTTGGTTAGTTTGATGGACTCACTTTGTACCCATAACGCAGGACAGTTGTGTCCAATAACGGCTAAAGGGATCAAGGGGTATGGAGAGAAAGCAGGAATGGGGTACTGAAGTTGCATGTTCAGCCATGAACTCATTGAATGGCGGTGCAGGCTCGAAGGGCCAAATAGCCTACTCGTGCACCTATTTTCTATGTTTCTATGCTTCTAGGACCTTACAGGGTTACCGACAATACCCAGGATGTGGGACTGAGCGTGACTGTTCTTTCAGAGAGCCAGCACAGGCTCGAGGGGCCAAATGGCCTCCTTCTGTGCTGTTAGGTTCGATGACTCTATTCTATCATGCTATATTATCGCTGATACTCAGGTGCCTGGGATATTGAACTAAAACTGACTGTTGGTCATTCACGTGGTACTTGTCACGGGTTTGGCAATATACTGTATTGGAGGAGTTTGATTGTATAGAAACATAGAAAATAGGTGCAGGAGCAGGCCATTCGGTCCTTCGAGCCTGCTCCACCATTCAATAACATCATGGCTGATCATTCACCTCAGTACCCCTTTCCTGCTTTCTCTCCATACCCCTTGATCCTTTTAGCCGTAAGGGCCATATCTAACTCCCTCTTGAATATATCTAACGAACTGGCATCAGCAACTCTCTGCGGTAGAGAATCCCACAAGTTAACAACTCTCTGAGTGAAGAAGTTTCTCCTCATCTCGGTCCTAAATGGCCTACCCCTTATCCTTAGACTGTGACCCCTGGTTCTGGACTTCCCCAACATCTGTTTGTATTTGTTGCTGTCATATGACTCATGAATAGCTTGACCATAACAGCCTATTAATGTATAATATTTGCAACTACCTTGGTTAGTATGATGGACTCACACCTTACCCACACACAGGAGAGTTCTGTCCAGTAACATGCAGATGGATATTATCGTTGATACTCAGGTGCCTGGTATATTGAACTAAAACTCAATCCACATGTTTAGGTAATTGTACCCAGTGCTTAGACCTAGTTCAGTGTAAGTATCTGGGCTAGAGTACGCTTTGTTATTGATGGACAGTATTGAGTATGAGTCAGCGATCGCCTACACTGTTGGCCCAATGTCCTTCTTCCTGTCTGTTGCTTCAGTATTGCTTGCTCCTTGTTGAGTGAGCTGACACTAGTGACACATGAACAGTCCTCTGGCAATGGATCACTTGGACCTTGTTTCATTATGTGAGATGTGGATCGGGATGGTAAAACACCTGGACCTGGAGAACCTACTGGGGTCAGGTGAGATCTTTGCATTGCATCTGTGGCTGAAGTGGAACAGCGAATACTGCCCACAGTGAGGCTTTGTTCCTCTGCTGATGGCCCACAGATAATGGACAAGGGCAGTGGGACAACTTCAGATGTGTCCCAGGTATTGGAGATTTAGCTCAATGTCGAGGTGAGTGTGGAGGGAGACCTGGATGGTCCACGCTCTCTGTGCACTGGGCTGACCAATCTCAGCAAAGGTGGAAATTGAGGTGCTTAAATTGGCTTCGAGGCCGTGGGCTTGGGAAGGAAACGATTAGTTGAAGTTCTGATCATTATTTACTCACTGCGATTTGAAATGACTTGTGTACGGACATCCGGGAATGAGATCAACAACAACAACTTGCATTTATATAGCGCCTTTAACTTAGTAAAATATCGCAAAGCGCTTCAAGGGAGTGATTACCCGCAAAAATTTGACACGGAGCCGCATAAGGAGATATCTGGACAAAAGCTTGCTCAAAGTGAAGAAGTGTGGGAGGATCGTGTGCAGTGTAAACTCTGGCACGGATCTGTTGGGCCGAATGGCCTGTTTCTGTACTGTACATACTTTAAACTTTGTCACTTCTCTACCTGTACTCTCAGTCGTTTAGTTGGATGACCCATAATTCCAGTGGCCCCATAGACTGCTTAAACAGGTCTAACTCAGCGCTACGTGTCCAGCGGAGACTAGAATAGTCAACCATTGGTTCCCAGTAACTAATCTCAGAAAAAGCTCAGTGAATCTAAGTGCTATAATTACCCTCTTCATCCAGGATCTAGTGTTCCAAATACTAATATATAGTTTTAATATTTCATGGTATTTAGTGACCAGCGGCATTGAGCGGAGACAGCATGAGACTTGGCTGTGCGGCTGCCTACCATGGTTGAATAGTCTCTATCAAGGTTTAAAAGTTTGTCACAATGGGAAGGATTCTCAGACGGATGTATCAGAGGTCTGGTGGCACCGGTGGTACCAAACTCCAGCAGAAATGGGAAGAATGGATAAAGCGGAAATTAGTCTATAACCCACCCTTCCCAATTTTCAGAACTGGATCGCATTCCCTCTCCAACTTCATTCTTCCGGTGAAAACAGGTTCTGCTCTTCGAGTCTTATCTTCATAACTTGGAGCTTCAAGCCCCAGGAACATAGAAACATAGAAAATAGGTGCAGGAGCAGGCCATTCAGCCCTTCTAGCCTGCACCGCCATTCAATGAGTTCATGGCTGAACATGAAACTTCAGTACCCCCTTCCTGCTTTCTCGCCATAACCCTTGATCCCCCGAGTAGTAAGGACTTCATCTAACTCCCTTTTGAATATATTTAGTGAATTGGCCTCAACTACTTTCTGTGGTAGAGAATTCCACAGGTTCACCACTCTCTGGGTGAAGAAGTTTCTCCTCATCTCGGTCCTAAATGGCTTACCCCTTATCCTCAGACTGTGACCCCTGGTTCTGGACTTCCCCAACATTGGGAACATTCTTCCTGCATCTAACCTGTCTAAACCCGTCAGAATTTCAAACGTTTCTATGAGGTCCCCTCTCATTCTTCTGAACTCCAGTGAATACAAGCCCAGTTGATCCAGTCTTTCTTGATAGGTCAGTCCCGCCATCCCGGGAATCAGTCTGGTGAATCTTCGCTGCACTCCCTCAATAGCAAGAATGTCCTTCCTCAAGTTAGGAGACCAAAACTGTACACAATACTCCAGGTGTGGCCTCACCAAGGCCCTGTACAACTGTAGCAACACCTCACTGCCCCTGTATTCAAATCCCCTCGCTATGAAGGCCAACATGCCATTTGCTTTCTTAACCGCCTGCTGTACCTGCATGCTAACCTTCAATGACTGATGTACCATGACACCCAGGTCTCGTTGCACCTCCCCTTTTCCTAATCTGTCACCATTCAGATAATAGTCTGTCTCTCTCTCTTTACCACCAAAGTGGATAACCTCACATTTATCCACATTATACTTCATCTGCCATGCATTTGCCCACTCACCTAACCTATCCAAGTCACTCTGCAGCCTAATAGCATCCTCCTCGCAGCTCACACTGCCACCCAACTTAGTGTCATCCGCAAATTTGGAGATACTGCATTTAATCCCCTCGTCTAAATCATTAATGTACAATGTAAACAGCTGGGGCCCCAGCACAGAACCTTGCGGCACCCCACTAGTCACTGCCTGCCATTCTGAAAAGTACCCGTTTACTCCTACTCTTTGCTTCCTGTCTGACAACCAGTTCTCAATCCACGTCAGCACACTACCCCCAATCCCATGTGCTTTAACTTTGCACATTAATCTCTTGTGTGGGACCTTGTCGAAAGCTTTCTGAAAGTCCAAATATACCACATCAACTGGTTCTCCTTTGTCCACTTTACTGGAAACATCCTCAAAAAATTCCAGAAGATTTGTCAAGCATGATTTCCCTTTCACAAATCCATGCTGACTTGGACCTATCATGTCACCATTTTCCAGATGCACTGCTATGATGGTTTTCTAGACCAATATGTTGAGGAACCAACTAGGGGGGAGGCCATCTTAGACTGGGTGTTGTGTAATGAGAGAGGATTAATTAGCAATCTCATTGTGCGAGGCCCCTTGGGGAAGAGTGACCATAATATGGTGGAATTCTGCATTAGGATGGAGAATGAAACAGTAAATTCAGAGACCATGGTCCAGAACTTAAAGAAGGGTAACTTTGAAGGTATGAGGCGTGAATTGGCTAGGATAGATTGGCGAATGATACTTAGGGATGGGCAATGGCAGACATTTAGAGACCGCATGGATGAATTACAACAATTGTACATTCCTGTCTGGCGTAAAAATAAAAAAGGGAAGGTGGCTCAACCGTGGCTATCTAGGGAAATCAGGGATAGTATTAAAGCCAAGGAAGTGGCATACAAATTGGCCAGAAATAGCAGCGAACCTGGGGACTGGGAGAAATTTAGAACTCAGCAGAGGAGGACAAAGGGTTTGATTAGGGCAGGGAAAATGGAGTACGAGAAGAAGCTTGCAGGGAACATTAAGGTGGATTGCAAAAGTTTCTATAGGTATGTAAAGAGAAAAAGGTTAGTAAAGACAAACGTAGGTCCCCTGCAGTCAGAATCAGGGGAAGTCATAACGGGGAACCAAGAAATGGCAGACCAATTGAACAAGTACTTTGGTTCGGTATTCACTATGGAGGATACAAACAACCTTCCGGATATAAAAGGGGTCAGAGGGTCTAGTAAGGAGGGGGAACTGAAGGAAATCTTTATTAGTCGGGAAATTGTGTTGGGGAAATTGATGGGATTGAAGGCCGATAAATCCCCAGGGCCTGATGGACTGCATCCCAGAGTACTTAATAATTGATTCCATCATTTTACCCACTACTGAGGTCAGGCTGACCGGTCTATAATTCCCTGTTTTCTCTCTCCCTCCTTTTTTAAAAAGTGGGGTTACATTGGCTACCCTCCACTCCATAGGAACTGATCCAGAGTCAAAGGAATGTTGGAAAATGACTGTCAATGCATCCGCTATTTCCAAGGCCACCTCCTTAAGTACTGATTCCCACTTTCTGATTCGCCTTGTTGAGAGCAGCTTCACATTGATTGGTCAGTGTTCACATGCCAACCCTTTCCTTTCATCATCATCATAGGCAGTCCCTCGGAATCGAGGAAGACTTGCTTCCACTCTTGACATGAGTCCTTAGGTGGCTGTACAGTCCAATGCAAGAACCACAGTCCCTGTCACAGTTGGGACAGATAGTCATTTAGGGTAAGGGAAGGTGGGACAGATTTGCCGCACGCTCCTTCCGCTGTCTGCGCTTGATTTCTGCTTGCTCTCGGTGACGAGACTCGAGGTGCTCAGCGCCCTCTCAGATGCACTTCCTCCACTTAGGGCGGTCTTTGGCCCGAGACTCCTAGGTGTCAGTGGGGATGTTGCACTTTATCAGGGAGGCTTTGAGGGTGTCCTTGTAACGTTTCCGTTGCCTGCCTTTGGCTCATTTGCCGTGAAGGAGTTCCGAGTAGAGTGCTTGCTGTGCTAATGCACTCACTGTTCATGGTGTCTGTCCGTTAGATATTTCACATTCCACTGTGCATTGTCTAACCCTGATCTACATCAATGTCCCTTGGGCCTTTTAGTAACCATTCTACTTAACTATTCCTGATCTCTTTCAGTCAGTTCCACTGTGATCACCTGATCATCTAGTTCACAATATATATCCGGCCTCTATATCGTTTATTATTAATATAACGTGAGGCATTCCAGAACAGATCCCCGTGGATCTCTTAATAGTCAGTGGTCTTCAGACAGAGCTTGTACAATTTATACTCATCACATCTTTTCTGTTGCAAAACCAACACAACACTGATCCACCTTAGCATCCCACCACCGTTTTCACCTGACTATTCCAGATCTCTTTCAATCAGTCTCACGCTGATCATCTGATCTCATAGCCTTCCCAATAAACACATTCGCTGCCTCCATCCATATCGCTTATTATTTCGGTGACACTTGGGGCCTCAGAAAGTGATGCCTGTCGAACCCAACTCGTCACTGTCCACCCAATCAGAAACTATTGCCATTAACCCTCCGCACCTCCTTTGTTTACAGAAGTCACCCAAGTACAGGGCCCTTGGTTACACAACTGTTCTGCTGTAAACCCCTCGGGTAGAAATTAGCTCCTGGTAGTTGAAGCCAATGATATCGGTGGTCTGGCCACATCCCCCAGGTTACTAACCCGTGCAGTGAGGTCAGGGGCCGTGTCTCAATAATCTGTATATTGACTTCCAGGACTTCAGGAATTGTTTCGTAACCGACGTTTGCCTCGGCGAGAAATGCGTTGTGTCATCGCTCTTTTTGATTACAATCACTATAATAAGATCGTTGAGATGGACCTCCCGTGTGTGAAGGATCTCGCGGAGAAGATGCTTCGATTACTGCCCACAACCAGCACCACAGTCAGTACCACAGTCATTCGCACACCTCCTCCTTTCAGTTTGAGTCAGAGCCCAGGTAACACTTTCTCTTCTCTTTTCCTTGTTGTGTCCATGTTGTGCCCAACGGGTGAGCTGGGGGACTTCTACATGGGAACAATGGCACATGATTGGCTGTCCGGACCTCATTCTCTGGCCAATAGGAGCAGAGCTGGAGATAGAATTCACTAACTGGAGATTGCGGTTATTGAGGGAATGTGGTGAGATGGGACCTCGCGTTGGGAAAGAGCTGGAAACTCCTGGAAGTCAATATATAGATTACTGAGACACGGCCCCTGACCTCACTGCACAGTTTAGTAACCTGGGGGATGCAGCCAGACCACCGATATCATTGGCTAATTTCTACCCGAGGGGTTTACAGCTGAACAGTTGTGTAACCAAGGGCCCTGTACCGGTCTGACTTCTGTAAACAAAGGAGGTGATGAGGGTTAATGGCAATAGTTTCTGATTGGGTGGACAGTGACGAGTTGGGGTCTCTTGGGGAGCAGTGACGTTCTGTAGATGATGTCTGCTTGATCTTTCCTCTTTGCATTCTCTGGGCTGACTTCTGCAGTCTCGGTTTCTCCGGTATTTGTGACCATCAGCACCAACAATGGCGTACAGCTCCTTTGTGAGTCCTGTTGCAGAGCTTGGACAGGACAAGGTGACCATCTGTTGTCTGCATGGGGTTTTAATAGGAAGCAGAATATTAGTCGACAGATAAATCTTTGAAACTGTAGAGTGAGGGACAGGCTGTAAATATTTGAGGAAAATTAAGAGTTAACTTCTACTGCTCAGTCGCTGCATGCAAATTAATTTACTGACAGATAATGATTGTCGCATCTAGTTTGTACTGTAATAGGGGAGTTTGATTGTGTCTGGTATCAGGAGCTTTTTCTAGGTTGTTTACTGTGTCTCATGAATACTGTTATGTCTGTAATGCACTTATCAATGATTCCATGAGGCAATGTGTTGTACTCTGACTGTAGCGACCTTGGTCCTTTATTTGTAACTCCAGAGTGAGGCACAAGCATGGTGGGCAGCCTTTTATACTGGGCCCTGCACACCTATGTAGGTGACCCTAGGGTCTCCCACCACAGTGCCCTCTGGTGGACAGCCTCTGCCACAGGGGCAGGAAACCCCGGTCTCTGCCAGTTGCTCCCTCTAGTGGTGCCAGTATAGTATATACACAGTGTAAACCTTATTGATAGTTCATCAGGTATCAAGTCTCCATCTTATGCAACTATACAGTGACTACACAGAGAGTATACCTATAGTGTGCATATATAACAAACACATTGCCCATGACTGTCCAGTAATGGACAACATCTGTCTCTGTCTTGGTTAGTTTGATGGACTCACTTTTTACCCATAACTCAGGAGCGTTCTGCCCAATAACATGTACTTGGATTCCATCAATAACTTTAAGGGGGAGTGGGACAAGTATTTGAGGATGAGGAACTGACAGGGTTACCGACAATATCCGGGATGTGGGACTGAGCGTGACTGCTCTTTCAAAGATCCAGCACAGGCTCAAATGGCCGAATGGCCTCCTTCTGTGCTGTAAGGTTCGATGACTCTATTCTATCATGCTATATTATCGTTGATACTCAGGTGCCTGGTCTATTGAACGAAAACTCAGTCCACATGTTTAGGTAATTGTACCCAGTGATCAGACCAAGTTCAGTGTAAGTATCTGGGCTAGAGTACGGTTTGTTATCAATGGACAGTATTGAGTATGAGTCAGCGATCGCCTACACTGTTTGCCCAATCGCCTTCTTCCTGTCTGTTGCTTCAATATTGCTTGCTCCTTGTTGAGTGAGTTGACACTAGTGACACATTAACAGTCCTCTGGCAATGGATCACTTGGACCTTGTTTCATTATGTGAGACATGGTTCGGGATGGGGAAACGCCTGGACCTGGAGATCTTACTGAGGTCACGGGGATCTTTGCATTGCATCTGTGGCTGAAGTGGAACAGTGATTACTGCCCGCAGTGAGGCTTTGTTCCTCTGCTGATGGCCCACAGATAGTGGACAAGGGCAGTGGGACAACTTCAGATGTGTCCCAGGTATTGGAGATTTAGCTCAATGCCGAAGTGAGTGTGGAGGGAGACCTGGATGTCTGTGACCTCTGTGCACTGGGCTGACCGATCTCAGCAAAGGTGGAAATTGAGGTGCTTATAATTGGCTTGGGAAGGAAACAATTAATTGAAGTTCTGATCATTATTTACTCACTGCGATTTGAAATGACTTGTGTACGGACATCCGGGAGTGAGATCATCAACAGCTACAACAACTTGCATTTATATAGCGCCTTTAACGAAACGTCCCAAGGCGATTCACAGGAAACAGAATTTGATACCGAGCCACATAAGGAGATATCTGGACAAAAGTTGAAAAGTTTGGACCAAGTGAAGAAGTTTGGGAGAATCGTGTGCAGTGTAAACTCCGGCACGGACCTGTTGGGATGAATGGTCTGTTTCTGTGCTGTAAATACTTTTAATTTTGTCATTTCTCTACCTGTACTCTCAGCCGTGGCGTGTGTTGTTTCGGAGGATGACCCATAATTCCAGTGGTCCCATAGACTGCTTAAACAGTGAGAGCTCACGGATTGCAGGTATAACTCGGCACTCTGTGTCCAGCGGAGACTAGAATAGTCAACCGTTGGTTCCTTGAAGCTAATCTCAAAAAAAGAGCAGTGGTCAAAGTGCTATAATTACCCTCTTCATCCAGGATCTAGGGGACAAAACTCTCCCAGGGTTCCACATAATAATATATAGTATTAGTCTTTCATGGTATTTAGTGGCATTGAGCGGAGACAGCGTGAGACTTGGCTGTGAGGCTGCCCACCATGGTTGAATAGTCTCTATCAAGGTTTGAAAGTTTGTCACATGAGAATGATTCTCAGATGGATGTATCAGAGGTCTGGTGGCACCGGTGGAACCGAACTCCAGCAGAAATGGGAAGAATAGAGAAAGCGGAAGGTAGTCGATATCCCACCCTTCCCAATTTTCAGATCTGGATCGCATTCCTTCTCCAACTTCATTCTTCCGGTGCAAACAGGTGCCGCTCTTCGAGTCTTATCTTCATAACTTGGAGCTCGAAGCCCCAGGAACCTTACCGGCCTCTTCCCTCTGAACCCTCTCCGTTCCATCACTGACCATTTGGAGGTCGAGCGGTTAAATTGACCCCGCACTGTTCCAAGTGTGGCCTCTCCAAGTGATCTACACCGGGTGAGGGCAACTTGCTCTCATTAATATCCAAATCCTTCGAGATCCATCCCACTTCCTGATTCGCCTTGTTGAGAGCAGCTTCACGTTGATTGGTCAGTTTTCACATGTTTCCTTTCATCATCATCACAGGCAGTCCCTCGGAATCGAGGAAGAATTGCTTCCACTCTTAACGCAAGTTCTCAGGTGGCTGTACAGTCCAATATGAGAACCACAGTCCCTGTCACAGGTGGGACAGATTGTAGGGTAAGGGTGGGTGGGACAGGTTTGCCGCATGCTCCTTCCGCTGCCTGCGCTTGATTTCTGCATGCTCTCTGTGATGAGGCTCGAGGTGCTCAGCGCCCTCCCGGATGCACTTCCTCCACTCAGGGCGGTCTTTGGCCAGGAATTCCCAGGTGTCAGTGGGGATGTTGCACTTTATCAGGCAGACTTTGAGGATGTCCTTGTAACGTTTCTCCTGCCCGCCTTTGACTCGTTTGCCGTGAAGGAGTTCTGAGTAGAGTGCTTGCTGTGCTAATGCACTCACTGTTCATGGTGTCTGTCCATTAGATATTTCACATTCCACTGTGCATTGTCTAACCCTGATCCACATAATTGTCCCTCAGGCCTTTCAGTAACCGTTCTACTTAAGTATTTCAGATCTCTTTCAGTCAGTCCCACTGTGATCACCTGACCATATCATACATTTAATGCTCAATATATAACCGGCCTCTATATCGTTTATTATTAATATAATGTGAGGCATTCCAGAACAGATCCCCGTGGAACTCTTAATAGTCAGTGGTCTTCAGACAGAGCTTGTGCCATTTATACTCATCACATCTTTTCTGTTGCAAAACCAACCCAACACTGATCCACCTTAACATCCCACCGCCATTTTCACCTCTATTCCAGATCTCTTTCAATCAGTCTCACGCTGATTATGTGATCTCATAGCCCCCCCAATAAACACATTCGGTGCCCCCTCCATATCGCTTATTATTTAGGTGACACTTGGGGCCTCAGAAAGTGATGCCTGTCGAACCCAACTCGTCACTATCCACCCAATCAGAAACTATTGCCATTAACCCTCACCATCTCCTTTGTTTACAGAAGTCAGCCAAGTACAGGGCCCTTGGTTACACAACTGTTCAGCTATAAACTCCTTGGGTAAGAATTAGCTTCTGATAGTTGAAGCCAATGATATCGGTGTTCTGGCTGCATCCCCCAGGTTACTAAACCGTGCAGTGAGTCAGGGGCTGTGTCTCAGTAATCTGTATATTGACTTTCAGGACTTCAGGAATTGTTTCGTAACCGACGTTTGCCTCGGCGGGAAAAGCGTTGTGTCATCGATCTTTTTCATTACAATCATTATAATAAGATCTTTGAGATGGACCTCCCGTGTGTGAAGGATCTCGTGGAGAAGATGCTTCGGTTACTGCCCACAACCAGCACCACAGTCAGTACCACAGTCATTCGCACACCTCCTCCTTTCAGTTTGAGTCAGAGCCCAGGTAACACTTTCTCTCTCTTTTCCTTGTTGTGTCCATGTTGTGCCCAACGGGTGAGCTGGGGGACTTCTACATGGGAACAATAGCACGTGATTGGCTGTCTGGGGCTCATTCTCTGGCCAATGGGAGCAGAGCTGGAGATAGAATTTACTTAATGGAGGCTCTGGTTATTATGGGAAGTGGCGAGATGCAACCTCACAGTGGAAAGGAGCTGGGAAACTGATTCTGATGGGGAGGAGTGAAGATCTGTGGGCATGACGTTACCTCTTTGCTTTCTCTAGGCTGACGGCTGTAGTCTAGGTTTCTCTGCTGATCGATCCATTGACCATCAGCACCAACAATGGCGTACAGCTCCTTTGTGAGTCTTGTTACAGAGTTTGGACAGGACAAGGTGGCCGTGTGGTTTTGTGGGATGCAAAAAATCAAGCAATGGGTAAATGACAAACTATAGAGTGAGAGGCGGGCTGTATATATTTGAGAGAGATTTCCAGCTGCATACAAATGAATTTACTGATGATTGTTGCATCTGTTATTTTTAATAATTCATTCACAGGATGTGGGCGTCGCTGGCAAGGCCGGCATTTATTGCTCATCCCTAATTGCCTTTGAGAAGGTGGTGGTGAGCCGCCGCCTTGAACCACTGCAGTCCATGTGGTGAAGGTGCTCCCACAGTGCTGTTAGGGATTGAGTTCCAGGATTGTGACCCAGCGACCATGAAGGAATGGCTGATATATATCCAAGTCAGGATTGTGCGTGACTTACATAAGAACATAAGAAATATGAGCAGGAGTAGGCCATTTCTCCCCTCGACCCTGCTCCGCCATTCAATAAGATCATGATTGGAGGGGAGCTTGGAGTGAAGCTATTCCCATATGTCTGTTGGTGTTGGTCATGTACATGGTACATGTCACGGGTTTGGGAATATACTGTAATAGAGGAGTTTGATTGTATTTGTTGCTGTCATATGATTCATGAATACCTTGACCATAACAGCCCATTAATATACAACATTTGCAACTACCTTGATTGGTTTGATGAACTCACATTTTACCGGGTACACAGGAGAGTTCTGTCCAGTAACATGTCGATGGATATTATTATTGATACTCTGATGTCTGGGATATTGAATAAAACTCATTCCATATGTTTAGATAAATGTACCCAGTGATCAGACCAAGTGTAACAATCTGGACTAGATTACGGTTTGTTATCAATGGCCAGTATTGAGTATGAGTCAGCGATCGCCTACACTGTTTGCCCAATCTCCTCCTTCTGTTGCTTCAGTATTGATTGCTCCTGTTGAGTGAGCTGACACTAGTGGCACATGAACAGTCTTCTGGCAATTTATTTCATTATGTGAGACGTGGATTGGGATGGGGCAACACCTGGACCTGGGGAATCTACTTGGGTCACGGAGGATCCTTTCATTGCATCTGTGGCTGAAGTGGAACAGCGATTACTGCCCACAGTGAGGCTTTGTTCCTCTGCTGATGTCCCACAGATAGTGGACATGGGCAGTGGGACAACTTCAGATGTGTCCCAGGTATTGGAGATTTAGCTCAATGCCGAGGTGAGTGAGGAGGGAGATCTGGATAGTCTCTGTGCACTGGGCTGACCGATCTCAGCAAAGGTGGAAATTGTGATGCTTATAATTGGTTTCGAGGCCGTGGGCTTGGGAAGGAAACAATTAGTTGAAGTTCTGATCATTATTTACTCGCTGCTATTTGAAATCACTTGGTATTCCAGGAGTGAGATCATCAACAACTTGCGCCTTTAACGTAGCATCCCAAGGTGCTTCACAGGAGCATTACGAAACAAAATTTGACACCAAGCCACACAAGGATGTATTCGGACAAGTGATCAAATGCTTAGTCAAAGAGGTAGGTTTTGAGGAATGTCTTAAAGGAGGAGAGAGGCGGAGAGGTTTCAGGAGGGAATTCTAGAGCTTGGGGCCCAGGCAGTTGAAGGCACGGCCACCAATGAAGGAGTGATGAAAATCTGGGATACGCAAGAGGCCAGCATTTGGGGGCCACTTGTCAATTGCCGAATGGCCTGCTGACCCATACACACACCTGGCCATTGGCAGATGATGAGCTGGCCCATACACGCGCTTGCCCATTGGCTGATGACAAATTGACCCATATACTCACTTGCCCATTGGCTGATGATGAATTGACCCATACACTCACTTGCCCATTGGCTGATGACGAATTGACCCATACATGCACTTGCTCATTGGTTGATGATGACTTGACCCATACACGCACTTGCTCATTGGCTGATGACGAATTGACCCATACACGCACTTGCCCATTGGTTGATGATGACTTGACCCATACACGCACTTGCCCATTGCTTGATGACGACTTGACCCATACATGCACTTGTCAGCTGTACAATGCCGAGATGATGACTATACTCACGGAGCAGGGGCAGTAAGCAAGGCCTTTTTGGGGTCAAGGTGATTCCTCCCCATAAACACACTTCCTGCCATGTGCATTCACCACCTGTTTCCTATGGTCAAACCAGATGGGCTCATCGCCCCTAACTCATGAGGTTTACCCTTCGTCAAATGATTGAATTCCTTCTGAAATTCCAGTTAAGGGATGTCTCTGGGATTGCCCACATCCACTTGGGATGTAAAAGACTCGGGGACTTGCAGAAGCCTTGTCTTAGTAACATGTCCTGTTGACTTCTAGGATTTGTGAACATGTTTCGTAACAGACGCTTGTCCCAGCGAGAAAAGGTTTGTGTCGGCGCCCTAGTATGATACCACTACTACTCTGCGGGCTTTCACATTGAACTGCCCTGTGTGAAGGAGCTGACAGCGAAGTTGACTCATATTCAAACCACCACCATTGCCACCACCAGCACCCTAGTCAGCACTACACATCCTTTCAGGTTGGGTGAGATCCCAGGTAAATTTTGCACTTTTCCTCTTTTCCGTCTCTTTTGCTATGCAGTGGGGGCACTGGTGAGCGTTACGTGAAAAAGCTGAGAGATGGCAGGCTGAATCTCGACATGTGCGGGCTATGGTAGCGGGGGCGGGTGGTTGGGGTCGGTGGGGGGGGGGGGGGGCGGCGGTGAGGGGGGGGGTGGGGGGGGTGAGGGGTGCGGTAGGTTTGGAGTTTCTGTTGGGAAACCCAGAGATTCGAGTCTCTCCGCAGCCTGTGTAGCTTTGCTTTGACGTATTTCCTGTCCAGAAGTCAGTCTGAATGACGGGCTTGGCTTCCAGTCAGGGGCGGAACAGGCATCATCCACAGCTCAGTCACCTACAGCTGCTGCTGGGTGTGTGGGGCCGGTGGCGGGGGGAATCTGATCCCCGACCCAGGGTGGGTCTATGGGCGGAGGGGGTTGGTCTGATGGGACTGGGGGAGGAAGCTCTTGCCTTCGCCCCAAAGTTGTCCTAGCCTCCCTCCAGCCGCCCCGCATTTCCCGAGGCCTGGGAAACCCAGCCGGCCAGGGTTAAACCTGGTTAAAATCAGAGGCTGCCAGCCTTATTACAATATTGCAATGGACAGCCAGCATCCTGGAAGTGGTTTGGCTACCCGCCCCTTAATCCGCCTCCGTTAAACCTGGAAGTGGATGGATCGGGGTCGCCTTTGAGATTTTTAAACTTTTAACCTCTCGCCTGACCCCAACCCACCCGTTTTTGGGAATTAAAATTTTGTAATATGTCTGGCTGTGTAGAATAAGAGTCATGCATTTTACAGATGGTCGGAGAAGTGGATTGATGCCAGTGGCCATTGTTAATCCCTCACCTCCAGCTCAGATGCTTGGACTGAAGCTTTAGCTTTGTTTTATTATTCATTCTCGGGATGTAAACGTCGCTGGCAAGGCCTACATTTATTGCCCTTGAGAAGGTGGTGGTGAGCCGCTTTCTTGAACCACTGCAGTCCGTGTGGTGAAGGTTCTCCCACAGTGCTGTTGGGGAGGGAGTTTTCGTTGTCGCGCTTTGATACAACTGAGTGACTTGTACGGCAAACTTCAGACAGCAGTTAGGAGTCGACCGAACTGGAGTCACATATAGGCCCAAACCGAGAAAGGAAGCCCCCCAGATGTAATGGGCGTCAGCACCATACACACCAGCGGAGAGATACAGTGTGTACGGGAAGGGAGCGCAAATGGGTCACAAAAGTATTGTTGCAATGTGTTTTACCATGGACAGGAACAGAGTAACAGAGTGTATTACAACACAACATAATAACAGATGGAAGGATAATTGCGCATAGCAAGATACCACAATGGCCAGATCATCTGTTTTTGGTGGTAGTGCCTGAGGGAGGATAGTTAATCAGAACACAGGTTCTTCTTCACATTGTGCCACGGGATCTTTGCCTTCCACATGTATTCATAGTCGATCCAATATAAGGGTGGCAAAAGTATGTGTTCCTGCATACCCCATACAAATGCAGAGGTGACTCAATTGCATGCAAGTTCTCATTATCATCATCTTATTGGAGCAGGCTTCAACTCTCAAGAGAACAAAGTCAGACGGTTGTTTTAGATGCGAGAGCAAGATTGTCCCCTTAGAGATGTTAACTTTGAACTCCACAGACCCTTGAACATGGTCAATGCCATTGGGTCAAAGCAAACATTCCCAGCATACCTGTCACTCTGTCGTCAATTGCTGAGTATTCTCATTACAAAACTTTGCTAAAGGCATTATTAGCATGTAGACAAGTCATACAGTAACAATTACGAGGATGATTTGCTTCCACGCCAAAAAAGGATAAGTTTGCAGGTGTTCCAATGAAATTCAACACCTTGTCAAGCCCCCTCATAATCTTATACGGTTCGGTAAGATCACCTCTCATTCTTCTGAATTCCAATGTGTAGAGGCCCAACCTACTGAACCTTTCCTCATAAGTCAATCCCCTCATCTCCGGAATCAAGCCAGTGAACCTTCTCTGAACTGCCTCCAAAGCAAGTGTATCCTTTCGTAAATAAATGCTGGCCTTGCCAGCGACGCCCAAATCCCATGAATGAACAAATATTTTTTTTAAATACCTGGTACCATTTGAGCTATTAGTTTAACATCACAAGAACAGCACTGGCCTTTGAAATGGTAGCTATGATTTTGGGCACAGGACTTGGGATGCCACTTGAACCCATGCCCTGGTGCCCTTTCCTGCCCCAACGATCCGTTAACACTTTCCAATCAGAAGGCTCTGAAATGCAGCAGTGTGGAGCCCGCGACGGTTTGAACCAAAGCTTTCCTTGCAAGCTGAGAAGGTCACAGATTTACTTGTCTGGTCGACCCTGTGTTTCTACGCAGTCAACCAGACGTGAGTGTTCATCTCCTAATCGCCAGAAACCCAACCGTTGCCCATCAGAATTTCCTTTTTGTTTGGAGAGTCATGTTACGCCCAAATTATGCAAATTGGGAGCTTGCTGTGCACAAAACGGCCACCATGTTTCCCTCCGTAGTGAAAATCGTTGGAGTTCAAAATAATTCATTGTATGTGAAGTGCTTTCGAATGTTTTGTGCAGAGTTGCATCCTATAAATGAAAGAAATATTTGCATTTCTATAGTGCCTTTCACGACCTCTGGATGTCCCAAAGTGCTTTACAGCCAATGAAGTACTTTTTGAAGTGCAGTCACTGTTGTAATGTAGGAAGCATGGCAGACAATTTGCACACAGCAAGCTCTCACAAACAGCAATGTGATAATGACCAGTTAACCTGATTTAGTGATGTTGATTGAGGGATAAATATTGGCCCCAGGACACCGGGGGAGAACTCTATTGCTCTTCAAAATAGTGCCGTGGGATCATTGACGTCCAGCTGAAAGAGCAGACGGGGCCCTCATCTCATCCGAAAGATGGCACCTCTGGCAGAACAGCACTCCCTCAGCATTGCATTGGAACGTCAGCCTAGATTTGTGCTCCAGGCTCTGGAGTGGGACTTGAACCCACAACCTTCTGACTCTGAGGCAAGAGTGCTGCCCACTGAGCCATGGCTGATAAAGGCAAGTGGTTTAATAATTAACATGCGCATTGTCCATGCGATCTGCTGGACTGTTTTTGATCGCCCGAGAGAAATTCTCCAGTTTCTTTTCCCACCCTTATTGGCTCTGGGGTTTTTTCTCTGTTTCTTGCCTCTCGTCAGAGATTACTGGATCTAAGATGTTTCCAGTCACGATGCTCCAGGAACCATGAGGTGTGGGGCAGGCTAGATGGACCAGCTTTTCTTTTCCAATATTTATGAGAAATGTGGTCTAAAAGCAAGGCATTCTGATTATCTGTGTGGAAACCCAGTGAAAGACAAGTTTGTAAATTATTTGACACTATTATTAGTGACCTCGTGCTCGCACTTCTATTCCGTGTTGTGAAAACATCCACTAAAAAACAGTTGACCAATAGCAGAAAGAGAAAATGCTGGAAATACTCAGCGGGTCAGGCAGCATCGGTGGAGAGAGAAACAGAGTTAACGTTTCAGGTCAATGACCCTTCGTCAGAACTGGAAAAAGTTAGAGATGTTGCAGATTTTTAAGCAGGTGCAGAGGCAGGTAAAAGGAGAGGGGAGAAAAGAACAAAAGGGAAGGTCTGTGATCGGGTGGAAGGCAGGAGCGATTAAAAGATAAAAGGGATGATAGTGCGAGGCAGAAGGAGATGGTAATGGGACAAGTTAAGAAACAAAAGCTGAGTCTAGAGGAGGTATAAATGTCAACAGGAGAACCATTGCCAGCACCTGCTGGTGAAAAGATGGGAGCAGTTTTTACGATCCAATTGTTGAACTCGATGTTGAGGCCAGAAGGCTGTATTATGTCCAATCGAAAGATGAGGTGCTGTTCCTCGAGCTTGCGTTGAGCTTCATTGGAACAGTGTCGGAGGCCGAGGAGGGGGACGTCAGAGTGGGAGTGGAGTGGAGCATTAAAGTGACAGGCGACCGGAAGCTCAGGGTAATGCTTACGGACTGAACGGAGGTTTTCCGCAAAGCAGGCACCCAATCTACGCTTGGTCTCCACAATGTAGAGGAGACCGCATCGTGAGCAGCAAATACAGTACACTAAATTGCAAGGAGTACAAGTAAATGAGCCAATAATGTTCGGTGCACTGTGCGATAGGAACTTCTCGTTTCTGGACTTCTTTGAACTTTTTCATGTTTTGCACTCTTGTCCTGTAGGTTTGTGTTCACTATCTGTCGCGGACTTATGTCCATATCTGTGTTAGCGGTTAAATGCACAGTAATTGGTGTGCTGTACAGATCGGGAAAATCTGGGCTCTCTGTCGTCCTGTGTGCTATTAATTGTTCAGCTGAGATAAAGAAAGATGCATTTATATCGCACCTTTCACAACTTCCGGACATCCCAAAGCGCTTTACAGCCAATGAAGTGCTTTTGAAGTGTCGTCACTGTTGCAATATAGCAAACATGGCATCCAATTTGTGCACAGCAAGCTCCCACAGACAGCAATGTGATAAATGACCAGATTTAGAGATGTGGTTTGAGGGATAAATATTGGCCCAGGACACCGGGGACAACTCCCCTGCTCTTCTTTGAAATACTGGCCGCGTGGTCTTTTATGTCCACTACAGAGAGCAGATGGGGGCATCGGTTTAGGGTCACATCTGAAAGATGGCACCTCCGACAGTGCAGCACTCCCTCAGCACTGCACTGGGATTGTCAGCCTGGATTTTATGCTCAAGTCTCTGGAGTGGGACTCAAACCCACAACCTTCTGACTCCGAGGTGAGGGTGCTGCCCGCTGAGCCACTGCTGACACCTAAAATGCGCTGCCGTTGGCTTCAGTGTCCACGGGCCAGCGAGGAGAAACAGCAGCCATCTATTGACTTCTGCTGGCACGGTGCTTGTGGGGTGCGGATGTCGGGTGAGAACTGGGCTTGGGTGCGATAACCCAGAATCGGACAGCTTTCCAGTGCTCACCTTCTCGTACTGAGCATTCGGCTCAGGCAGCGGGACATTGTAACGCCGGTGAGATTGAACCCCAGCGTATGTGCCTCTGCCCATTGTGAAGGAGTAGAGAAACGATCCCTTCGTCACTTTGGTCATTTGCATCACGACTCGGGTCGCCAACTCTGGCTGGATGTATTCCTGGACATTTCAACACATGACCTCCCTCCTCCAGTTGCCCCGCCCCCACGCTTCCGCCATTGGTCCATCCTCGCGGAGCCCCGCCTTCCCATGGCCAAATGGAAAACGAGAAGACGCTTTGTTACCCGATTGGATGATTCTTGACTGTCAGTCAAACAGCCAGCCCACCCCCAAGCATCTCCATTATTTTGGGGACAAATACCGCTCAAAGAAAATGGAATAAGAACACATTATTTTTCTAATGCCCCTGTGAATTTTTCCCCCCGTGCATTGCTCCCAGCAGTGCCCGGGAGATGAATCTTTAATTCCTGGAGACCCTAGAGCAATCCTAGAGGGCTGGCTCAACCCTAATCCTATCCCATCTTCATCTTTGCCCTGTGCAAACAAATCCACCTCGAAACATAGAAACATAGAAAATAGGTGCAGGAGGAGGCCATTCGGCCCTTCGAGCCTGCACCACTATTCAATAAATCATGGCTTATCATGCAACTTCAGTACCCCATTCCTGCTTTCTCTCCATACCCCTTGATCCCTTTAGCCGTAAGGGCCACTTCTAACTACATCTCACAACAGACCCTTGCAACTTATCTCTCAACCATATTCGGTGAATTGATCATCAATCTGCTTTTGAAGGTAGGTTTTGAATACTACTGAAGTAATTTTACTAGAATGACGCAGCGCTGAAGGAGGCCATTGAGCCCATCGAGCCTGTGCCGGCTCTTTGAAAAGGCTATCCAATTAGTCCTACTACCTCTGCTCTTTTCCCGTATCCCTGTAATTTTTTTTCCCTTTTCAAGTATTTATCCAATTTCCCTTTTGAAAGTTGCTATCGAATCTACTCCCACTGC
This sequence comes from Pristiophorus japonicus, assembly GCF_044704955.1. Lineage (NCBI taxonomy): Eukaryota > Metazoa > Chordata > Chondrichthyes > Pristiophoridae > Pristiophorus > Pristiophorus japonicus. The sequence goes on from NC_091987.1 coordinate 16,755,627, forward strand.
CCTTTTGGGCAGCGCGTTCCTGATCATCAAAACTCGCTGTTAACTGTTTTACATTGATTAGATACTTCCAGGGGATAATCAATAATTGCACCCAATCCATTTTGATCTCTGACTTTGCAAATAAGTAAATAAGTATTCATTGTGTACCCGCTCATCCTGTAATCCTATCCCAATGTGTGTCAGCGTAGAATTCTGTATAACAACAACTTGTATTTATATAGCGATTTTAATGTAGTAAAACATCCCAAGCCGCTTGACAGGAGCGATTATCAAATCAAACATCACACCGAGCCGCATAAGGAGATATTAGGGCAGGTGATCAAAGAGGTAGGTTTTAAGGAGCATCTTAAAGTAGGAGAGATGAAGTTTAGGGATGGAGTTCCAGAGCTTGGGGCCCAGGCAGCTGAAGACACGGCTGCCAATGTTGGAGCGATTAAAATCGGGGCTGCGCAAGAGGGCAGAATTGGAGGAGCGCAGAGACCTCAGAGGGTTGTTAGGACTGGAGGAGGTTACCCCTTCTTTGCACATTGTCTTAATTGGTCTCTCAGTGCCTCAACTTTTTTCGCCAATCACCTCATACATAGATTGGGACAATGAAGTCCAGTGCGACAGCAGAGGACCACAGAATGTTGGCCACTCACGCCTGAGGATAGACCATTGGACCAAGCGAAGTACATAACTCCCCTACGACATAACCCTAACCTCCCCCACCCCCTGCCAAACATGCTAACCGTCCGCCCCTACCCTCTATTTCCAGGCTGATTTCCAACCCAACCAGCTTCATTGCCCTTGGTTTGACGAGAACTATTGCGTGGGGCGGAGGCACCTGAAGGCTTAAGTCGCTCGTGTGAAACTCCCCTCTGATGTTTTAGTGGAGGTGTTAACCCCGTTTAAAATAAATGAATAGATCGACAGCTCCAGAGATGGTGGAGCGAGAGATTTGTGACGGCCGATTAAGCCTTCACCTCAACCCTGCAAAAATGTGATCAAATAGCCTTGTGCAAATGCAACCAGACCATCAGCTGGTGAGTACCGTTCACCTGCTCGCGTAGCCACCGTTCGCAGTGCGCACACGAGCCATCAGTTCGTAAACTTGTACCGTTGACTTCTAGGACTTTGGGAAAGGTCACGTAAAGGACGTTTGTCTCATCAAGAAAAGTTTTGTATCGGCCAACTGCTAAAGCTCAGTGCGTACAATCGGGATTTTGAGGTGCAGCTTCCGTGTGCGAAGGATCTGGCAGCCAAGATGCTTCAGTTGCAGACCACAGCCAGTACCACAACCAGCACCACACCTCCGTACAGCTTGATCCTCCATCCAGGTAATGTGTACCTTCCTCTTGTGTCGTCCCGTCTTTCGGCTGCCCTGGTGGTTACTGGAACTCCACCCCACCTTGGGCTGAGCGAACCCATTACTTTCACTTGGTTAAATGAAGATAGAAGGGCTGCTATGCAGTTTATGAAAGAAAGTTTCCTTTATTAATTGAATGCTTAATTTCTTTTTAAAGTTTCGCTAAAGAACTTACCTACAGCAAATGAGAAGTTAAGCGTTGTATTTGTGGTGTGCTTAATGGTCTTTTTAAAAAATTAGTTCTTGGGATGTGGGCGTTGCTGGCAAGGCCGGCATTTATTGCCCATCCCTAATTGCCCCTTGAGAAGGTGGTGGTGAGCCGCCTTCTTGAACCGCTGCAGTCCGTGTGGTGAAGGTGCTCCCACAGTGCTGTTAGGGAGGGAGTTCCAGGATTTTGACCCAGCGACGATGAAGGAACGGCCGATATATTTCCAAGTCAGGATGGTGAGTGACTTGGAGGGGAACGTGGAGGTGGTGGTGTTCCCATGCACCTGCTGCCCTTGTCCTTCTAGGTGGTGGAGATCGTGGGTTTGGGAGGTGCTGCCAAAGAAGCTTTGGCGAGTTGCTGCAGTGCATCTTGTAGATGGTGTACACTGCAGCCACGGTGCGCCGGTGGTGGAGGGAGTGAATGTTGAAGGTGGTGGATGGGATGCCAATCAAGTGGTCTGCTTTGTCCTGGATGGTGTCGAGCTTCTTGAGTATTGTTGGAGCTGCACTCATCCAGGCAAGTGGAGAGTATTCCATCACACTCCTGACTTGTGTCTTGTAGATGGTGGAAAGACTTTGGGGAGTCAGGAGGTGAGACACTCACCGCAGAATACCCAGCCTCTGATCCGCTCTTGTAGCCACAATATTCATGTGGCTGGTCCACTGACAGAGTCTATGATATTATGCAGACTTCAAAAGCATTCCATCCGTCAAAACATCCTTTGATGAGATGATGAATGGAGATCCGTGCATTTACAGTGGTTGGAATGGAAATGGCACCGTATTAAAACGGACGGGATTTTTAGACCAATATGTCGAGGAACCAACTAGGGGGGAGGCCATCTTAGACTGGGTGTTATGTAATGAGAAAGGATTAATTAGCAATCTCGTTGTGCGAGGCCCCTTGGGGAAGAGTGACCATAATATGGTGGAATTCTGCATTAGGATGGAGAATGAAACAGTTAATTCAGAGACCATGGTCCAGAACTTAAAGAAGGCTAACTTTGAAGGTATGAGGCGTGAATTGGCTGAGATGGATTGGCGAATGATGCTTCAGGGGTTGACTGTGGATGGGCAATGGCAGACATTTAGAGACCGCATGGATGAACTACAACAATTGTACATTCCTGTCTGGCATAGAAATAAAAAAGGGAAGGTGGCTCAACCGTGGCTATCAAGGGAAATCAGGGATAGTATTAAAGCCAAGGAAGTGGCATACAAATTGGCCAGAAATAGCAGCGAACCTGGGGACTGGGAGAAATTTAGAACTCAGCAGAGGAGGACAAGGGGTTTGATTAGGGCAGGGAAAATGGAGTATGAGAAGAAGCTTGCAGGGAACATTAAGACGGATTGCAAAAGTTTCTATAGATATGTAAAGAGAAAAAGGTTAGTAAAGACAAATGTAAGTCCCCTGCAGTCAGAATCAGGGGAAGTCATAACGGGGAACAAAGAAATGGCGGACCAATTGAACAAGTACTTTGGTTCGGTATTCACGAAGGAGGACACGAACAACCTTCCGGTTATAAAAGGGGTCGGGGGGTCTAGTAAGGAGGAGGAACTGAGGGAAATCCTTATTAGCCGGGAAATTGTGTTGGGGAAATTGATGGGATTGAAGGCCGATAAATCCCCAGGGCCTGATGGACTGCATCCCAGAGTACTTAAGGAGGTGGCCTTGGAAATAGTGGATGCGTTGACAGTCATTTTCCAACATTCCATTGACTCTGGATCAGTTCCTATGGAGTGGAGGGTAGCCAATGTAACCCCACTTTTTAAAAAAGGAGGGAGAGAGAAAACAGGGAATTATAGACCGGTCAGCCTGACATCGGTAGTGGGTAAAATGATGGAATCAATTATTAAGGATGTCATAGCAGTGCATTTGGAAAGAGGTGACATGATAGGTCCAAGTCAGCATGGATTTGTGAAAGGGAAATCATGCTTGACAAATCTTCTGGAATTTTTTGAGGATGTTTCCAGTAGAGTGGATAAGGGAGAACCAGTTGATGTGGTATATTTGGACTTTCAGAAGGCGTTCGACAAGGTCCCACACAAGAGATTGATGTGCAAAGTTAGAGCACATGGGATTGGGGGTAGTGTACTGACATGGATTGAGAACTGGTTGTCAGACAGGAAGCAAAGAGTAGGAGTAAATGGGTACTTTTCAGAATGGCAGGCAGTGACTAGTGGGGTACTGCAAGGTTCTGTGCTGGGGCCCCAGCTGTTTACACTGTACATTAATGATTTAGATGAGAGGATTAAATGTAGTATCTCCAAATTTGCGGATGACACTAAGTTGGGTGGCAGTGTGAGCTGCGAGGAGGATGCTGTGAGGCTGCAGAGCGACTTGGATAGGTTAGGTGAGTGGGCAAATGCATGGCAGATGAAGTATAATGTGGATAAATGTGAGGTTATCCACTTTGGTGGTAAAAACAGAGAGACAGACTATTATCTGAATGGTGACAGATTAGGAAAAGGGGAGGTGCAAAGAGACCTGGGTGTCATGGTACATCAGTCATCGAAGGTTGGCATGCAGGTGCAGCAGGCGGTTAAGAAAGCAAATGACATGTTGGCCTTCATAGCAAGGGGATTTGAGTACAGGGGCAGGGAGGTGTTGCTACAGTTGTACAGGCATTGGTGAGGCCACACCTGGAGTATTGTGTACAGTTTTGGTCTCCTAACCTGAGGAAGGACATTCTTGCTATTGAGGGAGTGCAGCGAAGGTTCACCAGACTGATTCCCGGGATGGCGGGACTGACCTATCAAGAAAGACTGGATCAACTGGGCTTGTATTCACTGGAGTTCAGAAGAATGAGAGGGGACCTCATAGAAACATATAAAATTCTGACGGGGTTAGACAGGTTAGATGCAGGAAGAATGTTCCCAATGTTGGGGAAGTCCAGAACCAGGGGTCACAGTCTAAGGATAAGGGGTAAGCCATTTAGGACCGAGATGCGGAGGAACTTCTTCACCCAGAGAGTGGTGAACCTGTGGAATTCTCTACCACAGAAAGTTGTTGAGGCCAATTCACTAAATATATTCAAAAAGGAGTTAGATGAGGTCCTTACTGCTAGGGGGATCAAGGGGTATGGCGAGAAAGCAGGAATGGGGTACTGAAGTTGAATGTTCAGCCATGAACTCATTGAATGGCGGTGCAGGCTAGAAGGGCCGAATGGCCTACTCCTGCACCTATTTTCTATGTTTCTATGTTTCTATGTTTCTATATTGCTGTTTGCTGTTATTATTTCACCTGTAGGCAGACACATGTATGTGGGTCGGTGATCCATGAGGTGTGGTGCCAGTCGAGTGGAACTTGATGGTGTCCAGAATGACAGAGCTGGCTTGAAACTATCACCCTGCTAGCAGATACCTCAGTGGCATTGCTCAGAATGTGTTATATAGAAACATAGAAAATAGGTGCCACCATTCAATAAGATTATGGCTGATCATTCACCTCAGTACCTCTTTCCTGCTTTCTCTCCATACCCCTTGATCCCTTTAGCCATAAGGGCCACATCTAACTCCCTCTTGAATATATCCAATGAACTGGCATCAACAACTCTCTGCGGTAGGGAATTCCACAGGTTAACAATTCTCTGAGTGAAGATGTTTCTCCTCATCTGAGTCCTAAATGGCTTACCCCTTATCCTTAGACTATATACCCTGGTTCTGGACTTTCCCAACATCGGGAACATTCTTCCTGCATCTAACCTGTCCAGTCCCGTCAGAATTTTATATGTTTCTATGAGATCCCCTCTCATCCTTCTAAACTCCAGTGAATACAGCCCCAGTCAATCCAGTCTCTCCTCATATGTCAGTCCTGCCATCCCGGGAATCAGTCTGGTGAATCTTCACTGCACTCCCTCAATAGCAAGAACATCCTTCCTCAGATTAGGAGACCAAAACTGAACACAGTATTCTAGGTAAGGCCTTACTAAGGCCCTGTACAACTGCAGTAAGACCTCCCTGCTCCTATACTCAAATCCCCTAGCTATGAAAGCCAACATAAATTTGCCGCCTTCACCACCTACTGTACCTGCATGCCGACTTTCAATGACTGATGTACCATGACACCAGATCTCGTTGCACCTTCCCTTTTCCTGATCTACCGCCATTCAGATAATATTCTGCCTTCGTGTTTTTGCCACCAAAGTGGATAACCTCACATTTATCCACATTATACTGCATCTGCCATGCATTTGCCCACTCACATAACCTATGTTTCTAACCTGTCCAAGTCACCCTGCAGCCTCTTAGCTTCCTCCTCACAGCTCACACCGCCACCCAGTTTAGTGTCATCTGCAAACTTGGAGATATTACACTCAATTCCTTCATCTAAATCATTAATGTATATTATTAATAGCTGGGGTCCCAGCACTGAGCCCTGCGGCACTCCCCTAATCACTGCCTGCCATTCTGAAAAGGACCTGTTTATCCCGACTCTCTGCTTCCTGTCTGCCAACCAGTTCTCTATCCACGTCAGTACATTACCCCCAATACCATGTGCTTTGATTTTGCACACCAATCTCTTGTGCGGGACCTTGTCAAAGGCCTTTTGAAAGTCCAAATACATCACATCCACTGGTTCTCCCTTGTCCCCTCTGCTAGTTACATCCTCAAAAAATTCTAGAAGATTTGTCAAGCTTGATTTCCCTTTCATAAATCCACGCTGACTTGGACCGATCCTGTTACTGCTTTCCAAATGTGCTGCTATTTCTTCTTTAATAATTGATTCCAACATTTTCCCCACTACTGATATCAGGCTAACTGGTCTATAATTACCCATTTTCTCTCTCCCTCCTTTCTTAAAAAGGTGGGGTTACATGAGCTACCCTCCAGCCCATAGGAACTGATCAAGAATCGATAGACTGTTGGAAAATGATCACCAATGCATCCACTATTTCTAGGGCTACTTCCTTAAGTACTCTGGGATGCAGACTATCAGGCCCTAGGATTTATTGGCCTTGAATCCCATCAATTTCCCTAACACAATTTCCCGCCTAATAAGGATTTTCTTCATTCCTCCTTCCCACTAGACCCTCGGTCCCCTAGTACATCCGGAAGGTTATTTGTGTCTTCCTTCGTGAAGACAGAACCAAAGTATTTGTTTAACTGGTCCATCATTTCTTTGTTCCCCATTATAAATTCACCTGATTCTGACTGCAAAGGACCTACGTTTGTCTTCACTAATCTTTTTCTCTTCACATATCTATAGAAGCTTTTGCAGTCAGTTTTTATGTTCCCAGCAAGCTTCCTCTCATACTCTATTTTCCCCCTCCTCATTAAACCCTTTGCCCTCGTCTGCTGTATTATAAAATTCTCCCAGTCCTCAGGGTTGCTGCTATTTCTGGCCAATTTATATACCGTTCCTTGGATTTAACACTATCCTTAATTTCCCTTGTTAGCCATGGTTGAGCCACCTACCCAGTTTTATTTTTAATCCAGACAGGGATGTACAATTGTTGAAGTTCATCCATGTGATCTTTAAATGTTTGCCATTGCCTATCCACCATCAACCCTTTAAGTATCATTTGTCAGTCTATTCTAGCCAATTCATGTCTCATACCATCGAAGTTATCTTTCCTTAAGTTCAGGACCCTCGTCTCTGAATTAACTGTGTCACTTTCCATCTTAATAAAGAATTCTACCATATTATGGTCACTCTTCCCCAAGGGAAGATTGCTAATTCGTCCTTTCTCATTACACATCACCCAGTCTAGGATGGCCAGCCCTCTAGTTGGTTCCTCGACATATTGGTCTAGAAAACCATCCATAATACACTTCAGGGAATCCTCTTCCACCATATTGCTACCAGTTTGGTTAGCCCAATCAATATGTAGATTAAAGTCCCCCATGATAACTGTTGTACATTTATTGCACGCATCCCTAATTTCTTGTTTAATGCTGTCCCCAACCTCACTACTACTGTTTGGTGGTCTGTACGCAACTCCCACTAGCGTTTTCTGCCCTTTGGTATTCCGTAGCTCCACCCATACCGATTCCACATCATCCAAGCTAATGTCCTTCCTTACTATTGCGTTCATTTCCTCTTTAACCAGCAACGCCAGCCCACCTCCTTTTCCTTTCTGTCTATCCTTCCTGATTCTTGAATACCTCTGGATGTTGAGTTCCCAGCCTTGGTCACCCTGGAGCCAAGTCTCTGTGATGCCAATTACATCATATCCGTCATCAATGACGTCTCTTTCGATGGGTCAGTTGTCTATTCTTTTGAGAGGAGTTGCGAATTTTTAACTGAAATAGTGTATTTCGCGACACTTCATGGGTAAATCTTGACCTTGAGCGGTGGTGAAAAATGGGCGATTCGCGAGTCGGCAGCCAGCTTTACATCCCTCACCAATTTTTATTTCCATTGACTTCAGTGGAAGCAGACTCTTCCAATTCCCACCCTCTTCGCATAAAAGTGCATCTCGTGAGTAGAGGCAATTAGACAAGCTAGTGAGAGGCTTGATACAAGCAGAGGCTGTTCAGCGGCCCTCCTTGCGGTGGGTGAATACCACATAGGTTGCAGAAGGGAATTATGTGGTCCCAAACTGCACTCTCTAATTTCACTGCTCAAGGACCCATTCACAGTGCCTGTGAGTAAATGGAAAGTGAGAGAATTCATTCATTGAATGGCTGTTCTTATCCAAAGTATAATTTGCACAGTAAAGAAAGCAAATGGCATGCTGGCCTTCATAGTGAAGGGATTTGAGTATAGGAGCAGTGAGATCTTACTGCGGTTGTACAGGGCCTTGGTGAGACCACACCTTGAATATTGTGTGCAGTTTTGGTCTCCTCATCTAAGGAAGGACATTCTTGCTATTGAGGGAGTGCAGCAAAGGTTCACTAGATTGATTCCCAGGATGGCAGGACTGACATATAAAGAAAGACTGGATCGACTAGGCTTATATTCACTGGAATTTAGAAGAATGAGAGAGGATCTCATTGAAACATACAAAATTCTGACAGGATTGGACAGGTTAGATGCAGGATGAATGTTCCCGATGTTGGGGAAGTCCAGAACCAGGGGTCACCATCTAAGGATAAGGGGTAAGCCATTTAGGACTGATATGAGGATAAACTTCTTCACTAAGAGAGTTGTGAACGTGTGGAATTCTCTACCGCAGAAAATTGTTGAGTCCAGTTCGTTAGATATATTCAAGAGGGAGTTAGATGTGGCCCTTACGGCTAAAGGGATCAGGGGGTATGGAGAGAAGGAAGGGGGTGGGTTACTGAAGTTGCATGATCAGCCATGATCTTATTGAATGGTGGTGCAGGCTTGAAGGGCTGAATGGCCTACTCCTGCACCTACTTTCTATGTTTCTATGTTAGTACACTGGGTAAACTGAGTAAATCCTTCCTTTGCACATTAACACAATCGTAAGCCATTTGTCCAGCAACAGCTTGTCTTTATCTAGCACCTTTAACTTCGTAAAACATCGCAAGGTGCTTCACAGGAGCGCAAATCAGACAAAATTTAACACCGAGACACAGAAGGAGATATTAGGACAGCTGATCAAAAGCTTGGTCAGAGGGGTGGGTTTTACAGAGCATCTTGAAGAAGGAGAGAGAGGGAGAGAGGTTTAGCGAGGGAATTCCAACCTTTGCTGCAGGTCCGTCATATATGCTCAGCTCTCCTCCGAACTCTCTGCTCTCAGTGTCCTGAGTCTCCAATCCCCCGACCTGCAGACTCTTCCTACCCCTGTGTGTCACTGTATCCAAGACTCTTCACTCAAGTGCATCTACTCTTGGGTTAGAGGGAGTTACGGGGGAACTTGATTGAGGTGTTCACAAATTCAGACGGAATGGGACAGATCAGATAGGTTTTTGAGTGGTGACGGGGGGTCTAGAACGTGAAGAAATTGCTACAGGATGATTTGAGAGAAATGTAAGAAAATTCTTCAAACGAAGAGTGTTGAGGCTTTGGAATTCACTGCTGGGGTTGGTGATTGAAGCAGGATACAGGTCTGTATTTAAGGGAAAGGGAATGAAGGGATATCATCATACTCACTCAAAGGCGGTCCCTCGAACGAGGATGACTTGCTTCCACATGAGTTCACAGATGTTGCAATGAAGGACCCAATGTTCCAGTCCTGAACTCCAGGGGTGGAAGATGCCTGTGCGTGGATTTTATTTAACGTGTGGTGACCGTTGCACATCAGTCACCACACGGGTTTGACAGAGCTCGGCCTTTATCCAGTGGCAAGGGTTAACCAAGACGACTGGAGACCTGCTCTGCTGCACGGACCTAGTGCGCACACATATCGCAGTGTGGGCTGGTCTGTGCTGCCCCTGGGCCCTTGGCTCTTCTGGGCCCCATACCCTCATTCGCCATACCTCCGCTACGATCTCTCGACGCTCCTCCGCCACAAACATTTATCGCACCTCCGTCACCAGAGACTTGACTACCATACAAGATCTAGGCTGGTATTCCCAGTGCTTTACTGAAGGAGTGCTTAAGAAGGCTGCTGAATGACCATCACGCTCACGATGGGATTAGGGTGAATACATGGGATTAGGATACTGCTCATGTGGAGAATAACCACCAACACCAACTGGATGGGCCGAATGGCCTGTTTCTGTGATGTGATTTCCATGTGATTCTGTACAATACCCTCACTCAGTCTTTCTCAGGACCCGAAAACAGTAGGACTCCTTCCCTCACTATTCCCGTACTCTAATACAGGTTTATAAAACTCAAACTTCATGATCCCTATCCACTCGATTACAAAAAAATTAATTAAAAAATAACTAAATCATTATTCCAGTGTTGCTCCCAAAGTTCGCCACTGCACAGCAACAACTTGCATTTATATAGCGCCTTTAACGTAGTAGAAATATCCCGAGGTGCTTTACAGGAGCGACTATCAGTCAATTGGCACCGAGCCACAGAAGGAGATATTAGGACAGGTGATCAAGATTTTGGTCGAAGAGGTAGGTGTTAAGGAGCATCTTAAAGGGGAAGAGAGAGGTGAAGAGGTTTGGTGAGGGAGTTCCAGAGCTAAGGGCCGAGTTGGCTGAAGGCACGTCCCCCCCAAACCCGCTTGCCCTTTCCCAACATTGCTGGTGTCCCGCTTGACGTGCAGTGTAGACGATTTTCCAACCAGTAAACGGAATGGATGTTGACGTCTAGCCCAGAATTGGCAATGTCTGCTCCCACTGCGTGGGGAGTTTGGCACCGAGAGCTCTCAGTCGCAACGTTGGCCTCAATTTCTGCTCACGTCACAGTTTTAAACACCCGGGGAGCTGCAGGGCAGACAGCGCCCAGCAACCTATCTATCAGAAAACCTCTACTGTTGAATCCTAGGACTTTTGGAAATGAATCGTAGGCAACGTTTCCGACGGCAACTGAAGGCATGCAAACGAGTGTTCGACAAGAGGAGGCGATTCCATCCATTCCTCCGAAGGTTTCACAGGATTTGGCATTGTGTCAAGGAGCCCACAACCACGGTGATAAATTTTGAGTCCACAGAACTCACCACGCTCCCGTTCATCTCGGCTCCAAGCTCAGGTAACCTTTTCACCATCTCCTCTCGAGTCTTTGGGCTGTAGCATGCGTGGGAATCTCTGCTCAGTTTTAGGGCCGGGCTTCACTCAAACCATAGCAGTCGGCTTAAGATACACTTTTGAGCATCAGGACCGTATGACTTAAATCAAGATTTGTAGATGGTCAGTCAAGCCTGACAAACCGGTCTCTCTGCCTTCTCTTTCCTTCGGTGCGGGATCCTTGTCCAGTGATGCGATCCTTGAAGGGTCACTGCGTTAGTGAGGCGGTTAATGGCCTCAGAGTGGGGAGTCGGTGACTTTACCGTCTCGCTGACACCTGCTAAAAACGGATCCGCTCGGTTACCGGTCCCGGCAAATCCTGGTACTTTTACGCTTGTCTTGCAGCTGATTTCACATGATCCTCACTTTGGAAATAGATTGGACCTCACACAGTACAAAGGGATCAGGATGTCGATAGAAAAATACTTAACAAAGCATTTGGATATTCCTTCCCTCTGCTATTTATTACTGAGATGAGGAGAAACGCCACTCAGAGGGTGGTGAATCTTTGGAATTCTCTACCTCAGAGGGCTGTGGAGGCTCAGTCGTTGAGCATATTCAAGGCAGAGATCAATAGATTTTTGAATATTAAGGGAATCAAGGGATATGGGGACAGTGCGGTAAGGTGGAGTTGAGGTCGAAGATCAGTCATGATCTTATTGCATGGTGGAGCAGGCTCGAGGGGCTGAATGGCCTATGCCTGCTCCTAATTCTCATAAGAACATAAGAAATAGGAGCAGGAGTGGGCCATATGGCCCCTCGAGCCTGCTCCGCCATTTAATAAGATCATGGCTGATCTGATCATGGACTCGGCTCCACTTCCCCACCCGTTCCCCATAACCCCTTATCCCCTTATTGCTCAAGAAACTGTCTATTTCTATCTTAAATTTATTCAATGTCCCAACTTGCACAGTTCTCCGAGGCAGCAAATTCCACAGATTCACAACCCTCAGAGAAGAAATTTCTCCTCATCTCTGTTTTAAATGGGCGGCCCCTTATTCTAAGATCATGTCCTCTAGTTCTAGTCTCTCCCATCAGTGGAAATATCCTCTCTGCATCCACCTTGTCAAGCTCCCTCATAATCTTATATGTTTCGATAAAATCACCTCATTCTTCTGAATTCCAATGAGTAGAGGCCCAACCTACTCAACCTTTCCACATAAGTCAACCCCCTCATCCCCGGAATCAACCTAGTGAACATTCTCTGAACTGCCTCCAAAGCAAGTATATCCTTTCGTAAATATGGAAACTAAAACTGCACGCAGTATTCCAGGTGTGGTCTTACCAAAACCTTGTATAGCTGTAGCAAGACTTCCCTGCTTTTATACTCCATCCCCTTTGCAATAAAGGCCAAAATACCATTGGCCTTCCTGATCACTTGCTGTACCTGCATACTATCCTTTTGTGTTTCATGCACAAGTACCCCCAGGTCCCGCTGTACTGCGGCACTTTGCAGTCTTTCTCCATTTAAATAATAACTTTTTCTTTGATTTTATTTTTCTGCCAAAGTGCATGACCTCACACTTTCCAACATTATACTCCATCTGCCAAATTTTTGCCCACTCACTTAGCCTGTCTATGTTCTTTTGCAGATGTTTTGTGTCCTCCTCACACATTGCTTTTCCTCCCATCATTGTGTTGTCAGCAAACATGACTACGTTACACTCAGTCCCTTCTTCAAGTCGTTAATATTGATTGTAAATAGTTGGGGTCCCAGCACTGATCCCTGCGACACCCCACTAGTTACTGATTGCCACCCAGAGAATGAACCATTTATCCTGACTTTCTGTTCTTTGTTCGTTTGCTTTTATCCATGCTAATTTATTACCTCCAACCCCATGACCTTTTATCTTGTGCAGTAACCTTTTATGTGGCACCTTGTCAAATGCCTTCTGAAAGTCTAAATACACCACATCAACTGGTTCCCTTTATCCACCCTGTTTGAGTGTAGAGGAAGCTTTACTCTGTATCTAACCCGTGTTGTACCTGCCCTGGGAGTGTTTGATGGGACAGTGTAGAGGGAGCTTTACTCTGTATCTAACCCGTGTTGTACCTGCCCTGGGAGTGTTTGATGGGACAGTGCAGAGGGAGCTTTACTCTGTATCTAACCCGCGATGTACCTGATTTGGGAGTATGCAATGCTGACATGCAATGAAAACTTGGTAAACCACTTCAGCCCTCCAACATCAAACACCCTTTACGATGAGTGAAAAATTTGCCAAATGGTTTTATTAAATATTCTGTTCCTAAAGTCGGGCCTATCTGCTTGAGTTTGTCTTGGAGGGAGTTGATTTGTTCAATATTTAAGGGCAGCCTGGGAAGCCTTCATCGTGTCACTGGCATCTTTATCAAGGTTGTGGCGATGGAATTATGCAGTTTGCGACAACTTAATTGGCTTTGGAATATAAATCTGCATGTTTCAGAACTTTGCTCACTGGTTCCTTGAAGATTATAAAGGGGAAAACATTAACAAGATAAGAGGGAATGAAAGTAATCCATGCAGCTGTCATTACCAAGTGCTAATTGTGGAGATTTACTGCTTCAGTGTACTCTTGTACTTCACTGGCTCTCTCTCTACAGCTGCTCCTCAGGCCATTGCTATAGCAACCTCCACCCAGGCCTGACCCCGGGCCCTCCCAGGTAGGCCCATTGAGAATGCGGCACAGGACACAGCACACCCTTGTGTTGGTCTCAGTAACCTCGCAATCTGTGCTGCTCGTTTGTTTTGACAAGGGGCAAGATCGGCTAACAAAACATGTCAGTCACAGATAAAGGACAGATATAGTGGGTCTGCTAGCCTGTTCGCCTGTGTCACTAACGGCAGTCAAAGGAAAAGAAAGGGAGACTTGCATTTATATAGCGCCTTTCTTAACCACCGGAAGTCTCGAAGTGCTTCACAGCCACTGAAGTATTTGTTGAAGTGTCATCATAGGCAGTCCCTCGGAATCGAGGAAGACTTGCTTCCACTGTTAGAATGAGTCCTTAGGTGGCTGAACAGTCCAATACGAGAGCCACAGTCTCTGCTACAGGTGGGACTCGTTTGCCGCACGCTACTTCCGCTGCCTGCGCTTGTTTTCTGCATGCTCTCGACGACGAGGCTCGAGGTGCTCAGCGCCCTCCCGGATGCACTTCCTCCACTTAGGGCGGTCTTTGGCCAGGGACTCCCAGGTGTCGGTGGGGATGTTGCACTTTATCAGGGAGGCTTTGAGGGTGTCCTTGAAACGGTTCCTCTGCCCACCTTGGGCCCATTTGCCGTGAAGGAGTTCCTAGTAGAGCGCTTGCTTTGGGAGTCTTGTGGCTGGCATGCGGACAATGTGGCCTGCCCAGCGGAGCTGATCAAGTGTGGTCAGTGCTTCAATGCTGGGGATGTTGGCCTAGTCAAGGACGCTAATGTTGGTGTGTCTGTCCTCCCAGAGGATTTGTAGGATCTTGCGGAGGCATCATTGGTGGTATTTCTCCAGTGACTTGAGGTGTCTACTGTACATGGCCTATGCCTCTGAGCCATACAGGAGGGCGGGTATTACTACAACCCTGTAGACCATGAGCTTCTCAATCTTCCTCGCCATGCTCCACCTCACAGTCAACAAGCTCCCCACTGGAACTAAACTACAGAACCAGTGGGAAGCTGTTTAACCTTCACCGCCTCCAGGCCAGGTCCAAGACCACCCCAACCTCTGTCATTGAGCTACAGTACGCGGACGACACCTGCGTCTGCGCACATTGAGGCTGAACTCCAGGTTATAGTCGACTTATTTACTGAGGCGTACGAAAGCATGGGCCTTATGCTAAACATCCATAAGACAAAGATCCTCCACCAACCTGTCCTCGCCGCACAGCACTGCCCCCCAAGCATCAAGATCCACGGTGCGGCCCTGGACAATGTGGACCATTTCCCAAACCTCGGGCCCCTCCTATCAATAAAAGCAGACCTTGAGAATGTTATGTCTTTAGATGCCCTGATAATGACTCCACGAGGCAAAGTATTGTACTTGAACTGTAATGACCTTAGCCCATTTAATATAACTCCAGAGTGAGGATAGCACATAGTGGTCTCCCTTTTATACCTGGGTACCTGTGGTGTACAGGTGACCCCTGGGCCTCCACCAGTTGCACCCTCTGGTGGTGCCAGCATAGTGTATACAGTGTGAACTTTGTTGAATGGTACCTCCGGTAAACAAGTCTCCATCTTATGCAACTATACAGTGACTACACAGACAGTATATCTATAGTGTACATATATAACAGAGGAGATTCAACATCGCCCCCAGTGTACCAGCGCAGCCATTGGCCGCCTGAGGAAAAGAGTGTTCGTAGACCAGGCCCTCAAATCTTTTTGAAGTGTAGTCGCTGGTGTAATGGGGAAAAGCGGCAGCCAATTTGCACATAGCAAGCTCCCACACTCAGCAATGTGATAATGACCGGATAATCTTTTTAGCTGTTGATTGAGGGATAAATGTTGTCCAAGACACTGGGGATAACTCCCCTGCTATTCTTCGCAATAGTGGCCGTGGGATCTTTTACGTCTACCTGAGGACAGACGGGGCCTCAGTTTAACGTCTCATCCGAAAGACGGCACCTCCGGCAGTGCAGTACTCCCTCAGCACTGCATGGGAGACTTTAAAAATTTGTTGCCGTGGGGGCATTAAGAGTTGACCACAGAATACGGGGACCGGGTAAGGCCAGCGGGTTCCCTTCCCTGAAGGGGCAGTCATTTTTTTTTTTACTCATTCTCGGTATATGGGTGTCGCTGGCAAGGCCAGCATTTATTGCCCATCCCTGATTGCTCCTTGAGAAGGTGGTGGTGAGCCGCTGCCCTGAACCGTTGCAGTCCGTGTGGTGAAGGTGCTCCCACAGTGCTGTTGGGGAGGATTTTGACCCAGCGACGATGAAGGAACGGCCGATATATTTCCAAGTCAGGATGGTGTGTGACTGGGAGGGGAACATGGAGGTGATGGTGTTCCCATGCGCCTGTTGCCCTTGTCCTTCTAGGCGGTAGAGGTCGCGGGTTTGGGAGGTGCTGCCGAAGAAGCCTTGGCGAGTTGCTGCAGTGCATCTTGTAGATGGTGCACACTGCAGCCACGGTGCGCCGGTGGTGGAGGGAGTGAATGTTGAAGGTGGTGAATGGGGTGCCGATCAAGCGGGCTGCTTTGTCCTGGATGGTATCGAGCATCTCGAGTGTTGTTGGAGCTGCACTCATCCAGGCAAGTGGAGAGTATTCCATCACACTCCTGACTTGTGCCTTGTAGCTGGTGGAAGGGCTTCGGGGAGTCAGGAGGTGAGTCACTCGCCGCAGAATACCCAGCCTCTGACCTGCTCTTGTGGCCACATCCAGGCAGGTGGTTTTATAACAACAATGAGCAAC
Organism: Pristiophorus japonicus; assembly: GCF_044704955.1. NCBI lineage: Eukaryota > Metazoa > Chordata > Chondrichthyes > Pristiophoridae > Pristiophorus > Pristiophorus japonicus. Next base: position 16,772,084 of record NC_091987.1, read on the forward strand.
TTTTCACAGCTGTTTTCCCGCTGCCAGCCACAATTGGCAGATTGATTGGATTTGATTTTACAACTTGCCATACTGGGCTTCAGATTGCTGATCTGCCGGGTTCAGCCCCGTCAACACCCCGCAACCAGTTAAATTCCGAGATCCCTGAGAAAAAAACAGGGAAATAAAAGTCGGTGAGTGTGACTCGATAAATCTGTCGTGGGTCGACTGCTACAGGAGCTGGGTGCATAGAGCCATTCCGACCTCAGTCTGCTGTCTGCTATTACCCAGCAGCAATCTCCACTAAAAGCCTCGGCTGTAGTCCTGAAGAGGAAAGGTTGAGAATGTGCCCGGCACTTTTAAAAACCGTGATTTACGCACTGTTCTGTAGCAGCACTCTCATCGTGTGCACGTTAACTGAAGGGTGCACAGGTTCGCAGTACTATAGAAGTTTTGCCACTTCACTTAGCAGCCAGGTGGTCTCGCACACTCACACGCACACGCACACGCACACACTCACATGCACACACTCACACACACACGCACACGCATACGCACACACTCACATGCACACACTCACATGCACACACTCACACACTCACACACACACTCACACACACTCACACACACTCACACACACTCACACACACACACTCACACACACATGCACACGCACACTCTCTCACACACACACACTCACACACTCATTTACACTCACTCGCACACGCGCATACTCGCACACCTGCACACTCTCTCAGAAATATGCACGCGCACATACAAATACACGCACGCACAAATTCACACACAAATACACACATGCACAAATGCATACACACACACAAATATCATCATCATCATAGGCAGTCCCTCGAAATCGAGGAAGACTTGCTTCCACTCTAAAAGTGAGTTCTCAGGTGATTGAACAGTCCAATACGGGAATTACGGTCTCTGTCACAGGTGGGACACACACACAAATACATGCAGAAACGCACAAATACACACATATAAACACACACACGCGCGCAATCATGCAAACAAATTGTTGGACGACATTGAATCAGCAACTTGCTGTTGCCGCCAGTTTGACGACATTGAATCAGCAACTTGCTGTTGCCGCCATCTAATGGCGTGCAATACAACAACAACTTGCATCTTTAACTTGGTAAAACCGTCCCAAGGGGCTTTGCAGGAGTGTTGTCAGACAGTATTCAACACCACAGCGTTCAGTAATTCAGCTTTGCACATTCCAAGGGCGTAATTTAACTTTGGGCCATGTCTCATTGGAACCTCCATTATGCACCCCACCCGATTTTGATTGGGAGAGATATATTGAGGCGGGGTGTATAATGGGTTGCCCTTTCAATGTCCCCTGTTGGACATCAGTGCTCAAAGTTAAAATGACCCTAAGTGATTGAAGAGGGATTGTAAACTTGTTTTATGCACACACATTTACAAGCAGCGAACAGACATAGCCTTCCCCCTTTCACCCTCAACATAATATTTCATTATCCTGTTAGTTGACTTCACAAGTTCATTAAAAGAAAAATTCAATAATTATTTCAGTGTCTCTAAGTTCTATTCTATGAAACAATAACTTGCATATAGAGCACCTGGAATGTAGTTTAACATCCCAAGGTGCTTCAGATTAAGGTAATCAGACAGAAAATTGACTCTGAGCTAAAGAAAGTGATATTAGGACAGGTAACTAAAGGTTTGGTCAAAGTGTAGCTTGTAAGCTGGATCTTCAAAGAGGAGAGAGAGAGGCGGAGAGGTTTAGGGAGGGAATTCCAGAGCTTAGGACCCAGGCAGCTGAAGGCACGGCCGCCAATAGTGGAGCGATGGGAATCGGGGGATGCTCAAGAGGCCAGAATTGGAGGAGCGCAGAGATCTTAGAGGGTTTTGAGGCTGGAGGAGGTTACAGACATGGGGAGGGTGAGGGCCATGGAGGGATTTGAACAGTAGGCTGAGAATTTTAAATTTGAGGGGTTGTTGGACCAGGTGCCAATGTAGGAACGCATGGCTATCCCGTTCGTATAGTTGCATACTGCTGGTCTGTGGGAACCCAGTTGGTCACAGAGACCAATACTTGTGTCCATACATAGATTATCCTCAACTTATTTAGTCAGCCATGGTTCCATGGGTAGCGCTCTCGCTGCCGATTCAAGAATGCCTTGAGTTTAAGCTCACAAGCTTCAGAGACTTGAGCCCATGAGCCAGGCTGACACTCCAGTGTAGTTAAACCGAGGCGCTGTCTGCCTTTTCGGGTGGACAGAAAAGATCCCACGGCCACTATTTCTGGGGCCAAACTTTAAACCTCAATCAACATCACTAAAAAAACTTCTTATCTCATTACTGTGTGTGGGATCTTTCTCTGTGCAAATTGTCTACCGTGTTTCCCTACATTACAACAGTGACTAGACGTCTTAAGTACTTAATTGGCTGTAAAGCGCTTTGAGACATCCAGAGATTGTGAAAGGCGCTATAGAAATACAAGTCCTTTATTTTTCTTTCCCAATATTTCAGTGTTTGCTATAAATGCAGTTTCTTTCTTCTCTAATTCCTAACTAACTTCGTCTTCTCGATAGGCCATGGCCCATAGTCTAGGTTTCTCAAATTAAATAAAGATGCAGAGAGTTCCTCAGTCATTCATTTCCAGCAAGCTTAAATTGGTAGTCAGCATATTACAAATAGAATTGCTATGGTAAATGGAAACATGTTGATTTGTGACAGTAGAGGGCGCTCTCCTGAGGTTGGAGCAAAGTACGCGAATTTTACTCTGTATCAAACCCCGTGCTGTACCTGCCCTGGGAGTGTTTGATGGGACAGTGTAGAGGGAGCTTTACTCTGTATCTAACCCCGTGCTGTATCTGCCCTGGGAGTGTTTGATGGGACAGTGTAGAGGGAGCTTTACTCTGTATCTAACCCCGTGCTGTATCTGCCCTGGGAATGTTTGATGGGACAGTGTAGAGGGAGCTTTACTCTGTATCTAACCCCGTGCTGTACCTGCCCTGGGAGTGTTTGATGGGACAGTGTAGAGGGAGCTTTACTCTGTATCTAACCCCGTGCTGTACCTGCCCTGGGAGTGTTTGATGGGACAGTGTAGAGGGAGCTTTACTCTGTATCTAACCCCGTGCTGTACCTGCCCTGGGAGTGTTTGATGGGACAGTGTAGAGGGAGCTTTACTCTGTATCTAACCCCGTGCTGTATCTGCCCTGGGAGTGTTTGATGGGACAGTGTAGAGGGAGCTTTACTCTGTATCTAACCCGTGCTGTACCTGCCCTGGGAGTGTTTGATGGGACAGTGTAGAGGGAGCTTTACTCTGTATCTAACCCCGTGCTGTATCTGCCCTGGGAGTGTTTGATGGGACAGTGTAGAGGGAGCTTTACTCTGTATCTAACCCGTGCTGTACCTGCCCTGGGAGTGTTTGATGGAACAGTGTAGAGGGAGCTTTACTCTGTATCTAACCCCGTGCTGTACCTGCCCTGGGAGTGTTTGATGGGACAGTGTAGAGGGAGCTTTACTCTGTATCTAACCCCGTGCTGTACCTGCCCTGGGAGTGTTTGATGGGACAGTGTAGAGGGAGCTTTACTCTGTATCTAACCCCGTGCTGTACCTGCCCTGGGAGTGTTTGATGGGACAGTGTAGAGGGAGCTTTACTCTGTATCTAACCCCGTGCTGTACCTGCCCTGGGAGTGTTTGATGGGACAGTATAGAGGGAGCTTTACTCTGTATCTAACCCCGTGAGACATTGAACCGAGGCCTCTCTTGTGGTGGGCATAAAAGACCTGATTGCACTATTTGAAGAAGAGCAGGAGAGGTTTCCTGATATTCTGGCCAACGTTTATCCACTAACCAAAAAGCCGTCGCAGGCACCGTGGGCCGAATGGCCTTTTGTTGGTTCCATAAGAGTCAATTGATTGGCTGCGAAGCACTTTAGAGTCACTATATAAACACTCTATGAAGGGTATGGGGGGGAAGCCCGGAATTAGAGCCATTAGCTCCAGTGTGGAGCAAGTATCGGCACAGGCTCACTGGACTGAACGGCTTCCTTTTGCAACACGATCCATTTGGCACATCACTCGGTTAATTCCCGGTGGGAGTCATCATCTCTCTAGTTATATTTCACATATTATCCCAGTAACCCTTATTTACAAGTGGATAATGGCAGTTGATCAGACAAAGACTGCATGCAGAATTATAATTATTAAATGCAACTCGAGAGTTAATAACATACTGAAACAGAGAGGTCAGAAATAATCTTCAATTAATTATTGCTTCTCACTGCTCCCCATGAACTGACAGTGTTGAGCATCCGATTGTGACAATTTGAAACTTCCCACTTTTTTTACATGCATCAACAACAACTGGTATTTATATAGCGCCTTTAAACGTAGTTAAATGCCCGAAAGCATTATCGGGCAAAATTTCCTACAGTACGGAGATATTATGACAGAAGAGAGATGTTTTAAGGAGTGCCTTAAAGGAGGAAAGAAAGGTAGCGAGGCGGAGAGGTTTAGGGAGGGAGTTCCAGAGCTTAGGGCCCAGGCAAAAGAAGTCACGGCCGCCAATGGTGGAGCGATTATAATCAGGGATGCTCAAGAGGGCAGAATTAGAGGAACACGGAGATCTCGGAAGGTTGTTCTCCTTGTGAAAGAATTTTGGGCTAGTGTGGATATGTGTTGGTACTCCATCACTAACTTCAATTATTCACGTGGTGGGCGTAGTGACATGGAAACATTCTTCACTGCCCCCAGCATTCGCTCGTCTTCCTCACCCACCCCAGTTAATGTTGGTTGCCTTCACCCTCCTCCAGTTCCTGCTGGCTCTTCTCTCCTCTCTGGTCAGTCTGCCCTGGCATTCTTCACCATGTTCCAGTTCATGCTATGACTCTTCTTCCCCCGCAGTTTACTCCAGTTGAAGCTGGCACTCCCCTCGTCTCCTCGCCACCAGCGGTCCCGACCCTTGCCCAACGGTACTCCCAGTATCTCTCCTCCGCCCCGCTTCTCATTTCGACTGCTGTGCCGGGGGGGTTTGATGGCCACCGCAAATTTGTAGGCGGTGGTCCCTGACGCCCGCGACAATTTCTGCGTGTAATCCGCCATCAATCGCGTGGAGCCTCAGCAGGAGCCAGGAGCTGAGGGCAGTAGCTGGGTGTCGCAGTGAGGGATAGGCCACGTAGGCGTCTACATAAAGCCCAGTGATGTGCGAACATTTTGCCTTGCTAAACCTCCTGGTTGCGCTCCCTGGGCCCTCATGAGCCAAGTATCACTAAAACAGATGATCTGGTCGTGATCCCATTGCTGTTTGTGGGAGCTGGCTGTGCACAAATTGGCTTCTTAAACTACAACGGTGACTACATTTCAAATGTACGCTGTTTGTGAAGCACTTGGGAGGTCTTGAGGTAATGAAAGATGCTATATAAATGTAAAATCTTTCTTTTAACTGTATGCAGATATTTGGTTTTCCCCCTGGTGCTTTTTATTTCAATACTAGTTGCTGATGACTTTGGTATTGATTGGAATCTGGAAGAATTATTGAACCTTCATCACCATAGGTGGTCCCTTGAATGAGGATGACTTACTTCCACAAGAGTTCACAGATGTTTCAATGAAGGACCCGATGTTCCAGTCCTCAACTCTAATTGAGGGGGTGGAAGATGCCTGTGCGTGGATTTTTTTTACCGTGTGGTGACCGTTGCACACCAGCCACCACACGGGCTTGTCAGAGCGAGGTCTTGGTCCAGTGGCAAGGGTTAACCAGGACGACTGGAGACCAGCTCTGCTGCACGGACCTAGTGCGCGCACATATCGCAGTGTGGGCTGGCTCGTGCTGCCCCTGGGCCCTGGGCTCTTCTGGGCCCCGTACCCTCATTCGCCGCACCTCCACCCACGATGTTCCAGGGCCCGGCGCTCCAGTTCTATTTATAGCCCCGACCTGCGGTGGTGGTCTCACACAGGTCGGGGCGGCCCACGATGAAGCAGCCAGTGCGAGACAAGCTAGCTTACCGTCCCCGGAACTGTCACCAGTTATGTGGGGGAGGGCTCGGGATTGCTACAGCTTTTGACCGACTGTGTCGACTCCGCTCCCTCGCGCAGCCGGGGCCCAGTCACTCCTCAATTCCTCTGCTTAGATCATAAGCCTTTACAGGAATTAACGCATTCCAGAACTATCGGGTAAGGGCAGACATAGCCCAACTGTTGAAAGTTAATGAAGTGTCGGTGTGACTGCCTTTTGCAAAGGGCACTGACTGTACCTCGCGCACTCGGTGCTAAATCAGGCACGACATGCATCATAAAATTGAAATACAACACACATCTTGCTCATGTTGTGTTTAAAATGTATCCCCCTCTTTCCCCCCGCATCCCGCAGCCAATTATCTCTCCATCTGCTCTGAGGGTGCTGACCAACATGAACATTAGAACCAGTAGAAAGAGGATATCATTCTGGTCTGAAAAGTTCCTGTCGATGATCACATTCTGTTTCCGAGAGTGGAAACCGGATGCCGCCTTCCGGATTCTCCAACGGGCAGTTTCTGCTGCAGCTTCCCTCAACTATCCACCCCAACACCTCACACTTAACCCGGGGAAATTCCCCCCACCAAACTGCAAGCCATGGCTCAGTGGGTAGCACACACACCTCTCGAGTCAGAAGGTTGTGGGTTCAAGTCCCACTCCAGATCCTTGAGAACAAAAATCTAGGCTGACACTCCCAGTGCAGTACTGAGAGAGTACTGCACTGTCGGAGGTGCCGTCTTTCAGATGAGACGTTAAACCGAGGCCCGGTCTGCCCTCTTAGGTGGACGTAAAAGATCCCCACGGCCACCATTTCACAGAAGAGCAGGGAAGTTATCCCCGGTGTCCTGGGGCCAATATTTATCCCTCAACCAACATAACAAAAAAAACCCAGATGATCGGGTCATTATCACATTGCTGTTTGTGGGAGCTTGCTGTGCAAAAATTGGCTGCCGCATTTCCCTACATTACAACAGTGACTACACTCCATAAGTACTTCATTGGCTGTAAAGCACTTTGGGAACTCCCGTGGTCATGAAAGGTGCTTTATAAATCCAAATCTTTCCTTATTTCTTTCAGAGTCCTGTTTCACAGACATTATCGAACATGATCAGACTCTTGGGAACCTTAAATCACTTCACCCCCCCCACCCCACCCCCACTCTCCCCCTGCCCCCGCCGCTCCCCGCCCCCACCCCCCCTGTTGCACCACTCCTCTTTCAAAGGCAGCAGAAGGAATCATAGAATCATGCAGTACAGAAGGGGGCCATTGAGCCCATCACGTCAATGCCATTTCTCTGATAGAACTGCCCAATCAATCACTTCCCGCTTCCTTGCACCTTTTAAAAAATATTCCTTTTTAAACATTAATATCAGAACATCCTTAAAACGGGACTTGAAGCTGTGAACAACACACAAAGTACGTTCCTTGAATTTGTGATTTTAGCCCATGCGTGAAATAAGATTGCATCTCTCTAGCGCCTCTCACAACCACAGGACATCACAATGCGCTTTACAGTCAATGAAGTGCTTTTTTTGGAGTGTAGTCACTGTTGTAATGTCGGAAACACGGCAGGCAATTTGTGCACAGCAAGCTCCCACGCACAGCAAATAATGATAAACGACGAAGTCATCTTTCTTTAGGGCTAAGATTCACTGCTGGTGTGTGTTACATAGAAACATAGAAACATAGAAAAATAGGTGCAGGAGTAGGCCATTCGGCCTTTCGAGCCTGCACCACCATTCAATGAGTTCATGGCTAAACATGCAACATCAGTACCCCATTCCTGCTTTCTCGCCATACCCCTTGATCCCCCTAGTGGTAAGGACTTCATCTAACTCCTTTTTGAATATATTTAGTGAATTGGCCTCAACAACTTTCTGTGGTAGAGAATTCCACAGGTTCACCACTCTCTGGATGAAGAAGTTTCTCCTCATCTCGGTCCTAAATGGCTTACCCCTTATCCTTAGACTGGGTCCCCTGGTTCTGGACTTCCCCAACATTGGGAACATTCTTCCTGCATCTAACCTGTCTAAACCCATCAGAATTTTAAATGTTTCTATGAGATCCCCTCTCATTCTTCTGAACTCCAGTGAATACAAGCCCAGTTGATCCAGTCTTTCTTGATAGGTCAGTCCCGCCATCCCGGGAATCAGTCTGGTGAACCTTCGCTGCACTCCCTCAATAGCAAGAATGTCCTTCCTCAGGTTAGGAGACCAAAATTGTACACAATACTCCAGGTGTGGCCTCACCAAGGCCCTGTACAACTGTAGTAACACCTCCCTGCCCCTGTACTCAAATATCCTCGCTATGAAGGCCAACATGCCATTTGCTTTCTTAACCGCCTGCTGTACCTGCATGCCAACCTTCAATGACTGATGTACCATGACACCCAGGTCTTGTTGCACCTCCCCTTTTCCTAATCTGTCACCATTCAGATAATAGTCTGTCTCTCTGTTTTTACCACCAAAGTGGATAACCTCACATTTATCCACATTATACTTCATCTGCCATGCATTTGCCCACTCACCTAACCTATCCAAGTCACTCTGCAGCCTCATAGCATCCTCCTCGCAGCTCACACTGCCACCCAACTTAGTGTCATCCGCAAATTTGGAGATACTACATTTAATCCCCTCGTCTAAATCATTAATATACAGTGCCTTCAGCTGCCTGGGCCCAAAGCTCTGGAATTCCCTCCCTAAACCTCTTCCCTTCCGCCACCCCCCACCCTCCCAACCCCCACACCCCCCAATCGCTGCCGGCCCCCCTCCACTTCTCTCTCTCCTCCTTTTAACACTCTGATCAAAACCCGCATCTTTGACCAAGTCTGTCCTAATATCTCCTAATGTGGCTCGGTGTCAAACTCAGTCTGATTACGCTCTCGTGAAGCGCCTTGGGATGTTTCACTGTGTGAAAGGCGCTATATAAATGCAAGATGTTGTTACTGTACCCCAGTAAAGACACAAAAAGCAAACGCTCTACTCAGAACTCCTTCACAGCAAGCAAGCCCCAGGTGGGCAGAGGAAACGTTTCAGGTACACCCTCAAAGCCTCCCTGATAAAATGCAACATCCCCACTGACACCTGGGAGTCCCTGGCCAAAGACTGCCCTAATTGGAGGAAGAGCATCCAGGAGGGGGCTGAGCTCCTCGAGTCTCATCACCGAGAGCGTGCAGAAAACAAGCGCAGGCAGCGGAAGGAGCGTGCGGCAAACCAGTCCCACCCTCCCTTTCCTCCAACCACTGTCTGTCCCATCTGTGACCGAGACTGTAATTCCCGTATTGGACTGTTCAGTCACCTAAGAACTCACTTTTAGAGTGGAAGCAAGTCTTCCTCGATTCCGAGGGACTGCCTGTGATGATGATGAAAGGCACAAATGAAGATAAAGATTGGCGTTTCTTTCAAACTGGAAAACAAATGATTATTTGGGACAGAACAAAGAAGCTAATTAGGAAAAACAAAATAACGTACAGTGTAGAGTTAACTATCGACTCTTTTGAAACTCATTAAATTCAAGGCAGTCAAAGCTTTGGCCTGAGATAGGAAACAGAGGGAGAGGTTGAAAGACCAATTGCATATTTTACTGCAAGCTTATCAGGCTCTGATTAAACCCTATCGACTCGAATGAGGAGAGGCCATACCATCTGATTACTAGAGCTGCTGTCAGTGATCACTTTGGGGTTGCACATTTAACCTGATAGTGGAAGGACTGAGTCTTTGTAGCTCGAAGGAAATTGCTACATGCTGGCTTTGGCAAGTTGGACCTTGCTGGCCCGGAGCCGTGCCTGCAATTGTGAATCGTTAACCCCTGCTGCTGCCCCCGGTTTTATGCGCGATAGGTGCAGCCTGCGGTGAGGTGAGATGTGAGGCTGACCAACGGCAGGAGTAGCTCGCTGCACAGTTTGTTTTATTGCATTAAACATGCAGCATAAAACTTAACAACCAGTGGGAATCTCCACCCATAACTCAAGCCCTCGCATTGCTCGTTGAGATATAGCTTTTCTTTATTGCGCCAATTTGCTCCCCTCCTTTGCCCTTTGCTGCGTTATGGTCAGACGGACTCTGGGAACCACCCTGCCCCGGTACCTCTTCATGTGTGAGGGAGTATAGGTATTGGACCACGGATGGACGGACGGCTGGACCCGATACAGTGCTCACCCTGACATGGATGCATGTGTCTCTCTCCCTCGCTCTCTCTCTCTCTCTCTCTCTCTCTCACACACACACACACACACACACACACACACACACACACACACACATACATACAACACGTCCGACAAGTATGTGCCTCAGTGGTCAGCACCCTCACCTCACCTCCCACGTCTGGTCAGTGTTCGGTAATGCCTGCGAAACAGGACTTTGAAAGGAAGAAATAAATAAATCATTCATATCGCTCCTTTCACAATCACCGCTCGTCCCAAAGCGCTTTATGGCCAATTAAGTACTTTTGGAGTGTAGTCACTGTTATAATGTGGGAAACGCGGCAGCCAATTTGCGCACAGCAAGCTCTCCCCGCCTCTCCTTCAGACACCGTTCCTTTACTGGGGGACGGTTCCACAGGTCACTGGCAACCCTCTCGCACCTTATGGAGGGCCCCATCTTCTTCCCCCGTGAGTTTCCCACGCTTGAATGGCGGTGCAGGTTAGAAGGGCTGAATGCCCTACTCCTGCACCTATTTTCTATGTTTCTATGTTTCAATGTTTCTAAGGCACGGCCACCAATGGTGGGTGAAGGAGGTGGAGGATGCAGAAGGGGACAGAATTGGAGGAGCGCAGATCTCTCGGTGTTGGGGGGGAGGGGGTGGGCGGGGAGGGGTTGTAGGAGGTTACAAAGATATGGAGGGGCGAGGCTATGGAGTTGAACACAAGGATGAGACTTTTAAAATCCAACTTTTGCCGGACTGAGAGCCAATGTCAGTCAGTGAGCACAGGGGCAATCGGTGACCAGGATGTGGCTAACACAGTTAAATCGGTTCGAGGTATTGGCTAAACCAGTTGGATTATTTCAAACAATTTTGGACTCCATATTAGTGGAAGATTATTGGAGTCTAACTTTAACATTTTTGTGCCCGTTTCATGGGCTTAAAACAGGCGCAAAGACAATATATATAAAATAGGTGCAGGAGTCGGCCATTCGGTCCTTCGAGCCTGCACCGCCATTCAATGAGTTCATGGCTGAACAGGGCAGAGGCCCACGCCTGAGCTACGTGGGAGTTCAGGCCTAATGATAAATTGATTGGGGCCTTCTTTTTTAGGTTTCCCTGCCAGATGGCTGAAATGTGCACAGGCCTGAGAGTCCTGCATCCAATTGGGACCATATTGTTAAATCCATTTGGACTAGTTGGAGCCGGAGGCCACTCAAAGAAATAGGTCCCAAAATTTGCTTAAAACCTGCCTCTTTGACCAAGCCTGTCCGAGACTCCACTACTCCATTGCTCTCCTGGCCCGCCTCCCACCTTCCATCCTCCGTAAAATTGAGCTCATCCAAAACTCGGCTGCCCCGTGTCCCCTAACTCGCACCAAGTCCCGCTCACCCATCACCCCCTGTGCTCGCTGACCGACATTGGCTCCCGGTCCGGCAACGACCTGATTTTAAAATTCTCGTCTTTGTTTTCAAATCCCTCCATGACCCTCACCCCCTTCCTATCTCTTTAATCTCCTCCAGCCCCACAACTCTCCGAGATCTCTGCGCTCCTCCAATTCTGGCCTCTTGTGCACCCCTGCTTTTAATCGCTCCACCATCCCCTCACTAAACCTCTCTACCTCCTCTGTTAAGACAAACCCATAAAACCTACCTTTTTGGCCAAGCCTTCGGTCACCTGACCCTAACATCTCCTTATGTGGCTTGTTGTCAAATTTTTTTTTGCCTGATAATCGCTCCTGCGAAGCGCCTTGGGACATCTTACTGCTCATATAAATGCAAGTGGTTGTTGTTAACATTCAAGCGTGGGAAACTCACGGGGGAAGAAGATGGGGCCCTCCATAAGGTGCGAGGGGGTTGCCAGTGACCTGTGGAACCGTTCCCCAGTAAAGGGACGGTGTCTGAAGGAGAGGCGGGGAGAAAGTAGAGAGAAGCAAACCAACTCTCCGAGTGTATTTGATGGATGTGAATCCCGATTGCCCCAGAGAGCTTTTCTTTCAGCAGGTTTAACAAGTGTGTTGAGTGGGAAGAAGGGCGACCTGGGTAGCCGAGCCAGAGTGATGAAGTGTCACGGATGGGACTTGGTCCAAAGCAGAAGCCAGGCACCAGGCCATACAAATATACATATTAAGAACATAAGAACATAAAGAAATAGGAGCAGGAGTAGGCCATACAGCCCCTCGAGCCTGCTCCGCCATTCAATAAGATCCTGGCTGATCTGATCATGGACTCAGCTCCACTTCCCTACCCGCTCTCCATATCCCTTTATCGTAGGGGGATTGTAATTGTAACCAAAAAGACTGTTAATGGGGAAGATTTCATTGAAGCAGTTCCCTAGAATAGGACCCATTGTATGACTTTTGGACTATTTCTAAATTCGAGTATGTCTTTAAGTAAAAGGACTCTGATTCTGATTCAACCCAGTAATCTTGAACATCAAATTAAATAAGAAAATTACTCGCTTTTATTTAGCTCCATTCAATGTCTGAATCACTTTTTTTTTAAGAATACGGTAAATATTTAAGTATCTCTGTAACCTCCTCCAGCATTATAATCCTCTGCACTCCTCCAAGTCTGGCCTCTTGCACATCCCCAATTATAATTGCTCTATTCTTGGCGGCTGTGCCTTCTGTTACCTGGGCCCTAAGCTCTGGAATTCCTTCCCTAAACCCCTCTACCTCTCTCTCCTCCTTTAAGATGCTCCTTAAAACTGACCTCTTTGACCAAGCTTTTGGTCACCAACCCTAATATCTCCCCTTGTGGCTCGGTGTCAGATTATGGTTTGATAATCGTTCCTGTGAAATGCCTCGGGACGATTTACTATGTTAAATACAAGTTGTTGTTGTATTTAAACCCCACACTTGGTGTCGTCGAACCACTATATGTTAGTCTTTCTAACCTTCAGTACAAACCGTGACCTTCCACCTGGGGTGCTCAGTAACATTAGAGCCCGACAATGGATGCCTGTCCAACAAATGCAAGCTCCATTGCGTTCTGTAACCCAATTACAGTAGCCGTAATGTTAATGTCGCATATGGTGCATCCATGAATGAACAAATTATTCGACAACTGTTAACATAATCATTTGGGCTTCTAATAACTATTGCTCTCCACTTCACTGCTATCCACTGACCAGATAAGCGCAGTAGTTACAACACATAAAGATAACATTAGATGCAGACAGCTGCTTGCAGTGAAGCATGAATCGTGTCCTTGCTGTAGGTTTACTGCGCCGATCCTGGGTGATGAATGCTACATTAAGACTGTAGCTTGGGCTACTGTACAACCAAGACTGGTATTATTTAAGGGATTGGGTTTGAAGGTTCAGATCGTTGGAGGTTGGGGTTTTCAGTTTAGTCGGGGGGGGGGGGTCGGAGCTTGGGAGGGTCGGGGGGGGGGGTTGAGGTCGGGGTGGGGGTAGGGTTTGGAGGTGGGGGGGGTGGTTATGTTATATATGTAATAACTCGATGGACTGAATACTGTAAACTCACTCGGGTGCGAACCTGGCTCAACTTTATTCGGGCCCAAAGTGCCCATATTACATGATGGCTTGCTTTATATACCTGGCCCCCACACATGTGTGTACAGCCCAATGGCCTCCGACAGTGGTGCCCCCTGATGGCTTGTAACCCCAAGCATACATACATGGCAGTTTGGAAGTCGAGGGGTGGGTGGGGAGGGGGGGGGAGGCGGGGGAGGCGGGGGGGGGGGGGGTTGAAGATCGGGCGGGTTTGGAGGTCGGGCGGGGGTGGGTTTGGGATTGGAGGATGTGTGAAATGGACTAGCCAGTCTGCTGTGGACACGGTGAGGTTTAGTTAGTATTACTCGCTAATGTACAATTATTTTGTGCGCTATATTAATGCAGTCTTACATAGGATATACAAAGAGAAACAGGCCATTCGACTCAACCAGTCCATGCCGGCATTTATGCTCCACTCGAGCCTCCTCCCGTCTTTCCTCATCTAACTCTATCAGCGTAACCCTCTATTCGCTTCTCCCTCATATGCTCGTCTAACCTCCCCCTAAATACATCGATACTATTCACTTCAACCACTCCCTATGGGAGCCAGTTCCACATTCTCACCGCTCTCTGGGTAAAGAAGTTTCTCCTGAATTCCCCATTGGATTTCTTGGTGACTATCTTATATTGATGGCCTCTAGTTATGCTCTTCCCCACCAGTGGAAACATTCTCTCTGCATCCACTCTATCAAAACCTTTCATGCAGTCTTCAAGCTATTTATTTGAAGAAATTTCAACAAAACAAGTATGTTGCTGGAGGAAATTAAACCCCAAATTGTCCGGCTCAATCAGAAAAGCCAGCGGTTTGCTGAGGGGAAAGAATGGACTGTGATTCTAAATCTTCACTGAAATATTATAGTGAATAGTGGGGAGGTTATTGATAGAGTAGCCAAAAATAACCAGCAAGGTGGTTTCTATTTTATTTTGCTTTATTTGAATTGTTAGAGTAATGTAAGTATTCATGTGTCTATTTGTAACTTATTGCGAAATTCCTATTTGAAAAATAGACCTTTTGAAATCGGTTTGTCCTCGTAAACTCGTACCTAAACAACAAAACCAACTTGCACAATAGCAACACCCTGCGGACACTAGAAACCTGAAATAAAAACAGAAAATGCTGGAAACGCTCAGCAGGTCAGGCAGCGTCCGTGGGGAGAGAAACAGAGTTAACGTTTCAGGTCGATGACAACTTTAATTTATATAGCGCCTTTAATGTAGTAAAACATCCCAAGGTGCTTCACAGGCGCGATTATCAAACAGAATTTGACACCGAATCACAGAAGGAGATATTAGGGCTAGGTGACCACAAGCTTGGTCACGGAGTTAGGTTTTATCTTGAAGGAGGAGAGAGCGAGGCGGAGGGGTTCTGGGAGGGAGTTCCAGATGGAGGAAGCGCGCCCAATGGTGGAGCGAAGGTGATCGGGGATGCTCAAGAGGCCGGAACTGGCGGAGTGCGGAGATCTCGGAGGGTTGTGGGGCTGGAGGAGGTTTACAGAGATAATTCTGCCTGTTCCACTGCTTGTTGCTGGCACCAGGTGCCTTAAATGGGAACGTGCCCTATTTGGCTACAGTAGGGACTCTTCATTTGATCACCGTAACATACACAGAATAGGTAAAACCCATAATTAGAATGTTTTTTCTTTCAGAAGCAAAATTGAAAGATTGTGGGTAAATCACAGTGCAATGTAGGCAGCAATCTGTTTGAGTGGTTTCAAGGACTAGATTGGTATCGTTCAGTTCACTGCAAGGTATCCATTATGCTGTGTTACATCACAGGTTTGTAAAGTTCCTTTAGAATTGTCTCCCTGCTTGTTGTAGCCGCACGGTTCCACTTCATTGCCTTTCCAGTGTGCCAGGTGACACGAGGGAGCCTGCACTATTACTGAGTTAGTTTACACCCTGAATTACCCATCGCGTGTGGCTCAGAGGTGGTGCCGTAGGCCCACACAGACCAGCAAGGCAGCACCCTCCGTGCTGAGTTAGTGGGTGTTCGTAAGGACGCTGCAATTGGCTTGTCCCCGAGTCTTAGACTCACAGCGTCAGGTTAGATTTTCAGCGTGGTGCCCAGGCGTTAGACGGGCTTTGCAGATTGGCCGGCCGGTTTTCAATTCCCTTGAGTTGGCACTCGAACTGCAGTAAGGATGTGGGATTGAGCTCAGCATTACTGGATCAAGGAGTCAGCAAATTAACCACGGTCTCTACTTCTATACACTTGGAGGTGAGCGTCTGTGTTTGTGTGCGTGGGTATGTGTATATTGTTGTGGATGTGCGTGTATTTGCATGTTTGTGTTTGTACACAGTGTTTGTGTGTGGATGTGTGTTTGTGTGTGTTGGTGTATTTGTGTCTATCTGTATTTGCGTGTGTTTCAGTGTATTTGTGTGTGTGTGTATGTATGTTTGCATGCGTTGGTGTATTTGTGTGTATGTGTATTTGCGTGTGTTTGTGTATTTGTGTGCATGTTGGTGTAGGTGAGTACATGTGTGTATTTGTGTGTGTGTTTGTGCTTGCGTTTGTTTATGTGCATGGCTATTTGCGTGCATATGTTTGCGTGCGCAAGGGTGTATGTAAGTTCTCGCAGGTCGGGGCCTCCACACTGCTCCCGGGCCACCACAACCCCACAGTGACTGACACCAATCCCCTCCTGTCTGATGTAAACCAACCCCACAGTGACTGACACCAGCCGCAGGTCAGGGCCATAAAAGGAGCGGAGGTGCGGTGGCCCAGGAGTAGCGTAGAGGCCATTTCAGGGAACAGCGCGAGTTGGTGCAGGAGGGTGGCGACTGGATTGGACGTCACCAAAATCCAGGTCGGTGATTGGAGCGTGGGCCGGTACAGCAGGAGCGGCGAGGTCGGGGGGAAGGAGCGGCGAGAGATTGTAGAGCGATGTGACTGGGGCCCAGGAGAGGCTTGAATTCGGGGCCCAGAAGAGGCGAGGGCCCAGGGGCAGCACGGGCCCAGCCCACACTGCGATATGTGTGCGCACTAGGTCCGTGCAGCAGAGCTGGTCTCCAGTCGTCTTGGTTAACCCTTGCCACTGGACCAAGGCCTAGCTCTGGCAAGCCCGTGTGGTGGCTGGTGTGCAGCGGCCACCCCACGTTACAAAAATCCACGCACAGGCATCTTCCACCCTTCAACATGTAGTTCGGAATCTGGAATATTAGGTCCTTCATTGAAACACCTGTGAACTCATCCTTTTTGGTATGGAAGCACGTCATCCTCAATACGTGGGACCGTCTAAGAAAAAGAAAGTATGTAAATTGTGTGTGTGTGCACGTGGGTGTATATAAGCATGTGTGTATGCGCGCAGGGGTGTAAGTAAGTATGCGTGTGTGTGTGTTTGCGGGGATGTATGTAAATGCATGTGTGTGTGTGTGTGTGTGCGCGTGGGGGTGTAAGTAAGTGTGTTTGTGTGTGTGCGAAGACTTTGAGTGAGTAAGCTGTGAATCTTTCCATGGACGACCACCGTGCTAACACTCGCTGCCTAGCCTCACACACGGGTCAGGGGTATCTGAGACACTGGCTATACCCATGGCACCCTACCCCAGCCAGAGATGGCACCTTCAGGGGAGGGAGGGGAATCAGGTATAACAAGCGATCTGAGTTCTGCTTCTGCGCACAAATTAACAAATAGTCCGTAAAATGAAATATATCTGCTGCGACTGGCATATTTTCCTATATCTCTGTCGTAAAACCTGTGCAGAAAGTAACGTTAGGTGACAGCTGGTGAATCCTTAGCGGGGTATTCACACACATTAGACACTGGTAGCCCAGCACTCTGCGTGGCCCCCGGCCTGTGTGCGTAGCGGCCTACCACTCCGGGGAGCAGCACATGCTGGAGCAGGAGAGCAACAGCAGCGAAACATAGAAACATAGAAAATAGGTGCAGGAGTAGACCATTCGGCCCTTCTAGCCTGCACCGCCATTCAATGAGTTCATGGCTGAACATGCAACTTCAGTACCCCATTCCTGCTTTCTCACCATACCCCTTGATTCCCCGAAGAGGGACATCACCAAGATCCAGCTCAGTGGGCAGGTACAGCAGGAGCGACGAGGTCGGGGTGAAGGAGTGGCGAGAGAATGTAGAGGGACGTGATCGAGGCCCAGGAGAGGCGTGAGTTCGGGACCGAGAAGAGGTGAGGGCCCAGGGGCAGCACGGGCCTGCCCACACTAGGTCCGTGCAGCAGAGCTGGTCTCCAGTCGTCCTGGTTAACCCTTGCCACTGGACCAAGGCCTAGCTCTGTCAAGCCCGTGTGGTGGCTGGTGTGCAACGGCCACCACACGTTAAAAAAATCTACGCACAGGTATCTTCAGGATTTAATTCTGGACCTGGAATTTTAGGTCCTTCATTGAAACACCTGTGAACTTTTTGACGTGGAAGCAAGTCATCCTCGATTCGAGGGACTGCCGATGATAATGATGATGATTCTACCTGCAATATGTAACTGCACTGTGAACCATGTGTGTTCATTGAGGACACGGGCCATTTTTCACACCGGGAGCCCGAAATGTCAAGTGACGATAAATATTAGCCGCCTTCACACCGCCCGCAATTTACGCGCACCCTGCAATTTTCTGCCGATAAAAGCAGTTGAGATCTCAGCACCGACTTGTTCAATCCCTCCTTTTCTAAATACCTCTTCGGTGGTTTACTTTACTGCTTTCTGTTGAGCTACTGCCAGACCACCGCAAAATGTTCCCATCTGGTCCGCTGTTGATGTGGGAACTCTCGGATCAAGGGAATAAAAAGAGCACAGAGTTTGTTGACAGGTTGGGAATTGCTTCCCACATTTTATCTGAACATCAAAGACCATTGCTGAGACACTCGCTTTGAATCATCACATCCATCACCTTCATCATAGGCGGTCCCTCGAAGCCAGGATGACTTGCTTCCACGCCAAAAAGGGATGAGTTCACAGGTGTTTCAATGAAGGACCTAATATTCCAGGTCCTGAACTACATGTTGAAGGGCGAAAGATGCCTGTGCGTGGATTTTTTTAACGTGGGGTGACCGTTGCACACCAGCCACCACACGGGCTTGACAGAGCTAGGTCTTGGTCCAGTGGCAAGGGTTAACCAAGACGACTGGAGACCAGCTCTGCTGCACGGACCCAGTGCGCATACATATCGCAGTGTGGGCTGGCCCGTGCTGCCCCTGGGCCCTTGCCTCTTCTGGGCCCCTGAACTCTCGCCTCTCCTGGGCCCGGAACTCTCGCCTCTCCAGGGCCCCGATCACATCCCTCTACGAACTCTCGCTGCTCCTTCGCCCCGACCTCGCCGCTCCTGTTGTACCTGCCCACACTGCAGTCAGCTGTCGCCTTCCTGGAGTAGCACACATCTACCGATAGTGCAGCAGCGTGGAAGGACTTACTGACTGTCTGCACAGGACCTGCAAACTATTATGCAAGTGATTTGCATGTCCAGCGCCCCACTTGTAGGATCAGTAGCAACAACTTGTATTTATATAGCACCTTTAACATCCCAAGGGTATTATGAGATTAAAAATTTGTCACTGAGCCGCATGGGTAGAAATTAGCGCAGCTGACCGAAAGCTTGGTTGAAGGGGTAGGTTTTAAGGAGCGTCTTGAAGGAGGAAAGAGCTAGAGAGGCGGAGAGGTTTCAGCAGTGAGTTCCAGAGCTTGGGGCTCAGGCAACAGAAGGCACAGACACCAATGGTGGAGCGATTATAATCAGGGATGGTCAAGGGGGAAGAATTGGAGGAGCGCTGACATCTTGGAGGATTGTGGGGCTGGAGGGGGTTACAGAGATATGGAGGGTTTTGAAAATAAGGATGAAACATAGAAACATAGAAAATAGGTGCAGGAGCAGGCCATTCAGCCCTTCTAGCCTGCACCGCCATTCAATGAGTTCATGGCTGAACATGAAACTTCAGTACCCCCTTCCTGCTTTCTCGCCATAACCCTTGATCCCCCGAGTAGTAAGGACTTCATCTAACTCCCTTTTGAATATATTTAGTGAATTGGCCTCAACTACTTTCTGTGGTAGAGAATTCCATAGGTTCACCACTCTCTGGGTGAAGAAGTTTCTCCTCATCTCGGTCCTAAATGGCTTACCCCTTATCCTCAGACTGTGACCCCTGGTTCTGGACTTCCCCAACATTGGGAACATTCTTCCTGCATCTAACCTGTCTAAACCCGTCAGAATTTTAAACGTTTCCATGAGGTCCCCTCTCATTCTTCTGAACTCCAGTGAATACAAGCCCAGTTGATCCAGTCTTTCTTGATAGGTCAGTCCCACCATCCCGGGAATCAGTCTGGTGAATCTTCGCTGCACTCCCTCAATAGCAAGAATGTCCTTCCTCAAGTTAGGAGACCAAAACTGTACACAATACTCCAGGTGTGGCCTCACCAAGGCCCTGTACAACTGTAGCAACACCTCCCTGCCCCTGTACTCAAATCCCCTCGCTATGAAGGCCAACATGCCATTTGCTTTCTTAACCGCCTGCTGTACCTGCATGCCAACCTTCAATGACTGATGTACCATGACACCCAGGTCTCGTTGCACCTTCCCTTTTCCTAATCTGAGAATTTTGAAATCAAGGCGTTGCTTAACCGGAAGCCAATGTGGGTCAGCGAGCACAGGGGTGATGGGTGAATGGGACTTGGTGTGAGTTAGGACACGGGCAGCCGAGTTTTGGATGATCTGTAGTTTACATAGGGTAGAATGTGGGAGGCTAGCCAGGAGTGCGTTGGAATAGTCAAGTCTAGAGGTATCAAAAGTGTGGGTGAGGGCTTCAGCAGCAGATGAGCTGAGGCAAGGGCGTAGACGGGCGATGTTACGGAGGTAGAAATAGGAAGAAAGAAAGAAATTGCCCCAGGACCTTTTACGACTACCTGAGAATGGAAGACGGGGCCTCGGTTCAAAGTCTCATCCGAAAGACGGCACCTTCGACATTGCAACGCTCCCTCAGTACTGCACTGGGAGTGTCGGCCTGGATTATACACTCAGGTCTCTGGAGTGAACTCACCTCTCTGGTGGACGTAAAAAATCCCACGGCCGCAATTCTGCGGGAAGATCGTGGGAGTGCTCCCTGACCAATATTCATTTCTCAACCAATACTTAAAAGAACTGTTCACAATTACATTGCTATTTGTGGGAGCTTGCTGTGCACAAATTGGTTGCCGTGTTTCCTGCATTACAGCAGTGACTACACTTGCGAGGCACTTCAGTCCCTGGAGTGGGACTTTGAACCCTTGACCTGCTGACTCAGAGTGCGATCCACAAAGTCACGGCCAATACTGGAAATAGTTGTATAAACACTTATATGTGGCCGTATGCTACATAGACACAAGAATCGTTGATGTTCCTGGTACGCATGACTAAGGATCACACAGGAGACCACAGCATGTGCTGAGAGTGGAGACAAACCTTCAACTGGGAGTCATTTTGATTTTGTGTGGTGTAAACAGAGGAACAGAGGAGGCCATTCAGCCCCTCGAGCCTGTTCTGCCATTCAATTAGATCATGGCTGATCTGTATCCTAACTCTATCTACCCGACTTGGCTCCATAACCCTTAATACCCCTACCCAACAAAAATCTATCAATCTCAGTTTTGACATTTTCAATTGAACCTCCCCCTTGCCCCAGCCTCAACTGCTTTTTGGGGGAGAGAGTTCCAGATTCCCGCTGCCCTTTGTGTGAAGAAGTGCTTCCTGACATCACCCCTGAATGGCCTGGCTCGAATATTAAGCTTATGCCCCCTTGTTCTGGACTCCCCCACCGGAGGGAATAGTTTCTCTCTATCTACCCTTTCAACTCCTTTAATCATAAACACCTCGATTAGATCCCCCCTCAATCTTCTACACTCGAGGGAACACAAGCCCAGTCTGTGCACTCTGCCCTCGTAATTTAACCCTCTATCCCCACTATCATTCTGGTCAATCTGCATTGCTCCCCTCTAAGGGCGATATATCCTCCCTGGAGTGCGGTGCACAAGACTGAACGTTGTACTCTAGCTGGGGGAGATGGGTCTAACCAGAGCTTTATACAGCTGCAACATAACTTCCACCCCTTTTGTATTCCAGCCCACACCCCTTCCCCAAGATAAAGGCCAACATTCCATTAGCCTTTTTGATTATTTTGTCGAGGGCAATATTGGAAAAGTCAGTAGAATGATAACCGGGCAGCTGACGCGATGGGGCTGAAATTGGGGTCGAAGGCTTCCCGCGGGCAATTGCCTCCGACCTGAAACATTTCTACGGAAGTACCTGGTGGTCCCGGAGGAGCGTGGGATTCCGATGGGGGAGGCCTTCTCTTCCCGCGCTGCAGAGAGCGCTCCCGTCCTCCAGGTTCCCACGGAGACGGTGCAGTCACGTGTGACTGCTCAGCCAATCAGGTACAGTATTCCACAGCTTTCTCATTAATAGCAATGGGAACTCCGTATCTACCAGTTCTCATTGCTATTAAGGGGAAAAAAAAACCAAACACACTAATAAAAAATAAAAAATAAAAAACAGATCTCACATAATTAAAATTCATTGAAATTAAATTTAATAAATGCCAGAGAAAAAACTTTTTCTGATTTTTTTTAAGTTTTGTAATTCGGGTTAAAAATAAACTTACCTTAGTGGACAGAGTTTTAAACAAAATGTGTTTATTTAATTTAATTATATTTGTGCATGTTTTTAAATACTTACGCCTTTAAAAGTAGTCTATACGCCTGCTTTTTCAGGCGCAAGAATTTTGAGGACATTTGCTGGGCAGGATATGGGTAAATCCCGCAATCTTGCCCTTGCAAATGTCCTCGCTCCCGAGATGCAGAGGATCTGTCAAGCTCCAGTTTGACAGATCGGAAAAGCCGGCTTTTAGCGCAAGCGCATTGTGCAATGAGAACCGGCTTTTGCGATGTCTTCCCGGGTCCGTGAGGCCGGAATTTCCTGCCTTGCACTGTCGGCCACAGTCACAATTGCGCCCTGTGTGTGCGATGCAGCCTGGCGGACAGCAGGGAATATAACGCCAACTTGCAGTGGGTCACACAGGTCTCGGAACTGAGGGAACGTAGATTGCACTAAATTAGAGACGCGGTCAGCCTTTGAAACACTCCATCATCCGCTAAAGCAGAATTCTTTTGTGCCTGGTTCGCGGCCCTGCTGATATCTAGTAATTAAATGGTTCTCTAAACATGCTACAGAATATTAATGAGATGGGTTTCAACATGTTACAGACAGACAACCAACAGATACTAAAACCCACAGTGTGGAGGTCTATTCTGTGTTTTTTTTTAAATCATTTTTGAGCAAGTGGGCATCGTTGGCATTGATTGCCCATTCCTAATTTATAAGCTAATGAGGGGGTTCGACAAGTTCGATGCAGAGAGGATGTTTCCACTCATAGGGGAAACTAAAACTAGGGGACAAATTCTTAGAATAAGGGGCCGCCCATTTAAAACCGAGATGAGGAGGAATTTCTTCTCTGAGGGCTGTAAATCTATGGAATTCTCTGCCCCAGAGAGCTGTGGAGGCTGGTCATTGAATATATTTAAGGCATAGATCGACAGATTTTTGAGCGAGAAGGGAGTAAAGGGTTATGGGGAGTGGGCAGGGAAGTGGAGCTTAGTCCATGATCAGATCAGCCATGATCTTATTGAATGGCGGAGCAGGCTTGAGGGGCCAAATGTCCTACTCCTGCTCCTATTTCTTATGTTCTTATGTAATTGCCCTTGAGAAGGTGGTGGTGAGCCGCCTTCTTGAACCGCTGCAGTCCGTGTGGTGAAGGTGCTCCCACAGTGCTGTTGGGGAGGGAGTTCCAGGATTGTGACCCAGCGACAATGAAGGAACGGCCGATATATTTCCAAGTCAGGATGGTGGGGATCTTGGAGGGGAACGTGGAGGTGGTGGTGTTCCCATGTGCCTGCTGCCCTTTGTTTGGGAGGTGCTGCCCAAGAGGCCTTGGCGAGTTGCTGCAGTGCATCTTGTAGATGGTACACACTGCAGCCACGGTGTGCCGGTGGTGGAGGGAGTGAATGTTGAAGGTGGTGGATGGGGTGACGATCAAGCGGGCTGCTTTGTCCTGGATTGTGTCGAGTTTCTTGATTGTTGCTGGAGCTGCACTTATCCAAGCAAGTGGAGAGTGTTCCAAGTAGAGAGTCAGGAGTTGAGACACTCGTCACAGAATACCCAGCCTCTAATCTGCTTTTGCAGCCACAGTATTTATTTGGCTGGCCCTGTTAAGTTTCAGGACAAATGTTGTTGTTAAATGTTCTAGTTTTATCTTCACTTGCCCCTCTCCCTGGCATGTGTTGGCACTTTATTCAGCTGTATTTCCACAGGCACTGATTGCCCCTGGGCCCTTTTTGCTATGGGTGGCTCGATTATACTCCAGCCTCCAGCTCAACCCTGAGTTTTCTGCCCCTGGGCAGTAGGGGTCGCTACAGTTAGCCTTATCGCCCCGGGTTCCAGAGGGGGAAATAGGCCTGGGCTTCTATAGATCACCATCCCACAGGAACCCACGCCGAGGGAATGTTGTCAAATATTAATAAGTATTTACAGCACACAGAGAGGCCATTGAGCCCAACTGGTCTTACACTCCACACGGGCCTCCTCCCACCCCTCGCCATCTCACCCTCTCAGCATATCCTTCTATTCCCTTCTCCTTCATGTGTTTATCCGGCTCCCCCTTAAATGCATCAATACTATTTGCCTCCACCATTCCCTGTGGGAGCGAGTTCCACATTCTCACCACTCTCTGGGTAAAGAGATTTCTCCTGAATTCCACATTGGATTTATTAGCGACTGTCTTATATTGATGGCCCCCGAGTTCTGGTCTTGCCCGGACGTGAAAACATCTTGGTATACCCCAAGCTCTGGAATTCCCTTCCCTAAACCTCTCTGCCTCTCTTTCCTGCTTTAAGATGTTCCTGAAAAGTGACTTCTTTGACCAAGCTTTAGGTCACCAGTCCTAATGTCTTTTAGTTTGTCAATTTTTTTTCTGATAATCACTCCTGTGAAGCGCCTTGGGACGGTTTACTATGTGAAAGGCGCTATATAAATGCAAGGTATTTCTGAATGCAAAAGAAACTAAGTAAGAAATGACCGTTTCCAACACTGTTGAATAGAATACTCTGAAAGGGGGAACACGTGTTGGCTTATTCAGCCTCCTCGAACATTCCCAGCATCGATTAAGCTGCTGCGCTGGTGAATTTGATCAGCCCCTTACTGGGAGGTCTGCCCATGTAATTAAACCTCAGCAGCTGGTGCTGGCTGATAGAAGGAGGCCGACTCGCACCGAGTCACTCGGTGTCGCTGGAACCACGATTCCAGCAACATTTTACATTACGATACTACCGGTGATAAACTAGTGGTTTTATTGGCTTCCTGCCACCAGCAAATGACCTGTTACAAGTAAAGGGACAGTGATGCCTGCAGTGAGGAGCAGCCAGCTTCTGCTGATTACACAGGGGGCAGGGGGCTCAGAGCCAGTAAACCTTCACCCTATCCTGCAGCTCGGGAGCAAGGGGCACAGTCCTCTCTCTCGACAGCTTTCTATCCCCCCCCCCCCCCCCCCCCACCACCCACTCCTCCTCCTGCAACTCCTTGCTGGGGCACAGGTTCTGCGTGAGTGTCCCGTTTCCCTGTCTTTCCCCCTCCCCCCCACGCCCAATTCCGTTCCTCTCCCAACTCGCTAGACAGCGAGTGTAGGCAGGATTTCCTGACCGCGATTGCGTGCAACCAGTCCCGATCCCTGTCCTCCGACCAACACCCACATGAGTTCTTACAATCGTACAACTTTACCGCACGGAAGGAGGCCATTTCAGCCCATCGTGTTCGTGCCGGTGGACAAAGAGCTATCCAGCCTAATCTCACTTTCCAGCTTTTGGTCCGTTGCCCTGTAGGTTACGGTACTTCCAGTGCACATGAAAGTACATTTTCAATGCACTGAGGGTTTCTGCCTCTACCACCCTTTCAGGCAGTGAGTTCCAGACCCCCACCACCCTCTGGGTGAAAACATTTCTCCTCAACTCCCCTCTAATCCTTCGACCAATTACTTTCAATCTATGCCCCCTGGTTATTGACCTCTCTGCTGAGGGGAAATAGGTCCTTCCTATCCACTCTGTCTAGGCCCCTCATAATGTTATACACCTCAATAAGGTCTACCCAAGCCTCATTTGTTCCAAAGAAAACAACCCCAGCCTATCCAATCTTTCCTCATAGCTAAAATTCTCCAGTCCTGGCAACATTCTTCTAAATCTCCTCTGCACCCTGTCCAGTGCAATCACATCTTTCCTGTAACGTGGTGACCAGAACTGCACGCAGTACTCCAGCTGTGGCCTAACTAGTGTTTTATACAGTTCAAGCATAACCTCCTTGCTCTTGAATTCTATGCCTCGGCAAATAAAGGAAAGCATTCTGTAAGCCGCCTTTATCTATCTAGCTTGCTTCCCTCAGGGATCTGTGGACATACTCCAAGGCCCCTCTATTATTCTACACTTCTCAGTGTTCTGCCATTTAATGTATATTCCCTTGCCTTGTTAGCCCTCCCCAAATACATTACCTCACACTTCTCTGGATTGAATTCCATTTGCCAATTTTCTGCCATTACTTGCTCAAAGATTTCCATTAAATTTGTCGGACACAACTTGCCTTTTATAGATCCATGTTGGCTATCTTTAATTAAACCTGATCGTTCATGATGATATTACTTTGTTCCTGTATTCTGATTTATCAATACCGTACACGTTACCACTGATGACGTGCCCCAGCATCTGCGTGCTTCCTCATGTGTTTGAGGCATTGCTAAGCAGCAAAGTACAAACATAACATGGGACTGACGGTGACTGTATCAGATGTTCCATCTTTGATCTGCAGACATGGCCCCTCACAGTTAGTTTATTATTGACAGTGCGGGACACCACCGTGATTGAAGGGCCAGGATCTACGATGCAACAGATCAAGAAGGCCAAAGGGCGGAGGCTCATAGTGCAGAGCCTCACCAAGGTTGAAGGGTCAAGGGCTACAGTGCAGGACCCTGGCAAGGTTGAAGGGCTACGGTTCACAATGCAGGACACTGCAGGGTTGAAGGGTCAAGGTTGAAAAGTGTGGAAGAGAAGGCCAGGGTTCGAACTCTCCGGAGGCAATCCCTGGATTATCAGAAGCTCAAAGCATTTTGGCTCGATAATCCGATCTGTAACAACAGATGAGCACTCAGAACTAACACCCTGAATATTCGGGAGGCTGAGAAATCTGGGAGTTCCCCCTGTAACTTCACTCACGTCGGGATTTCTTCAATGGATCTGGGGAAAACGATTCTATATTTTTACCTGAGACTGTACTTGCAGAAAGCATTTCATTCTATCAGTTCTATCTGTTCGGTCCACTTCCCAGTTTAATAACTGTGAGCAGTGAAGTGGTTTTAAATCACTGTTTTGACAGTGTTCATTATTTTGCAGTAATTGATCTCACACACAAAAGGAAGTTGTAATTTGGTGCAGGTATTTTTGGTGCAGACTATTGGAGCAGATTAGCGACTGGCCTGCCCGGCCTGGTCTACAAACTGCACCTATCTCGCACAGGCTGACCTCTGTGAATGAAGGCCGGGTCGCCGATAATCTCTTGAGAACGCTCCACTCCCATTCCCAAACATGATCCAGAGTTCAACACCTCTCTTTGCAACTGAAAGAATGACGCAGCCGTCAAAATATTTATCCTACTTGGCTCATTCACCTCCGCTGGATGCCCGCAGTGATTTGAATCACAGCTCACAAAAAATCAGGAGAGATTGGATTGAATTGAGTCGGGACTTGATTCCTGGAAGGTTATGCTGATAGGTTGCGATGATGTAGGGGTGGGAGGAGGCTCGTGTGGAGCATAAACACCGGCACAGAACAGTTGGGCCAAATGGCCTGTTTCAGTGCTGTAAATACTATGTAATTCCACGTAAGTCTGTCCTTGAAGATTTTACACATTGAGCCAAAATGGTGTTTTGTTCCTCTGGTCCCATGATTTATTACATTCCACTGTGACGGAAGTTGAACTGATAGGTTAAATTTTAGTTCAGTTCTATAATTTGGGCACAAACTCTGTTCCCTAGCCACCGACTCCATCCCTGAGGCTGAACCAAACTGTTTGCAACCTTGGTGTCAGATTTGACCCTGGGATGCGCTTCCGGCCGCATATCTGCGCTATTGCTAAGACCGCCTATTTCAACCTCCGGAACATCGCCCGTCTCCGCCCCTGCCTCAGCTCATCTGCTGCTGAAACCCTCATCCACGCTTTTCTTAGCTCTAGATTTGACTATTCCAACGCACTCCTGGCTGGCCTCCCACGTTCTACCCTACGTAAATTAGAGGTGATCCAAAACTTCGGCTGCCCCGTGTCCTAACTCGCACCAAGTCCCGTTCACCCATCACCCCCTGTGCTCGCTGCCCCGTGTCCTAACTCGCACCAAGTCCCGTTCACCCATCACCCCCTGTGCTCGCTGCCCCGTGTCCTAACTCGCACCAAGTCCCGTTCACCCATCACCCCTGTGCTCGTTGCCGGTTAAGCAACGCCTCGATTTCAAAATTCTCATCCTTATTTTCAAATCCCTCCATGGCCTGGCCCCTCCCTACCTCTGTAATCTCATCCAGCCCCACAACTCCCCGAGGTCTCTGCGCTCCTCTAATTCTGGCCCCTTGAGCATCCCTGATTATAATCGCTCCACCATTGGCGGCCGTGCCTTCAGCTGCCTGGGCTCCAAGCTCTGGAACTCCCTCCCTAAACCTCTCCGCCTCTCTACCTCTCTTTCTTCCTTTAAGACGTTCCTTAAAACCTACCTCTTTCACCAAGCTTTTGGTCATCTGCCCTAATATCTCCTTATGTGGCTCGGTGTCAAACTTTCTTTGATAATCGCCCCTGTAAAGCGCCCTGGGACGTTTCCCTGCATTAAGGGCACTATAGAAATACAAGTTGTTGTTGTGAACTCATCGCATTAAAATAGAGAGCGAATGCGGTAAAATGGACACTGACACCCTACTTTTAACGCAAGCTTATCAACACGCCCCCTCTCTCCCGCCCCGCTAGCTCCAATTCAAGGCGTTGAGTCCAAGTTAAGTGACAGTCAGTAAAAGCAACTAGTTTTGGTGTAGTGGCCTCTAACATAGGAAACACCCCAAGGTGCTTTGTAAGAGCATAATCCGATTTTTAAAAAATTAACCGAGCCACAAAAGGAGAAATTAGGAGGGGTGGCTAAAAGCTTGGCCAAAGAGGTAGGTTTTAAGGAAGGTCCTAAAGAAGGAGGCAGAGGTGGAAGGGAAGAGCTTTAGGGAAAGATGGACGGTGCTTTTCACTAACCAGGGGGCACAGATTTAAAGTAATTGCTGGGAAGTTTAGAGGGGATTTGAAGAGAATGTTTTTCACCCAGAGGGTGATGGGAGTCTGGAACTCACTGCCTGAAAGGGTGATAGAGGCAGAAACCCTCACCACATTTAAAAAGTACTGGGATGTGCACTTGAAGTGCCGTAACCTGCAGGGCTACGGACCGAGAGCTGGAAAGTGAGATTAGGCTGGATAGCTCTTTATGGGCTGGCACGGACACGATGGGCCGAATGGCTGCCTTCCGTGCTGTGAATTACTTTCTATGATTCATGAACACTGGACGTCCCAAAGCACTTTACAGCCAAAGAAGTACTTTTTGAAGTGTAGTCACTGTTGTCATGTTGGGAAACGAGGGATGTAAGGTAAGGGAGGCAATTTCAGAGCTTCAGACCAGACGGCTGAAGGCATGGTGGGGCAAAGGGATCGGGGGCTGCGCCAGAGACCAGAGTCGGAGAAACGCAGAGATCTTTGGAGCGCTGTGGGGCTGGATGACGAGAGATCGATCCAATATTTTGAACAGAGTCGGATCTGGTCATTATCACACTGTGGGAGCTTGCTGTGCGCAAACTGGCTTGCTGCCATTACAAAAGCGGCAATGCTTCAATAAGTACTTCATGGGCTGTAAAGCGCTTTGGGACGTCCGGTGGTCGTGAAAGGCGCTCTATAAATGCAAGTCATTAACTTACTTTATGCCGATTAAATCAGGAGGTTGCACCAGCCTAACCTGTCAGTTTTTATTGCCCAATTTTAGACTTTGAATTCAGGTTATCGCTGCCCCCCCACCACCCCGCACCCCAAACACAATTAACAAGAAGAGACCTCATTCCCATAGTATTTAAAACACAACAAACACGGCATCAAATGAGCCCTGAAACCCTGTGTGGTCTGCTGCATTCCTGGTTACATTAATGTCTTGTAGGTGCAGCAGTAGGTTGGAATCCTCAGTAATAAGGCTCAATTGGGTCACTTAATGGTAACAAAACCCTTCTGGGCTATGTTTAGAAACCTTAAATCATATTTTCTCACTGTTATGACATGAGTTAGACAGCATCCCCGCCACCCATCACTTCCCCCCGCCCCTTGTCCCAGGGAATCCACAACATTAGCAGTGGGTCGCTAGGCAACCGGGGGAAGGGAGGTGCGTGATTCGGTAAAGCTTCCCCTTGCTTGGCACTCATCTGGGGCGTTCAGACCTCCACAGCCCAGCACTTTGTGGCTGCTCCCTAATTGTGAGGGTGCGTCACGGTTCAAAGAGCACTAAAGATCATTGTTATCACAACACAAGTCGTCTCGGTGCCGCCTTAACCCTTCAGCTCCCGCGCCTGCTGTGCTGCTGTCGAGGAAGTGAGGATGGGGGCGTACTTCGCGTCTCGGGGGGTGGGTGGGTGGGGGGGGGAGGGCAGGGGGGCTATCCCAATCAATGTTCCCTCTAATTCGTTTTGGCGCCGTGCAACCCCTTCCTTCAGAATGCGGCGCACACCCTCGTTTTTTTGGCATTGAACAGTCGGTCTCGCGGGATCGTTTAAATGGTGATGGCTTGGGAAGTGTCGATGTACAGCGGGACCTGGGTGTCCTTGTGCACCAGTCATTGAAAGCAAACATGCAGGTGCAGCAAGCAGTTAGGAAGGCAAATGGTAAGTTGGCCTTCATTGCAAGAGGATTTGAGTACAGGAGCAAGGATGTTATAGAGGGCCTTGGTGAGACCGCACCTGGAGTATTGTGTGCAGATTTGGTCTCCTTACCTAAGAAAGGATATACTTGCCATAGAGGGCGTGCAGCGAAGGTTCACCAGACTGATTCCTGGGATGGCAGGACTGTCGTATAAGGAGAGATTGGGGTGATACTATTCGCTTTAACCACTCCCTGTGGCAGCGAGTTCCACATTCTCACCACTCTCGGGGTAAAGGAGGTTTCTCCGAATTCCCCATTGGATTGCTTGGTGGACATTTTATGGCCTTTGGTTTTGCTCTTCCCCACGTGGAAGCATTCTCTCTGTATGGTCGGGGGAGGAAGGAAAATGATCAGGAACTGGAAACCCTGGCTGCTTTGCATTCTTCTCCCCCGTCCTCCTCTCCCTAACTGAGGCACACTCGGACAGCGCCCCTCCCTATCTCTGCAATCAATAACTCAATAGGCTTAGTACCGTAAACTCAATCAGGTGCGACCTGACTCTACTTTATTAGCTCTCAAAGAAAGGATTAAACATGGAGTCTTTCTTTATATACAAGGGCTGCACATGTGTGTCTGTGGCCCAATGACCTCCGACGGTCGCTCCCCCTGGTGGCAGGTAAACCCAGACACACATACATTACATCATTCCCCCCCCCCAAGATCTTGGTATCAGTCCTATTTACAAATGGAGATGGTCCGGGGCTTTCTGCTTCCTAATTGATCATCTCAGTTCAGTTCCAGATCTGGATGAGCTCTCCAAGTCATTCATGATTTGAGGCTGGGTAGCCGATCTAATGGGAGTGGCAGTGTCCATGTCGGGGCTTGAAGGTCCAGATTCATTGACAACAGCAGGGTTTTCTGATGGCTGAATTTGAATCGGTTGGTCATTCTTCAAGCTGTTCCGGTTCGTCTGTGTGCCACAATTTCTTCTGATCAATGTGCCTCCTGCATGTTTGCCCATTAGTGAGCCTGACAATAAGCACCCTGTTACCCTCCTTGGCCATAACAGTCCCAGTGACCCACTTGGGGCCTTGACCATAATTTAGCACATACATAGGATCATTAATAGAGATGTCGCGTGACACGGCAGTGCGATCATGATACCACTGCTGATGTTGATGTCTGTTTTCGACGTGATCGTTAAGATCAGGGTGGACAAACGAGAACCTGGTCTTGAGACCTCTCTTCATCAACAGTTCAGCAGAGGGGACCCCGGTAAGCGTGTGGGGTTTCGTCCTGTAACTAAGCAGTATGCGTGACGAGCCAGTCTGCAAAGAACCGTGCTTGATGGTTTGGACGGCCCGCTCCGCTTGACCATTGGACACGGGTTTGAATGGTGCTGACCTTGCGTGCTTGATACCATTGAGTCTCATGAACTCTTGAAACTCCAAACTCGTGAAGCACGATCCGTTGTCGCTCACAAAGATGTCGGGCAGACCATGAGTGGCGAACATGGCACGAAGGCTCTCAATGGTGGCTGTGGATGTGCTGGATGACATGATTACACATTCTATCCACCACCACCAAAAACATTTTGCCCAGGAAAGGACCCGCATAGTCGATGTGGATCCTCGACCTTGGTTTGGATGGCCACGTCCACAGACTTAACGGAGATTCCACTGGTGCATTGCTTAACTGCCTGCAAGTGTTGCACTGATGCACACATGACTCCAAATCAATGCCAGGCCACCAAATGTGAAACCGGGCAATGGCCATCATCATCACAATCCCGGGATGGGTATTGTGTAAATACCATACAAATCTCTCCCTGCCTTTCTTGGGCATAACAACACGATTACCCCATAGCAAACAATCAGATTGAATGGATAGTTCATCTTTGCGACAGTTGTAAGGTTTGGTCTCATCACACACTTTCCTGGGAATGGCCAACTGATAAGATCGGATCCTGGCTGATCCAAGTCCCAACTTGTTTGAGCAATGACAGGCGACCCTTCACTCTCAAAGGCATCCATGACCAACAGTAGGTCAGCGGGCTGTGGCGTTTCCACTTCCGGCATGGGCAACGGTAAATGTCTCAATGCATTGGCATAATTCTTGGTACCAGGTCTCTGGCGAATGACATAATCATAGGCAGATAATATCAGCGCCCACCTCTGGATGCGGGACGACGCGTTGGTATTGATACCTCTACGCTCTGAAAACAAAGATATGAGCGGCTTGTGATCGGCTTCAAGTTCGAAACGAAGCCCAAACAGATACTGGTGCATCTTTTTAACCCCATATACGCAGGCTAAAGCTTCTTTCTCTGCCAAGCCATAGGCTCTTTCTGCTTTAGACATGTTTCTCAACGCGTACACAATGGGTTGTAATTTGCCAGACACATTGGATTGTTGGAGCACGCAACCAACCCCATGTGATGAAGCATCACAGGCCAATACTAAATGCACGGGTCATAATGTACCAGCAATTTGTTGGAACAAAGCAGATTTCTCGCCTTCGCGAAGGCCCTGTCTTGAGATACACCCCAAACCCAGTTGTCACCTTTTCTGAGCAGCACGTGAGTGGCTCTAATAATGTGCTCAATTTAGGTAAGAAATTACCGAAGCAGTTGAGAAGACCAAGGAACGTAAACAGCTCCATCACATTCTGGGGTCTGGGTGCATTTTTGATGGCCTCTGTTTTTGAGTCCGTAGGCCTGATGCCATCTGCAGCAATCTTCCTTCCCAGGAATTCAACTTCCAGTGCCATAAAGACGCACTTTTTACATTTCAGCCTGAGCCCCACTTTGTCCAGGTTGTGCAGGTGTTCGGCAGTGTCACGACCTGTGACCAGAATGTCATTTTGGAACACCACGGTTCTAGTGACGGACTTCAGTAAACTCTCCATGTTTCTCTGAAATATGGCTGCAGCCGAACGAATTCCGAAAGGACACCTGCTGTAAATGAACAGCCCTTTGTGTGTATTGATGCACGTAAATTTCTTCAACGATTCGACAAGCTCCTGTGTCATATAGGCTGACATCAGATCCAATTTGGTGAACGACTTTACCCCGGCTAGCGTTGCAAACAGGTCATCAGCCTTTGGTAGCTGATCCTGTTTTGAAGCTCAGCTGATCATAACCTTGTAGTCTCCACAAATCCTGACAGTGCCATCACACTTCAGCACAGGAACAATGGGACTAGCCCATTCATTAAATTCAATCGGTGAAATGACCCCTTTACATTGGAGCCTGTCCAGTTCGATTTCGACCTTTTCCCTCATCATGTACGGGACCTCCCGGGCTTTGTGATGGGCGGGTCTTGCATCCGAGTCCAGGTGGATCTACACCTTGGCTCCCGTAAAGTTGCCGATGCCCGGTTCAAACAGCGAGGGAACTTGTTCAGTACTTGAGCACACGAAGCGTCATCCACCGATGACTAAACTTTGATATCGTTCCAGTTCCACTTTATTTTTTCGAGCCAACTCCTGCCGAACAGCGTTGGACCATTGCCTGGAATGATCGACAGCGATAGATCATGAACCGCCCCATCATACGACACCTTGACTGCTGCACTACTAATCACTGGTATGAGCTGTTTGGTGTAGGTACGCAATTTTGCATTTACTGGACTCAGCTTGAGTTTCACGGCCTTGGTGTCCCACAGCTTTTTGAAAGTCCTCTGGCTCATAATTGACTGACTCGCACCCATGTCTAATTCCATGGATACCGACATGCCGTTGAGTTTTACTTCAATCATTATCGGTTGGCTCTTTGTCAGGAACGAATGTACACTATACACTTCCTCCTCGGATATCTTGGGTTGCATTGTTGGATCCGCTCCGGATCAGCCATCATCATCCACGTGATGTGTCGCAGCACACTTGCTGAGCTGCGGACACATCTGCTGAAGGTGCCCCATTTTCGCACAGCCTCTATAAATTTACTGCCTGAAACATCACTGATGAGGCCGATGATTGCCCCCACAACGCCGATAGAGTGAAATCGGATTCGTGCCCAATGGCGGACTTCGAGCAGCTACAGGTTTCGCAAACACAGTCGGGTAGGTCCTGCCAGGTGCAGCTCTGCCAACCGACGACACAATCTGGTGCACAGTACTTGCCGTGGAGTTCCGACTCTGCGAGGATATCTGCTTTGTACTATCGACCGTGGTCAGGCAAGCCTGGGCGATCGTGATGGCCCTGCTCAGATCCAGCGTCTCCGCAGCCAGCAGCTTCCACAGGATCACCTCGTGGTTTATGCCTATTACAAAGACGTCGCGCAGAATGTCTTCCAACGCGGTTCCAAACTTACACGGCCCAGCGAGACGTCTCAGGTCGGCAACAAATTCCACCACGTCCTGGCCCTCAGAATAAACATGCTTGTAAAAGCGATATCTCAAGATAATGATGCCTTCTTTAAGTTTGAGATGGTCTCGCATCAGAGCACACAATTCCTCGTAGGTCTTTGCTGTTGGACGTGCAGGTGAGAGCAGATTCTTTATGAGGCCATAGATTTTTGGACCACAAACCGTGAGGAAAACCGCCCTGCGCCGAACTGCGTCAGAGTCTTCATCCATCTTGTTGGCCACGAAGTACTGGTCGAGGCGATCTGTAAAATCCTCCCAGTCTTCTCCCTCCCCGAATCGTGCCAGGATTCCAACGGTGCTTCTTTTTTTTGTGTGTATTGTGCCTCGTCGCCAAATGTTACATATCCAATAACTCAATAGGTTTAGTACCGTGAACTCAATCAGGTGTGACCTGACTCTACTTTATTAGCTCGCAGAGTGAGGATTAAACATGGAGGCTTTCTTTAGATACAAGGGCTGCATGTGTGTGTCTGTGGCCCAATGACCTCCGGTGGTCACTCCCCCTGGTTACAGGTAAACCCAGGCATACATACATTACAAACCCCACCCCCTGTGATGTCTGCGCTCCTTTAATTCGACCCTCTTGAGCATCCCTGATTATAATCGCTCCACCACCGGCGGCCGTGCCCTTCTGTTGCCTGGGCCCCAAGCTCTGGAACTCCCTGCCTAAACCTCTCCTCCTCACCACCTCTCTTTCCCCCTTTAAGACGCTCCTTAAAACATACCTCTATGACCAAGCCTTTGGTCACCTGCACTAATTTCTCCTTGTGAGGCTCGGTGCCAAATTGAATTTATCTCATCACACTCCTGTGAAGCGCCTTTGGGACGTTGCACTAGGTTAAAGGCGCTATATAAATACAAGTTGTTGCTGCTGCATTGACCGCAGGCCACTGTCGATTGCTTCACACGCTTTAATTTTGGGGCCAAACAATTAGCGAGGCCTGTCGCACTCAGGAACCTGTCTGCCTTGGCCAAATTATGTCAGTTATTTATCATTGGACCCTGGATTCCGCTCTTGCGACGTAAAGGCCTCCTTTCAGCTCTTGAAGCGCCGCCTCTTGGTTGACGAGAACACGTCGCCCGTTCGATGCGCTGAAAGGGTGTTTTGGGAAGCAACTGAAACATTCCAGTGAGGGACGAGGGTTTAACACTGTGGATATTGTTGAGGGGATCAGAACCCCCTCCCCCCGAATAACTCCACCACGAAAGACAGATCAGTGCACAATAGGCGCTGTCAGATTAAGCCCAGCACGAAAGGGAAAGTTTAATCCCCCCCCCAAGGGATCATACAGAGGCAAAAGGGAGACAGTTGTGGGACTGATTAGTCCGTCTAGGTGTCTTTCAAGCTGGGAAGAAAAGACACAAGAGAAAGACTGAATCGGTGTGATAAGAGATGTTTGCGGATTACCAGCGAGTTAATTCGGAGGTTCTTGTGGTGAGGACGCATTGCACCGGCCATGGGACGCTTCTCCATTCCTACCCTCTGCTTTCCAGCTTACTATAGAGCCACTGAGCATGATAAAAGGGCTCTCTCCTTTGGTTCCTTTCTACAAAGGAGGTTTAAGAGAAGCTGAGGGGACGGGGGGATGGAGAAATTCAACAGGCGTTGGGAGGAAATCCTTGAAAGCCGCAAAGATTGGGTTCCAGCTTTAAAGTATGGTTTTGAATCAGAAGCTGTTTACTTTCCTTACCGTGCTCGTTTCCACCAAAGAGATTAACATCAGTTGACGAGTTTGAACTTCTGGTTATAATTGTAAAAGTTGACGTTTACGCGGTGTCAGTGCATTGTCGAACGAGCTTCATGTCTAATTTATCAACTCTTCCACGCTTGGCGTTGAGAAAGAAAGATGTGCATCTCTATAGCGCCTTTCACAACCTCAGGATGTCCCAGAGTGCTTTACAGCCAATGAAGTACTTTTTGAAGTGTAGTCACTGTGGTTAAGTAGGAATCATGGTATTCAATTGCATGCTACAAGCTCCCACAAACAGCAATGTGATAATGACCAGATAATCTGTTTTAGTGATGTTGATTGAAGGATAAATATTGTCCCAGGACACCGGGGATAACTCCCCTGCTCTTCTTCGAAATGGGATCTTTTACATGTCTCATTCAATTGATGGCACCTCCGACAGTGCAGCACTCCCTCAGTACTGCACTGGAACGTTAGCCTAGATTATTGTGTTCAAGATTCTGGAGTGGGACTTGAACCCACGACCTTCTGACTCCGTGGCAAAAGAGTGTTACCCACTGGGCCACGGCTGAAACATGAAGAGTTATGATAGAGCAAGTAGGGAGAAACTTTCCTCTGGGGTCGGTATCCCACTTGCAAGAGGAAACTGTTTCTCCCGAGTTGTAGAAGAACTAAAGGGGGAATGAGGAGAAATTTCCTCGCCCAGAGGTTGTTTGATCTGAAAGGGTGGAGGAATCAGATTCCATGGGAACTTTCGAGGGGCAATAGTACTTGAAGAGGACTAATTTGCAGGACTATGGGGAGATAGCTGGGGAGGGGGACTAAATTGGAGAGCTTTTTCAAAGAGTCGGCACAGGCACGATGGATTGAATGGCTTCTTTCTGTGCTGTAAGAGTCTATGATCACATGAGTGATCACTGAGGAGCAACAACACAGCTTAAGAACATAAGAAATAGGAGCAGGAGTCGGCCATTCGGCCCCTCGAGCCTGCTCTGCCATTTAATAAGATCATGGCTGATCCGATCATGGACTCAGCTCCACTTCCCTGCGCGCTCCCCATAACCCCTTATCCCCTTATCGCTCAAAAATCTGTCTATCTCCGCCTTAAATATATTCAATGACCCAGCCTCCACAGCTCTCTGGGGCAGAGAATCCCATAGATTTACAACCCTATGAGAGAAGAAATTCCTCCACATCTCAGTTTTAAATGGCAGCTCCTTATTCTGAGACTATGTCCCCTAGTTTTAGTTTCCCCTAAGAGTGGAAATATCCATTTTGTCGAGCCCGCTCATTATCTTATAAGTTCCAATAAGATCACCACTCATTCTTCTGAACAAGAATGAGCATAGGCCCAACCTACTCAACCTATCTTCATAAATCAATCCCCTCATCTCCGGAATCAACCTCGTGAACCTTCTCTGAACTGCCTCCAATGCAAGTATATCCTTCCTTAAATATGGAGACCAAAACTGTACGCAGTACTCCAGGTGAGGCCTCGCCAATACGCTGTACAATTGTAGCAGGACTCTCTGCTTTTATACTCCATCCCCTTGCAGTAAAGGCCAACATTCCATTGTAGGTCAGCTTGTTTTCCCCCCTCCCCCCACAAAGCCCAAGGTCGCTGGGATCAATAGCAGCGTCTAACCTCCCGACCCCACCTCCCCCAGTGACCGGCACTTGAACTGATGGCCTTCGGGCTGCTTTGGCTCAATGGCAGCAACAGTGCTTTGACCCACAGGGCAATTGGTGCAGGAACGTCAACAATTTCATTATTCAAAATATTGATTTGATCTGCGGTTTAACTAGTCGTCGTACTGTGAGGAGGAAAATGGAAATGCGAACTGTGACGTTCCCGTGGAATTATAAATGTCTGCTGCTCTGAATGTTATTAAATCGTAAGAGAAGGCGCGAATATTGATTTTTGAATTGATTGCATTAAGATCTAATTCAGGCAAGCCACCATTTCAGCTCTGGTCCCTCTGAATGCCATTTGCATGTATTATGGTGCATGGGGAGGATTGCAGTCACACAAGATCTCCGTATAGAGGAACTTTAGATGGATTTTCAACCCCGATTCGGGATATGGGCGCCACTGGCAAGGTTGGCCATTTATTGCCCATCCCGAGTTGCCCTGAGAATGTGGAGTTGGGCCATCCTCTTGACTAACAAAAGCAACAACTTGCACATTTATATAATGCCGACAACGTAGTAAAACATCCGAAGTTGCTTCACGGGAATGTTTACAAACAGAATTTGATACCGAGCCACATAAAGAGATATTAGGGCAGGTGAGCGAAAGCTTGGTCAAACAGGTCGGTCTTACGGAGTGTCATCAAGCAGGAGAGGTTTAGGGAGCGGATTCCAGAGCTTGGTGTTTCCTTCCCTAAAGGGACCTCAGTGAACCAGTTGGGTTTATCGGACAATCTGACAGCTTCATGGTCACTTTTACTGATGCCAGATTTTTTTATTTTCTCAGGATTTTTGAACTAAACTGTAATTCTAATGGTGGGATTTGAACTTGGATTCAATTAGCCCAGGCCTCTGGATTGCTTGTCCAATAACATATCCACTCGGCTACTGTACCCCACGCTGCCATCAGGCTGTAAGTTGCCAAGACCATCACCACCTTGACAGAAACTGAATCCGGTCAGATAGAGGCTTCACTTTGGCTCAGTCTGACCTGTCATAGTCTGTATGACCAGTAGACCTGGGCGAGGGTTGGTTGCAGAGTGTCTGAAGCGTAGGGGCCAATTTTGATGAAGGCCTCCGCCCGCTCAAGTGCCGCCCAAAGTGTCGACGATGGCCGCCGAGGTACCGGATGGTACTTTTGGCGGGATATTCATGGCCGAGGTCCCTCGAAGGTTGGCGGGTGGCAAATGGACAACGTGCACCACCAACCTGGGCGGCAGCGGGCGGGAGCTCTCATTCTCGGCGGTAGAGGCGCTTGCCGCCCAAGTGCCACCGAGGATGGAGTCGGGGCCCACGGAGGGTCGAAGACCTGAAAAAAAAAAATCAGTAAAAAAAAATATCGGAAGACCTTCAGGGGACCCCCATCAAGGTAAGTCGGCTGTGGGAAAAAAAAATATATAAAATGTTCACTAACCTTTTTTTCAGTAACTTCTGAGTCACCGTCGGGGACAGACCAGCCTCCAGCCTGCGCTCCATCCCCGTTCTGCCGCCGATTCCTGCCCGCAGGAATCTGGGAGCTCGGTAGGCGGGAGCTCAGTTGCACCACTCGGCCGTCCGCTGACATCAGTGGGCGGTTCCCGGCAGCTCTCCCCTCCCGTCCACTCCAGGTCACCTCCAAAGTGACACTGGGCGGATCTTCCAGAGGAATGTCAGTGGCAGTGGACGGTGAGTTGATCAATTTCAGCCCCATAGAATCTCACAGCACAGGAGGAGGCCATTCGGCGCATTGTGCCCGTGCCGACACTTTGAAAGAAACTTGCATTTAAATAGCAAATGGGGCAGCCAATTCGCACACAGCAAGCTCCGACCAACAGCAATGAAATAAATAACCAGGCGATCTGTTTTAATGATGTTGGTTGAGGGATAAATATTGGCCCCAGGACACTGGGGCTAACTCCCCTGCTCTTCTTTGAAATATTGCCTGTGGAATCTTTTACATCCACCTGAAAGAGCGGACGGGGCCTCGGTTTAACGTCTCATCTGAAAGACGGCACCTCCGACAGTGCAGCACTCTCTCAGTACTGCCCCTCCGACAGTGCGGCGCTCCCTCAGTACTGCCCCTCCAACAGTGTGGCGCTCCCTCAGTACTGCCCCTCCGACAGTGCGGCGCTCCCTCAGTACTGCCCCTCCGACAGTGCGGCGCTCCCTCAGTACTGCCCCTCTGACAGTGCAGCACTCCCTCAGTACTGCCCCTCCGACAGTGCAGAGCTCCCTCAGTACTGCCCATCCGACAGTGCAGCACTCCCTCAGTACTGCCCCTCCAACAGTGTGGTGCTCCCTCAGTACTGCCCCTCCGACAGTGCGGTGCTCCCTCAGTACTGCCCCTCCAACAGTGTGGCGCTCCCTCAGTACTGCCCCTCCGACAGTGCGGCGCTCCCTCAGTACTGCCCCTCCGACAATGCAGCACTCACTCAGTACTGCCCCTCCGACAATGCAGCACTCACTCAGTACTGCCCCTCTGACAGTGCAGCACTCCCTCAGTACTGCCCCTCCGACAGTGCAGCGCTCCCTCAGTACTGCCCCTCCGACAGTGCAGCGCTCCCTCAGTACTGCCCCTCCGACAATGCAGCACTCACTCAGTACTGCACTGAACAATAAGATGAAGATGGCTGAGGAAACTCGCAGTTAAGTTAGAGACCCGAACAAGTGTAACAGTCTGCCGCAGCTTGCTCACAGTTCCACGTACAAGGTTTGCAACTCTCTCTGGTTGCGCACTGGTTAACGTTTTAGGATCAAGTTCCTTTGTGCCCTGGTTTAACAGCTTACCACGAAAACGCAAATACACTACGTAGAATCCTAGAAATTTACAGCAGGGAATGAGGCCATTTTGGCCCATCGTGTCTGTGCCGGCCGACAAAGAGCTACCCAGCCGAATCCCAATTTCCAGCTCTTGGTCCATAGCCCCGCAGGTTACGGCACTTCAGGTGCACATCCAATTACTTTTTAAATGTGGTGAGGGTTTCTGCCTCTACCACCCTTTCAGGCAGTGAGTTCCAGACCCTCACCGCCCTCTGGGTGAAAACATTTCTCCTCAAATCCCTTCTAATCTTTCTACCAATTACTTTAAATCTGTGCCCCCTAGTTGTTGATCCTTCTGCTAAGGGAAACAGATCCTTCCTATCCACTCTATCCAGCCCCCTCATCATTTTATACGCCTCAATCACGTCTCCCCTCAGTCTCCTCTGTTCCAAGCTTGTGCAGCTCGGTGATTTCAATACCGCACCATGGTTGCACCAGGGGATAAGAAACGCACCACAGCGCGTGCCTACCTGCCTCCTCGGCTGAAGGATTGTGTGTGGTCCTCGGCGACATCGGCATCAAAAGGGAGAGGGAACTTACAATAAACAGAGCAACGATGCAATCAGTAACTTGAGGTATTTATAGTGCAGCATCTGTTTTACTGAATACACATACAGATGTAAAGTGTACTGATTTGCACAAGAACTAAATTAAATCGCAATCCAAATCTCTCAGGGACTGGGTGATGCAGTGTCTTAGCGAGATGTTCATTTACCTCCGGGACCTGATGTGGAATCCAGGTCAGGCTAATGAGATAAAAGTGATTTTTATTTCCCTTTTCTCACTCTCTGGCTCGCAAAGGTTTCCCAGTGAGGTGACAGTGAGAGAAATCTACCCAGTTCCTTTTCATCTCTGTTCAAACACGTTTAGTTGGCAACACCTTTCAGGGCACAGTCACAGGGTTGGTGTTACTGACGCAAATGTTACATTGCTGCAGTTGGAGGTTCTTCTCCAATCCTGGGTTTAAGATCGAGGGAGCTTTACTCTGTATCTAACCCCCTGTACCTGCCCTGGGAGTGTTTGATGGGACAGTGTAGAGGGAGCTTTACTCTGTATCTA
This sequence comes from Pristiophorus japonicus, assembly GCF_044704955.1. NCBI lineage: Eukaryota > Metazoa > Chordata > Chondrichthyes > Pristiophoridae > Pristiophorus > Pristiophorus japonicus. The sequence goes on from NC_091987.1 coordinate 16,814,265, forward strand.
ACCCTCTGCTATACCTGCCCTGGGAGTATTTGATGGGACAGTGTAGAGGGAGCTTTACTCTGTATCTAACCCCTTGTACCTGCCCTGGGAGTGTTTGATGGGACAGTGTAGAGGGAACTTTACTCTGTATCTAACCCTCTGCTATACCTGCCCTGGGAGTATTTGATGGGACAGTGTAGAGGGAGCTTTACTCTGTATCTAACCCCGTGCTGTACCTGCCCTGGGAGTGTTCGATGGGACAGTGTAGAGGGAGCTTTACTCTGTATTTAACTCCATGCTGTAGCTGTCCTGGGAGTGTTTTTGATGGGACAGTGTAGAGGGAGCTTTACTCTGTATTTAACTCCATGCTGTAGCTGCCCTGGGAGTGTTTTTGATGGGACAGTGTAGAGGGAGCTTTACTCTGTATCTAACCCGTGCTGTACCTGCCCTGGGAGTGTTTGATGGGACAGTGTAGAGGGAGCTTTACTCTGTATCTAACCCGTGCTGTACCTGCCCTAGGGGTGTGTGATGGGACAGTATAGAAGTTATGTATATATGTGTGTGTGGAGGGTCGTGGTTGTTTTAATAAAAATCTTGCAATTGCATTATTTATGTTCTGCTTTCCAACCTTCTCTGCGTCTCTTCTGAATGTACAGATTGTTGCTGAAACGCGGGTGACCAACTCTGGTTGGAGTTTATTCCTACTGGGACGTCCCGCTGCTCAGACAGCCTCCAGCACGCCCCCACCCAGTCTCCAAGATTTTATATTGTTGAAGTGTTCAAAACAAAGATAAGAAACACACAATTTTGTATTTACCACCCCTATGATTTCTCTCCCGGGGTTTCACTCACTCCAGTGTCCTAGACATCAATCTCCAATTGCTGGAGACACCAGGACAATCGTGGAGTGACCCAGCGCTGGAATTCCTCCCTGTCTTGCTCTGCCTCGCTACCTCTCTCTCTCCTAGAGGCCTCATTAAAATCTATCTCTTTTGTTCTCAGTGTCAGCTGTGGCATAGTGGGTAGCACTCTTGCCTCTGATGCTAGAAGGTTGTGGGTTCAAGTCCCACTCCAGGGACTTGAGCACAAAAATCCAGGCTGACACTCCCAGTGCAATGCTGAGGAAGTGCCGCACTGTCGGAGTTGTATTCTTTCAGATGGGACGTTAAACCGAGGCCCCGTCTGCTCTCTCAGGTGGCCGTAAAAGATCCCACGGGCACTATTTTGAAGAAGAGCAGGGGAGTTATCCCCGGTGTCCTGGCCAATATTTATCAACATAAAAAAAAACAGATTATCTGGTCGTTATCACATTGCTGTGTGTGGGAGCTTGCTGTGCGCAAATTGGCTGCCACGTTGCCCACATTACAACAGTGACTACACCTCAAAAGTACTTCATTGGCTGTGAAGCACTTTGAGACGTCCGGTGGTCGTGCAAGGCGCTATATAAATGCAAGTCGTTATTCTTTCTTTACCTTTCTTAATATCTCCTTCTGTGGCTCGGTGTCAGATATTCATCCTTTTTCTCCTGCTCCGCCTCTGGTTGGAGGAGTTGATTTATTCCCGGAGGTTTGATCACATGATCTCCAACCGCCTCGCCCCGCCCCCACACCCCCGCCATTGGTCGCCCAAAATGTTCCCCCACGGCCAATCGGAAAGTGATCAGACTCTTCATTACCCAATGTGATGATTCTTTACTATCAGCTATCAAACGGCCTTTTTGCCCCAACTCCAACAATTGTACAACTAATAAACTGGAATGTTGAAAGAAATTTAAAAAGAACACCATGTTGTAAATTCCCCGATGATTTTTCTCTCTATTAGAGATATTAGAACAGCACAGATGGAGGCCCTTTGGCGCATCGTGCCTGTATCAACTCTTTGAAAGAGTGATCCAATTAAACTCACTGCCCCCCACCCCTGTTCTTACCTTGTAGCCCTGAAAAAAAAATGTCCTACTTCCCTTTTGAAAGTCACTATTGAATCTGCTCCCACCGCCCTTTCAGGCAGCGCGTTCCCGATCACAACAACTCGCTGCGTGAAAGAACTGCTTCTCATCTCCCCCTCTGGTTCTTTTGCCACTCACCTTAACTCTGTGTCCTCTGGTTACCGACCCTCCTGCCACTGGAAACAGTCTCTCCTTATTTACTCGATCTAAACCCTCATCATTTTGAACACCTCTATTAAATCTCCCCTTAACAGTTCTCCTTAGCGCAGAGAAGCTTATGTCTGTAATGCACTTATGAATGACTCCACGAGGCAATGTGTTGTACTCAAACTGTAGTGACCTTGGTCCTTTATTTGTAACTCTAGAGTGAGGCACAAGCATGGTGAGCAGCCTTTTACACTGGACCCTGCACACCTCTGCAGGTGACCCTCAGGTCTCCCACCGCAGTGCCCTCTGGTGGACAGCCTCTGCCACAGGGGCAGAAACCCCGGTCTCCACCAGTTGCACCCTCTAGTGGTGCCAGCATAGTGTAAACCTTATTGATCGTGCATCAGGTAACAAGTCTCCATCTTATGCAACTATACAGTGATTACTCAGAGAGTATATCTATAGTCTGCATATATAACAAGAGCAATCCCAGCTTCTCCAGTCTCTCCACACAACTTAAATCCCTCATCCCTTGTACCATTCTAATAAATCTGCTCTGTACCCTCTCCAGTGCTTCTCCAAGCATTTATCCAATTCCTTTTTGAAAGGTACCATTGACGCTGCTCCCACCGCCCTTTCAGGCAGCGCGTTCCAGATCGCAACAACTCGCTGCGTAAAAAAATGTCTCCTCATCTCCCCCTCTGGTTCTTTAGCCGATCACCTTAAATCTGTGTCTGATTAATCTTCAAATCCTAGAGGGATGGTAACTGTACCACCAACTTTCTAGCAAGCGTCTCCATTTTATTCCCCCTCTGTGTGATGTGTCTTGGCCACATTATCCCCACCAGAGGTGGCCTGTTAATGTAAACTGCTGTTACCGTATTTCTGCTCCTCTTTAGCAACCACGCTGGCCGTGTCTGAATACGGATAAACTATTGATTTTGGAATTGAGAAGTGATGAGTAACGGCTCGATCTGCCACATGTGGCCTTCTCCACCTGACACTGCAGCGCGCCCTCTTTATGGGGAAATTGAATTCATCTGCACGGCTAGCTGACAGGCTTGCTTTGTCCGGGGTTTATGAGGCAAATCATAACATAATTGTTTTTATTTGATCTCATGGCTTTCAGAGTGGGCCCCAGGACTCTAATTTCACACCATTTCCGAAGGTCAGGAGCACTAATTTCCACCTCAGCTTGTTCAGGGCAATCCACACCTTGTGTCTGTGTGTGTGTGTGTCTGTGAATGTCTGGGGGTGGGTGGGTGTGTGTGTGTGTGTGTGTGTGTCGGTGTGTATAATGCTCCCCCTTCCCCCCCCCACCCCACCCCGCACAAGGTGTGTGGCAGTGCGCCGATCGGGAGTTCCCGTGCAGTCTGCTCACCAGGTGCTGCCGCTGGACAATACCTCGCAGCAAACATAAAGGGCTTGCGCACTTAGACCGCAAGTTAGAGGGAGCATAACCTGCATGTTTGCGTTTGTGTGTGTGTGTGCTGTGCCACTGTATGTAATGTTGTGTGTGTGTGTGTGTGGGTTCATGTCTATCGGTGTGTGTGTGTGGGTCCATGTCTATCGGTGTGTGTGTGTGGGTCCATGTCTATCGGTGTGTGTGTGTGGGTCCATGTCTATCTGTGTGTGTGGGGGGGTCCATGTCTATCAGTGTGTGTGTGGGGGGTCCATGTCTATCGGTGTATGTGTGTGTGGGTCTATGTCCATCTGTGTGGGGGGGTCCATGTCTATCGGTGTGTGTGGGGGGTCCATGTCTATCGGTGTGAGTGTGGGTCCATGTCTATGTGTGTGTGGGGGGGGGGTCCATGTCTATCAGTGTGTGTGGGGGGGTCCATGTCTATCGGTGTGTGTGGGGGGTCCATGTCTATCGGTGTGTGTGTGTGGGGGGGTCAATGTCTATCAGTGTATGTGTGTGGGTCCATGTCTATCGGTGTGTGTGGGGGGTCCATGTCTATCAGTGTGTGTGTGTGTGTGTGTGTGTGTGTGTGGTCAATGTCTATCAGTGTGTGTGTGTGGGTCCATGTCTATCGGTGTGTGTGGGGGGGGGGGCGGGGGGCTATGTCTATCTGTGTGTGTGTGGGGGGGTCCATGTCTATCGGTGTGTGTGTGTGGGTCCATGTCTATCAGTGTGTGTGTGTGTGGGTCCATGTCTATCGGTGTGTGTGTGGGGGGGGGCGGGGGGCTATGTCTATCGATGTGTGTGTGTGGGGGGGTCCATGTCTATCGGTGTGTGTGTGTGGGTCCATGTCTATCAGTGTGTGTGTGTGTGGGTCCATGTCTATCAGTGTGTGTGTGTGTGGGTCCATGTCTATCGGTGTGTGTGTGGGGGGGGGGCAGGGGGCTATGTCTATCGATGTGTGTGTGTGGGGGGGGTCCATGTCTATCGGTGTGTGTGTGTGTGGGGGGGTCCATGTCTATCAGTGTGTGTGTGTGGGGGGTCCATGTCTATCGGTGTGTGTGTGTGTGGGGATCCATGTCTATCAGTGTGTGTGTGTGTGCGTGGGTCCATGTCTATCGGTGTGTGTGTGGGGGGGGGGGCGGGGGGCTATGTCTATCGATGTGTGTGTGTGGGGGGGGTCCATGTCTATCGGTGTGTGTGTGTGTGGGGGGGTCCATGTCTATCAGTGTGTGTGTGTGGGGGGTCCATGTCTATCGGTGTGTGTGTGTGTGGGTCCATGTCTATCGGTGTGTGTGTTGCTATTTGTGTATCTGTGTGTTTTGGGAGAGCTGTGTGTGTATGTGTCTGTCAGAGTCTGCGTCAGGGTGTGCATGCATGTATGCTTATGTGTGTGTGTGTTGCAGTGTGTCAGTGTATACGTGCATCAGGATGTTGGTGTGTGTTAAGCAACGTCACGATTTGAAATTTCTCATCCTTGTTTTCAAATCCTTCCATGGTCTCGCCCCTCCCTATTTCTGTAACCTCCTCCAGCCCTATAAACTCCCTGGACCCCTGCGCTCTGCCTATTCTGGCCTTTTGAACTTCCCTGATTTTAATCGCTCCACTATTGGTGGCCATGCCTCCAGCTGCCTGGGTCCTAAGCTCTCGAACTCCCTCCCTAAACCTCTCCACCTCACCACTTCCCTTTCCTCCTTTTAAGACGCTCCTTAAAACCTATCTCTTTGACCAAGCTTTTGGTCATCTGCCCTAACATTTCCTGATATGGCTCGATGTCAATTAAAAAAAAAATGTTGATAATACTCCTGTGAAGCGCCTTGGGATGTTGTATTAGGTTAAAGGCGCTATACAAATACAAGTGTGTGTGTATGTGTCATGCGGGATGTGTGCAGGTGGGAATGCCTTTGTATCATGCTGGAACCTGGGCCATTGCTGGTCGATTTTGTTAAGTCGATAGTGTAATTATGAATGACTTCACAAGGCAATATGTTGTTCTTGAACTGTAGTGACCTCGGTCATTTATTCCAAACTCCAGAGTACTGTGTAAGCATGGTGTGCAGCCTTTTATACAGGGCCCTGCCACCAGGGCAGGAAACCCCCGGTCTCCACCAGTTGCACCCTCTAGTGGTGCCAGCATGCATGTACACGCTGTGAACCTTATTGACAGTACATTAGCTAAACAAGTCTCCATCTTATACAATCTCACAGTGACGACACATAGAGTACATCCAAAGTCAGCATATACAATGGATGTGGCTCAGTTACCCACTGACGTAATCAGCGGAGAGAATGAGAGCGCCTCCTGTCTGTCATTGAAGGGACAGACTCCAAGGGGTAATCTTTTGGTGCAAGTGCCGGAGGTACAAGTGCCAAGACATTCCTGCCAGTTTTATTGTAAGGCAGGTGCGTTTATGTTACTTGACCTCCAGCCCCCGCTCCTTGTTCCACCCAGGACGTCATCTAGCAGAAGGCAGCGGGCGGGGAAGTGGAGCTGAGTCCGATCAGATCGGCCATGATCTCTTTAAATGGCGGAGCAGGCTCGAGGGGCCAGGTGGCCTATTCCTGCTCCTATTTCTTACGTTCTTATGAATTGATCGTTCATCAAAAAAATGCCCGCAATCAGTTTAAAGTTGCTGGCACTGTATAAAGCGGCGCTGGAGATGAAAACAAACTGGGTTAACTGAGGCAGAACTTATGAAATGAGGCTTGACTCCTCTAAATATTTTCCTTGTGTTTCCCAGTTTGTTGTTCTAACTAATATGGAGCGACCTCTTGGGCTCATTAATTCTGCACATTATCATTGTAGGGCTGGTATTTGTTCCAATACACAGGCATATGCACAGGGGGGCCCGATCTGTCTGGAGAAAGAAAAAAAGGCTTTAATGTTCCAAGACCGGCTCCTTTTCTGACACAGCGTCTCATTCTGAAATGTTAGCCAGCCCCTCTTTTGCCCCTTTCCGTTGCTGGAAGGCCCCCACCCGCCTCTTTCCCTCCCACCTCCGGTGCATTTGCCCCAACTCCTGTTTTTAACAGCACGCCCGCGTGAGTTGTACCGTCACACAGCTACGTGCAGCTGACTGACCCAGCCCCTGGGGCAGGTCAAGGCCCTTGAGACCTTCGGGGTCTGTGCCAGTCTCCCTGGGCGGTAGCTTTAGCCACCAGAGGAGAGCCTAACCCGCTGGAACTCTGACACACTGTCATTTTGTGTGGAGCCCCGACCAGCATTTCAGAGCTGGGGTCAGAGGCTGAATACCAGCTGCGTGCTCCTTGTTCTATTCCCGACAACCTCCATCCCGAATCCAGAAATGAGAGTTTACACCCATCAGGAAAGGACAAACAGGCTGGGTCTCTTTTCTCTTGCAAAAACGAGGCTGAGGGGTGACCCGATAGAGGTCTTCAAAATTATGAAAGGTTTTGATAGAGTGCATACAGAGAGAATGTTTCCACTTGTGGGGAAAAGCATAACTAGAGGCATCAATATAAGAAATCCAATCAGAAGTTTAGAAGAAGCTTTCACCCATTATATTCTAGCCCTTTAATTGTAAAGGCTAACATTCTATTACCTTTGTGATTATTTTTTGAACCTGACTACCACGTTTTAATAGTCTGTACACAGGGACCCTCACTGTTCTCAGCCTTTCACCATTTCAATGAAACTCGCATTTGTCCCTTCTTGGTGCAAAATGGATAACCTCACACTTACCTGCATTGCAATCCATCTGCCAGTGGTCTCCTATGTAGAACTTATTGAATACTTTCTGAAAGTCCAATAAACTATATATGGCCAGGTTGATCTCCTGAACTAGTTTCGATCGCCCAGATGGGTCAGAGAGGAATTTCCCCAGATTTTTTTTTTCCCCAATTGGCCTGGGTTTTTATCTGTTTTTTGCCTCTCCCAGGAGACCACCACATGGCTCTGGTTGGGGTGGAGTGTAGAATGTTTCAGTGTCGCAGTTGCTGGTTGGGCTGGGTGCTCTTTGCCTTTCTTCCATTGTTCATTGTTCATATGTAACCTTCAGGGCTGCTGACCGAGGGCCGTGCAGCTCTTTGTCGGCCGGCAGGGGCACGATGGGCCGAAATGGCCTCCTTCTACGCTGTAAATTTCTATGTTTCTACAAGTGTAGACATTCGCCTGCCTACTACTGTAGTTACTTCTTCAAGAAAACCAATTAGGCTCATTAGACAGAGTAAATCAGGAGATGGCATCAACAAACCTGGGGTTGAAAAGTCTGAAGATTGTATGACCAAGCGACGACTGAGGGGCAGCAACATGTGTCACAGGTCTTCAAAAAGAATGGCTTGGAACGGGAACAATAAAGAGGGGAGAGAAGGGAAGGTGGGATAAAGTTCAACAGAGTGGTGATAACAATGAGAGAGGGAGGGGAGGGTATGTTGCAAATCCATTGGCTAACGCAGCAGCCAATTTTGTGCACAGCAAGATCCCACATCGTGATGACGACCAGATCATCTGTTTTCGTAATGTTAATTGAGGGACAAATATTGGCCAAGGATTGGGGAAAACTTTTCTTCGAAACAATGGTCGTGGGATCTTTTATGTCCATCTGCGAGAGCAGACGGGGCCTCGGTTTAACGTCTCATCCGAAAGATAGCACCTCTGACAGTGCGGCGCTCCCTCAGCCCTGCACTGGGAATGTCAGCCGAGAATTTTGTGCTCAAGTCTCTGGAGCGGGTCTTGAACCCACAACCTTCTGTTGTGTGCTAACCAGGGAGGGTGAACATTTGGTCAAGTGGTTTACATTAGCAGTGCACAAGTGTCGCAGGCTGGAGTTGAGGGAGAGGGGAGTGTGGGGGGTGGGGGGGGTTCTGCATAGTTGCTGCCATTGGAAAGAATGAAGCGAGGGAGACACTGCGACACTTCCTGAGTGTGGAACAGTGAGGGTACAGGGCAGAGGGAGATTGTCTGCGATTGGGGTATTTGGGAGCAGAGGGAGAAACCTCAGAGCAGCACTGAGCAGTAGGATTGAATGAGCAATGTCATTTCAAGTACTGTTCAGATGTTGATTCAAGGGCTACGAGCGGTGGTTTTAAATACGGCAGGACTGGCTGCTGGAACCCACAGAGGAATGCGGTGAGGTTTATTTTGAAAGGGTTTTTGAAGATTGCGCCGGCTTTTACTTCCAAAAAAACTTAACAAGTCACTCCTTAACTACTCATCAAGTTTATAAAGCACAACAAGCAGAACAAACACAGCTGGGTGTCTTCATTTCATCTTCCAACCCTGCATATTTCAGAGCAATTACTGTCGAGCCTCTCGATTCTGATTTATGAACCGGGGGCAGCTCACATAATTTGGATGATTTGAACAATATCCATACGGTAAGTGGGTGGCATGGCGGAAGGGGAAGGGAAAACTCAGCCCATTTGCCTCTGGGACCAGGGCTTCCAAAAGCATTGTGCGGAAAGTGAAATCTCCTCTACTGCCTCCGCTGACTGCAACAGGCGTTGGATTGAAACCCGTGCCCCTCCAATTCAGGCCCTTTGACTTGGACTCATTGCAGTATAGAAAACTGAGAGGTGATCGTGTTGAAACCTGTAAGATTCTGAGGGGGCGCGACAGGGTAGACGCAGAGAGTGTGTTTCCCCTCGTGGGGGAATCTAGAACTAGGGGGGCATAGTTTCAGAAAAAGGGGTCACCCATTTAAAACGGAGATGAGGAGGAATTTCTTTTCTCAGAGGGTCGTGAATCTTTGGAATTCTCTGCCCCAGAGAGCTGTGGAGGCCGGGTCATTGAATGTGACATGGGGACACAGTCTAAGGATAAGGGGTAAGCCATTTAGGACCGAGATGAGGAGAAACTTCTTCACTCATAGAATTATTAACCTGTGGAATTCTCTACCGCAGAGCGTTGTTGATGCCAGTTCGTTAGGTATATTCAAGAGGGAGTTAGATATGGCCCTTACGGCTAAAGGGATCAAGGGGTATGGAGAGAAAGCAGGAAAGGGGTACTGAGGTGAATGATCAGCCATGATCTTATTGAAGGGCCGAATGGCCTACTCCTGCACCTATTTTCTATGTTTCTATATTTCTATAAGGTGGAAATAGACAGATTTCTGGCCTCTTGAGCATCTCCGATTTCCATCGCTCCACCATCGGTGGCCGTGCTTTCAGCTGCGATGTCCCAAGCTCTGGAATTCCCTCCCTAAACCTCTCCAATTCTCGAGTTCCCTGCAATTTTTTTTTTGGAGGGGGGCGCGGGGCGGGGGCGCGTGGCCCATTCACATTCCCCCGAATGCGCCTTTTTCTCCAGTTAAAATCTGTTGAGCAGCCTGCACGAGGCCTCAGGTTTATTTCTCTCGCCCAATCTAGTCCCATGAACAGACTGGGCGTGTTAACTCAATTGGGCCAGAACTGACCGACTGACCAAACATACTTGAAAGACCAGATGCCACTGCCCACCTGCACAGCTGCACTGCTTAATGGGAGCACTGCCTCTCCACCTCTCTCTCCTCCTTTAAGATGCTCCCTAAAGCCTGCCTCTTTGACCAAGCTTTTGGTCGCCTGTCCTAATAGCTATTTATGTGGCAAATGTAGATTGCTAATCGCTTCTGTGAAGCACTTTGGGATGTTTTATATGTTAAAGGTGCTTTTATCCATTCAGGTTGTTTCCGGTTTTGTAAATGGCACTGCACATTCTATCCAACGCAGGCCAGACCGTGTGAAACCTCACCGAACCCCACGCAGGCTCTCTCGGGCTGCAGAGGCGGGTGGTGGAGCTATCGAGCACCATTGAGCAACGTCTGCAGAAGGTAGATACTGTTCCCACAAGTCACCCAGTCCCCTCCCCTCGCAATCCAACCCTCACCCCGCAACTTCAGAGCTCCTCATCGTAGTTTCACCAACGTGAGGATGAACCGAGCGGGAAAAAACACGTCCAATTCTGGGCACCACAGTTTAGGTCGGTAGCAAGACCTTGAGAAAGACTTGCATTTATATAGCACCTTTCGCAACCAACGGATGTCTCAAAGAGCTTTACTGCCAGTGGAGTACCTTTGGAGTGTAGTCACTGTTGTAATGTAATGAGAGAGTGCAGCAAAGATTTTCCAGGAATTGTACCGAGGATGTTGCATTTCAGTTTTTGTGGAGAAGCTGGGGTTATTCTATTGAGAGCAGAAAACTTTAAAGGAAGGTTTAATAAAGCTGTTCAAAATTCTGAGGGATTTCGATCGAGTAAATAAGGGAAACTGTTTTCAGTGGCAGACGGATCAGCAAACCAGAGGACACAGAGTTGAAATAATTTGCAAAAGAACCAGAGATATTGCTTACGCAGGGTGTTGTTGTGATCGGGAACGCGCTGCCTGAAAGGGCGGTGGGAGCAGATTCAATAGTAACTTTCAAAAGGGAATTAGATAAATACTTGAAAAGGAAAAATGACTGGCTGAGTTGGATTTCGGGCTGGGGAGAAGAAGAAATAAAAATACCATTTCCATAGCACCTTTCACAACCTCATTACATCCCAGAACACTTTAGAAACATAGAAAGTAGGTGCAGGAGTAGGCCATTCGGCCCTTCTAGCCTGCACCACCATTCAATATGATCATGGCTGATCATGCAACTTCAGTACCCCATTCCTGCTTTCTCTCCATACCCTTTGATCCCTTTAGCCGTAAAGGCCACATCTAACTCCCTTTTGAATATATCTAACGAACTGGCCTCAACAACTTTCTGTGGTAGAGAAATCCACAGGATCACAATTCTCTGAGTGAAGAAGTTTCTCCTCATCTCGGTCCATCAGAATTTTATATGTTTCTATGAGATTCCCCTTTCATTCTTCTAAATTCCAGTGAATATAAGCCTAGTCGATCCAGTCTTTCTTCATATGTCAGTCTTGCCATCCCAGGAATCAGTCTGGTGAACCTTCGCTGCACCCCCTCAATAGCAAGAATGTCCTTCCTCAGATTGGGAGACCAAAACTGAACACAATATTCAAGGTGTGGCCTCGCCAAGGCCCTGTACAACTGCAGTAAGACCTCCCTGCTCCTATACTCAAATCCTTTCGCTATAAAGGCCAATATGCCATTTGCCTTCTTCACTGCCTGCTGTACCTGCATGCCAACTTTCAATGACTGATATACCATGGCACCTTCCCTTTTCCTAATCTGTCACTATTCAAATAATACAGACAATCAAGTACTTTGTAAAGTGTAGTCACTGTTGCAATGTAGGAAACGCAGCAGCCAATTTGCGCACAGTAAGCTCCCACTTACAGCAATGTGATAATGACCAGATAATCTGTTTTTGTGATGTTGGTTGAGGGGTAAATATTGACCCCAGGACACCGGGGAGAACTCCCCTGGCTCTTCTTTGAAGTAGTGCCGTGGGATCTTATACGTATACCTGAGAAGGCAGAAGGTGCCTCGGTTTAACATTTCATCTGAAAGACGGCATCTCCGACAGTGCAGCACTGGAAATGTCAGCCTGCATTTTCGGCTCAAGTCTCTGGAGTGGGATTTGAACACAAGAGCTTTTGACTGAGAGAATGCTACCACCTGAACCACAGCTGGTGATGTGAGTGGGACATTGGGCTGGCAGAAAAAGTATCTAGGTCATTTTTTTTCCATTAGAGGAATGTGCCTTAATGATGCTGAGAATACATCAAGAAAAGACTTCTGTTAAATTTATTCTGTGGAATTCAAACCACATTTAATTAGAATTTTTTCAGAGTGCCATTTGCACCACTCCGAGCCAGCTGTGAATGTAACTCGATCACATGCCATTTGTCTAACAAAGGCCGCAAGCTGTCTTCAATGTAGAATAATGCACCGTTTGTGAGAGACCCAACTAACCCTTGCAGTACCTATGTAGAGGGAGCTTTACTCTGTAGCTAACCCTATGCTGTACCTGCCCTGGGAGTGTTTGATGGGACAGTGTAGAGGGAGCTTTACTCTGTATCTAACCCGTGCTGTACCTACCCTGGGAGTGTTTGATGGGACAGTGTAGAGGGAGCTTTACTCTGTATCTAACCCGTGCTGTACCTACCCTGGGAGTGTTTGATGGGACAGTGAAGAGGGAGCTTTACTCTGTATCTAACCCGTGCTGTACCTCCCTGGGAGTGTTTGATGGGACAGCGAAGAGGGAACTTTACTCTGTACCTAACCTGTGCTGTACCTGCCCTGGGTGTTTTAGCATGTATAGAGGATTGGCTAACAAATATAAAACAGAGAGTCGGGATAAATCGGTCATTTTCCGATTGGCAAACAGTGACCAGTGGGGTCCAAGAGGGATCGGTGCTGGGTCCTCAACTATTTACAATCTATATTAATGACTTGGATGAAGGGATCGAGTGTAATGTAGCCAAGTTTGCTGATGATACAAAGATAGGTGGGAAAGCAAGTTGTGAGGAGGACACAAAGAGTCCACAAAGCGATATAGACAGGCTAAGTGAGTGGGAAAATTATGGCAGATGACGTTTAATGTGGGAAAATGTGAGGTTATCCACTTTGGTAGGAAGAATAGAAAAGCAAAATATTATTTAAATGGAGATAGACTACAGAATGCTGCGGTACAGAGGGATCTGGGGGTCCTTGTGCATGAAACACAAAAAGTTAGCATGCATGTACAGCAAGTAATTGGGAAGGCTAATAGAATGTTGGCTTTTATTTCAAGGGAGATGGAGTATATAAGTAGGAAAGTCTTGCTACAGCTGTACTGCATACAGTTTTGGTCACCTTATTTAAGGAAGGATATATTTGCATTGGAGGCATTTCAGAGAAGGTTCACGAGGTTGATTCCTGGCATGAAGGGGTTGTTTTATGAGAAAAGTTTGATCAGGTTAGGCCTATACTCATTGGGGTTTAGAAGAATGAGAGGTGATCTTATTGAAACATGTAAGATTCTGAGGTGTCTTGACAGATTAGATATTGAGAGGATGTTTCCCTCGTGGGGGGAATCTAGAACTAGGGTGCATAGTTTCAGAATAAGGGGTCGCCATTTAAAACTAAGATGAGGAGGAATTTCTTCTCCGAGGGCTGCGAATCTTTATAATTCACTACCCCAGAGAGTTATGGAGGCTGGGTCATTGAATATATTTAAGGTGGAGATAGACAGATTTTTGAATGATAAGGGAGTCAAGGGTTATGGGCAGCGGGCGGGGAAGTGGAGCTGAATCCATGATCAGATCAGCCATGATCTTATTTAATGGCGGAGCAGGCTCGAGGGGCCAAACGGCCTACTCCTGCTCCTATTTCTTATGTTCTTAAGCTCTACTCTATATCTAACCCGTGCTGTACCTGCCCTGGGAGTGTTTGATGTGACAATGTAGAGGGAGCTTTACTCTATATCTAACCCGTGCTGTACCTGCCTTGGGAGTGTTTGATGTGACAATGTAGAGGGAGCTTTACTCTATATCTAACCCGTGCTGTACCTGCCTTGGGAGTGTTTGATGGGACAGTGTAGGGGGAGCTTTACTCTGTATCTAACCCGTGCTGTACCTGCCCTGGGAGTGTTTGATGGAACAATGTAGAGGGAGCTCTACTCTGTATCTAACCCCGTGCTGTACCTGCCTTGGGAGTGTTTGATGGGACAGTGTAGAGGGAGCTTTAGTCTGTATCTAACCCGTGCTGTACCTGCCCTGGGAGTGTTTGATGTGACAATGTAGAGGGAGCTTTACTCTGTATCTAACCCATGCTGTACCTGCCCTGGGAGTGTTTGATGGGACACTGAGGGCTCGATTTTTGGATATTCTCCGCTTTGTTTTTTGCCGTGTAGCAATAGCGACCTCCAGCGCTCCGCGGCGATCCTCGGGTCTTGTTTAACAGCGGCCCGGAAGAGCTGCGCTCGGTGTGCAATGCTCCGGGTTGCGACACCGGCGTGAGTTCTGATGGTTGCCCCACTCATCTGTCCCAAAGCGCGCCCCGCACTGACTGCCCTGTGAAATCAGGGCGGTCCAACGCTCCTGACAGTGAAGAGGTGAATAATGGACTCCTAAGGCAAGCCTTGTATATTTTACTGTTACATGAGATTCAGATTCGCCAAGCCTTGTCAAATCATTTCCACTGACAGTTTGGGACGCCAGGAGCATTGTAATTAAAACCTCAAGCTCGGTGGGAAAGTCATTGCAAGCTGTCAGCCGCATGATTTTATGAAACATATTCTATTTGTGCAGATTTGAAATCAGTGCAGAGGTTTGCAGCTAGTAATCAACTTACTTTGTGGAGTTGTGCTAATTCTCTCTCTTCTCCTCTATAAACAACAGCAACGTGCATTTATATAGCGCCTTTAACATGGTAAGACGTCCCAAGGCGCTTCACAGAAGCGATATCCGACAACATCTGACACCGAGCCACATTAGGAGATGTTAGGACAGGTGACCAAAAGCTTGGTCAAAGAGGTAGGTTTTGTTACGCTCATATTAAACGATGAAACTGAGTACTGTGTACAATGAGTAAGAGTGACCTTAGCTCCTTTAACGAGACCCCAGAATGCAGGTACCACGTGGGTGGCCTGCTTATATACAGTGCTCCCAAGGGACGCTGGGATCCCTTGGGACTCCAACAGGTAGGCCCTCTGGTGGTGGTGTGATACAGGTTGTCAAGGGTTAAATACATAACAGGTTTTATGGAGCATCTTCAAGGAGGAGAGAGAGAGAGGTAGAGAGGCGGAGAGGTTTAGGGGGGAATTCCAGAGCTTAGGGCCCAGGCAGCGATGAAAATCAGCGATACTCAAGAAGCCAGAATTGGAGGTGTGCAGATATCTCGGTGGGTTGAAGGCCCCCCTGAGCCGGTTTCGCCATTTATTCAGATCATGGCTGACGTATATCGCAACTCCATTTACCCGCCTTGACACTTTCACCTCTGAGTCAGAAGGTCATGGGTTCAAGTCCCACTTCAGAGACTTGTGCCCATAATCTAGGCTGACACTCCCAGTGCAGTGCTGAGGGAGCGCTGCACTGTCAGAGGCACTGTCTTTTGGATGAGACGTTAAACCGAGACTCCGTCTGCCCTCTCAGGTGGAGCTAAAAGATCCCAAGGCACTATTTTGAAGAAGAGCAGGGGAGTTCTCTTGTATCTTGGGGCCAATATTTATCCTTCAACCAACATCACTATATGCAGCTTATCTGTTCATTATATTGCTGTGTGTGGGAGCTTGCTGTGCGCAAATTGGCTGCCGCGTTTCCTACATTACAACAGTGACTGCACTTCAAAAAGTACTTCATTGGCTGTGAAGCACTTTGAGGCATTCTGCGGGAATGAAAGTGCTATACAAATGCAATTTCTGTCTTTTCCTTCACCTTTCACCCTCGTCCAATCAATTTCCTTTTTGAAAACGTCATTTGACCCCCAACATCCACAGCCTTTGGGAGGAGACAGTTCCAGATTTTTACTATCCTTTGCGTGAAGAAGGGCTTCCATTTTCACTCAATTGCCTGGCTCAATTTGTAAGGTTATGCCCCCTTGTTCTGAACTTCCCCTCTCCCTCCTCCGTCCACCCCACCATAGAGAAATAGTGTTTCTCTATCTACCCTATCAAAATCCTTTGAAACACCTCAATCAGATCCTCCCCTCAACCTTCGAAACTCAAAGGAATACAAGCCTCGTCTGTTCAATCTCCTGCCACGCCTGGGGAGGTTTGCTATTGATCCAGAGGCTGTACCTTGATCATTGATGTGTTGTTCTTTTGGACCTCTCTTCGGTGTCGGGTCCTGTCCTGTCCCTGCTCCGGAGCTCCTCAGCTTTTCATTGTTTGGCGGCAATCAGTCATCTCAGCCTCGATGAAAGGAAAATAAAAATGGAATGTGAAGAAAAATGCTCGGCAGGTCAGGCAGCATCTGTGGAGAGAGAAGCATCCGGGAACACTTCGAGACTCTTCGCCGGGAGCACGTGGAGGCCAAGCACAAAGAGCAGAAGGAGCGCTCGACAACCCAAGCACCTCACCCACCCGTCCCTCCAACCACCGTCTGCCCCACCTGTGACAGAGACTGTAGGTCCCGCATTAGTCTGATCAGTCACCGTAGAATTCATTTTAGTGTGGAAGCAAGTCATCCTCGACTCCGAAGGACTGCCTATGAAGAAGAAGAGAGAGAAACAGAGTTAAGGCCTCGTCGGAATGACCTGAAACGTTAACTCTGTTTCTCTCTCCACAGACGCTGCCTGACCTGCTGAGTATTTC
The DNA here is from genome assembly GCF_044704955.1 of Pristiophorus japonicus. Taxonomy (NCBI): domain Eukaryota; kingdom Metazoa; phylum Chordata; class Chondrichthyes; family Pristiophoridae; genus Pristiophorus; species Pristiophorus japonicus. The sequence continues at coordinate 16,830,863 of NC_091987.1, forward strand.
CAGCACTTTCTGTTCCGATTTCAGATTTCCGGCGTCTGCAGCATTTTGCCTTTGTAACAGAAAATGAATATGGAAATTGGGAGATGTCGGGAAGTAACCAAGCGATCGAAAGGTGACATTTAATGGTGATGGAAAGCAGCTCCTCCTTCACATCACAGGGTCTTCACCTGAAACCCTCATCCAACTCTGCTCTGTTGAGATTCGCACCAGACCTGCAGCTCTATCATACCCGTTGTCAATTTTATTTTTTGTCCCGGTCCAAATTTATAAATAAAAGGGGAAGTGGGGGCACCGGGGGGGCTCACGAACTATGCCCTTGTTCCCCAAAATGACCCATCACAACACCATCTTTGTTTGGCAGACAATGGCAAGGTTTTGGTGGCAGGTTTGAATGCATTAAGATTACTTCAGCCTCACGTAGCTAATGACAGGACCTGTGAAGAGTCATTTGCGGAGTGTATGGTTGACCTGGAGCCTGTATTTGCGTGCGCGTATGTGCGTGTATGTGCTAATGTCTCCTAATAATGCAGTTCCCATTTCTCTCAAATTGCTGTTTGATGACTAGGCCGTTGACTTATGGTGAAAGAGAAAATGCAAAACAGAACGCATTATGAATTGCGGTAATGTCTTTTTTCTGCACCATTATTCCATAATTTGCTGCCCTCCAACACTGTGCTTTTTGTCATCACGACTGACCCCAATCCTTTTTGAACATCTGTCCCAAATGTGCTTTATTTGCCGGTGAAATGAAATGTGAGCTAAATGACCACAATTTTGCAGGGAGGGCATTAGCTTGTTGAAGGATGTCGAGGCAAGTCATTGTGCGTCCGCTGTGAGCTGCTGTCAATCTGTTTGACCGAGCGTGTGTTTGGTTTGGTTTTTGCCTTTGTTCGCCTCTTTGTTTTCTCTCGCGTTGCGCTGGGTCATTTTTTTTTTGTTTCATCTGTTTTTCTCCCACCGGCGCTTTGCATCACAGCTCGCTCTCACCCACTTCCAGTCCCGTACTCAGCCTGCGCTGGCTGAACAGTCCAATACGAGAGCCACAGACTCTGTCACAGGAGGGACAGACATTCGTCGAGGGAAGGGGTGGCTGGGGCTGGTTTGCCGCGCGCTCCTTCCGCTGCCTGCGCTTGACCTCTTCGCGCTCTTTGCGTTGAGACTCGAAGAACTCAACGCCCTCCCGGATGCACTTTCTCCACCTCGGGCGGTCTTCAGCCAGGGACTCCCAGGTGTCAGTGGTGATGTCGCACTTTAACGGTCACCACACGTTAAAAAAATCCACGCACAGACATCTTCCATCTTCCACAAGATTTAGTTCGGGATCTGGAATTTTGGGTCCTTCATTGAAACACCTGTGAACTTTTTGACATGGAAGCAAGTCATCCTCGATTTTGAGGGACTGCCTATTATGATGATGACTACCGGTGCCACGTGCTAATGAGTACAAGAATAGGATAGATAGAGAGGATGAACGCGTGGCCGGAGAGTTGGTGCAGGAGGGAAGGCTTTAAATTCCTGAGGCCTTGGGACTGTTTCTGGGGGGAGATGGGACCTGTACAAACCAGACGGGTTGCAACTCAACAGCGCTGGGACCAATATCCTCGCGGAGAGTTTTGCTAGTGCAGTTGCGGAGAGTTTAAACTAGCTTGGCAGGGGGATGGGAACCTGAGAACAAGCTCAATAGGGAAGGAAGTAAAGCTGAAATTGGAAAGCAAAATTGCAGAAAGTGAATCTGTAAGACAGAGGAAACAAGGGTTAGTAAGTAGTAATCAAGGGGGTTGTTAGATCTCTTAATTTCCAATGAAATACGAACTCCGATAGTAGTTTTAACTTTTTAATTTTGGCAGAGAGTAACAAGCTGCTGGCTGATTGCCAGTTCCTTTGTCTTACTGGGACCACATGGTCAAAATGGCTGTATTTATACCGGGTTCAATTTACAGAAAAGAACTCGCCTTCTTTGACCTTATTGGCTCAATTAATAGTATTTTAACATTTTAATTGGCTCACTACCCAAGGTCCGAAAATGTCAAGTTGATTGATGACTTAATGCAATGTGGCCTGTGTTTTTTCACAGCCTGTCTAAATGCAGCCTGGCTGCAGAGCTTGAATTCTCGATCAATCCCCCCTTTGATTCTTTCACAAACTGAATCATAAAACATCAGGTGTCACTGGTTAAACATTCTACAAAATAATTTCATACATGTTAATAGAGTTTCCTTCTAAAATTTGTTGATGTGTTTCGCCACATGTCCGGACTAGTAGCTTCCACACAAATTTACACCAACCCGAGTTCCATCGTGGCCACAATGGAAGTCTGGTTTTAGTAGGTTAATTAACCTTATTCCAATTTAATCCAAATCAATATCTTCATTCAAACAGTAAACAACCTTCACTTAAGCATAACATACCCCTGTGCCACGTACAGACGGTCTGCTGGGACGTGCAAGGTGTCTCACCTGCGGGACAGCAGCTACAGCCGCCTGGTCGCAACAACATTTAATCAACATAAACAAACAATATAAAAGTAAAACAATTACAACAAATAGAATTAAACCTTCCACCAATGAAGTTCCTATTGAACCTAGCCATTCAGTGGCTCCACTCCACAAAGTGAATGATGGGGGTTGCTTAAGTTTTTCTACCTCCTTTTGGATAAGTGGGTAATTTCTTCGGAGCTATCTGGGATATATGTGCAACACTCAGTTCCGAGTAGGGTGCAAGTACCTCCCTTTTCAGCCAGGATGTAATCAAGGGCCAGTCTATTCTGTAGGGCTACTGTGCGGATTGCTACCATTTCTGCATTGATTTTAACTAGGGCCTCTGAGGTATCATTGCTACTCGTTCCACAACGGATGCCATGTTAATGGATTCCCTTGCCAGTTTGGCGGTCCCATACCCAGGGATCAGAATGGCAAAGAACCTCTCTGTTTCTGTGATAGCTATCTTAGGACGCTGTAAATGTTCCGACAGTGACTTTATATGATACATATAAGGCACAATGTAGGCTAAATAGCAGGATCCCATCCAATTCTGGGGCAGCCAAGGGTAGGCCTTGTGGCCACACACCCAATAGGTGCCATTATATGCAATGAATGTTAGCTGTTTCTTTGTCAGCAACACTCCGGGGCCTATCCGGGTTTTTCCATCTGTTTTATTCAGAATCCCTGTTACGTTAAAAATTCCCACATCGGCCCAGTTTGGACGGTTCCGTGGCTTGATTATATTATAATTCCGGGAGCAGTTACCATACCCCATATTTTGGCCTCCTTTGATGTTTCTAATCAGACAGACCGATTCCCCCGGTCTTCCTATTCCCGTTGTATTAGTGATAACAAAAAATAGGGGCCGTTTGGAATTATTGTAGCACGGTTGGTATCCCCCTTCAAAGGTAGTCAGATTGTAACCTGCTGACTTCCATTTACGTGCCCAGTTTTCCGTATCCTGAAACGCATTGCCTATTTTGTTTTGATTAATTATCCACTCAGCCATTTCCGAGATATTCAAGGGAACTGGCCTCAAGGGAATCCCTCCCTTTGAGTGAATAGGAATGTGTGTACACACCCAACAACTAGAAATGTTACCTTGTTTGGCATAAATGTATGACATATATAAAAAGGTATTTACATGTAATTCCCTTGCTACCCTACTATTTCCCTTTGGTGCAGAAGGTCGGCTAGTAAGAAGTAGGCCTATGCCTAGAATACCTACAATCAATAATACAGTAAATTTATATTGTAGGGGTAAGCGTGTTAATTCCGCCCCTGTGTCTAAAAGACAGTCCACATCCTTATCGCCCACCCTCACACCCTCACAGTTATATATATATATATATATATAGCCCATCTCCCCTTTGTTGTATTAGTGCGAGGAGGTGGGCCAGGGTGGGCTCTAATCGTTTTTTGCTATCCCAAGTAACTCCTTCTGTTGTTGTATTGTCAGTCGCTTAAATGCTTTTATGAGGTCGTTATCTTGTGACAAGCCTGGCTTGTTGGCTGAATTGTATCCCTGGCTGCGTCCTCTTCCCCAGCCACGACCTTGCTGTTTTGCCCTGCACGTCTTGGCCCAGTGACCTTCTTTCCCACATTAATGACATTTTCCGGGTAATTTTCCTAATGACTGTTTATCGGAATCCTGGGATTTCCATCCCATAGCCTGTACAGCTCGGACTTTAGCTCCCATATCCCGATCTAATTGGTTACATCGATCCACCAATGCTGCAAAGGTAGTTCCTCTACCTTCCCAGTCCGGTAACACTACCTTAAGCATTTTGGACAGTTCTGGATTTAGCCCTGCCACGAAAGCTGCTTTCAGGGGTCCAAACACTTGTTCATCCATTTCCTCATCCGTATTATTCATACCCGAATGTTCTAGCCACGTGCATCTAAACCGTTCGTCATACTCCAGGACCTCCTCTGTTCCTTTCTGTTGGCAGGCTGCAATTTTTTCCCAGTCTGTCTTAGCTGGACTGAAGGCTTGCAGCCAGTGTTTAATCGCCTCCCATCCTGCGTCTAATTCTTGCTCATTCTGCCCCAAAGCTTCATCTACCTTGTCGGGCAATTTTCTTCCCTGTGTTTTTGGCACCATTATGGTCAAAATTTGCACTCCGTCCCAGGGATGAAGTTGATATATATTTCTTAAGCGGTCCAATTGGTCCCACGTTTTTACTCCCCCTTTCTTTGGATTGGGCAATTCCTTGGACCATTTATCAATTTTCTCTGGGTCTGCCGGATCATGAACTAAGTATTCTTCGTACACCCTTCACTTTGTTTTTTTGGTTCCCCCCTCATCCGCAGTCTCTTCTAATTTGACTACAACTCGTCTTTTGTTAAACGGGGCAAAGCGCACCCCTAATTCTTCATCCTCCGAGCCTGTATCGTCGGAGGATTCAGAAACCGTATCTATTCCTCGGTCGTGTCTTCGGGTTTGCGTTTTTAATTTATCCAAACATGGGTACCCTGGGAATTGATCAATACATTTTCCTTTTCCTATTACTGTCTCTTGACCTAATGATTTTTTCCATTCTTTAATTTCAGCTTTAAGATCTTTAACTTCTGCTTCCAGCTTTTCAAGTTCAAGCTTTTTCTGTCGCAGCTGTGCACAAACTGCTTGCAATTGATCCTTTGTGCTGGTCAGTTCTCGATCATGTTGGGAACGCATTATAATTTCATTCCGGTTTCGGATCTGGCCCATAACCACTAGGGACCATCTAGTTCGCTCTTTATTTTTCATACAGGTCGTTTTCCCCCAGACCCTTTTAATCTCGTCCAAGGACCATTGTCCTTTGGAGGTTCCGTACTTTTGTTCGATCTTAATACAGGTTTTAGATAAGTTGAATTGTTGCTCTATGTATTCTTTCAACTGTTCGAGAATGTTATCTATTGAAACTTCAGGTGGTGCTTGTTCACCTTTAACAGTTGTAGGCAATTCTTTGCTCTTATCTCCTGCTGCCATTTCTTTACTGGGGTCTCGAGTCGTAGGCTCTCTCGCCGATCAATAGGTCGGTGATTAATTAACTAACACACCGCCGAAGTTTAGACGTCTATGGGACCTTGAGCCGACTACCAACCGGAGGGTTCGCAAACCGGAGGCTTTCGGAATCGCGTAGAAGGAGAGGCGAATTTAGACTTTTGACCGAGGACTTTTTAAAAAGAGGTGTCCTTACTTCAATATGTAGGTCTGATGTCCAAAATTCAGTTTCTTTCCTCAGCGATCCTGTTCGCAGTGCCAAAATTGTTAGAGCTCTTAATTTCCAATGAAATATGAACTCCGATGGTAGTTTTAACTTTTTAATCTTGGCAGAGAGTAACAAGCCGCTGGCTGATTGCCAGTTCCTTTGTCTTACTGGGACCACATGGTCAAAATGGCTGTATTTATACCGGGATCAATTTACAGAAAAGAACTCGCCTTCTTTGACCTTATTGGCTCAATTAATAGTCTTTTAACGTTTTAATTGGCTCGCTACCCAAGGTCCGAAAATGTCAAGTTGATTGATGACTTAATGCAATGTGGCCTGTGTTTTTTCACAGCCTGTCTAAATGCAGCCTGGCTGCAGAGCTTGAATTCTCTATCAGGGGTCTTCCTGTGCTAAATGGTAAATTCTTCAATGCAAGTAGTATAGCGAATAAGGTGGATGAGCTGAGAGCACAGATAGACACTTGGGAGTATGACATTATAGCCATTACAGAGACATGGCTGAAAGAGGAGTAGGTTTGGCAGCTCAATATTCCTGGGATTTTTAGACAGTACAGAGAGGGGGGTAAAAAGGGGGTGGGTCGGAGGAGGTTCGTGATATTGATTAAAGAAACTAATACAGCTGTGAGATGGGATGATATGTTAGAGGGATCAACAAATGAGGCCATATGGGTCAAACTGAAAAATAAAAAAGGGGTGAGTACACTGCGTATATTATAGATCCCAAAACAGGCCACTTAGAAGTGCAGATGAACAGAGGGACCTTGGAGTTCTTGTCCACAGATCCCTGAAAGTAGCAGGCCAGGTGGATAAGGTGTTTAAGAAGGCATACGGATTGCTTGCCTTTGTTGGCGGAGGCATAGAATACAAGAGCAGGGAGGTTATGCTTAAATTGTATAATACTCTTGTTAGGCCACAGCTGGAATATTGCGTGCAGTTCTGGTTGCCGTATTATCGGAAGGACGTGATTGCACTAGAGAGGGTGCAGAGAAGATTTACTAGGATGCTGCCTGAAATGGAGAATCTTAGCTATGAGGACAGATTGGATAGGCTGTGTTTGTTCTCCTTGGAAAAGAGGAGGCTGAGAGGAGACCTCATTGAGATGTATAGAAATTTGAGGGGTCTGGATATAGTGGATAACAAGGGCCTATTTCTCTTGGTGGAAGGGTTAATTACTTGGAGGCGTAGGTTTAAGATGGTTGCTGGAAGGTTTAGGGGGGATTTGAGGGGAGGCTTCTTCATGCAGAGGGTGGTGGGGGTCTGGAACTCATTGCCTGGAAGGGTGGTGGATGCAGAAATCCTCACCACTTTTAAGAGATGGTTGGATGGGCACTTAAAGTGCCGTAACCTGCAGGGTTACAGACCTAGAGCTGATAATTGGGATTAGACTGGATGACCTTTTGTTGGTCGGTGCAGATATAATGGTAAGTATAACGGCAGCAAAGAGGGTGAATGGATTGGACGTCACCAAGATCCAGGTCACTGATTGGAGCGTGGGCAGGTACAGCAGGAGTGGCGAGGTCGGGGCTAAGGAGTGGTGAGAGATTGTAGAGGCACGTGATCGGGGCCCAGGAGAGACGTGAGTTCAGGGCCCAGAAGAGGCGAGGGCCCAGGGGCAGCATGGCCCAGCCCAAACTGCAATATGTGTGCGCACTCGGTCCGTGCAGCAGAGCTGGTCTCCATTCGTCTTGGTTAACCCTTGCCACTGGACCAAGACCTAGCTCTGACAAGCCCGTGTGGTGGCTGGTGTGCAAAGGTCACCACACGTCAAAAAAATCCAGGCACAGGCATCTTCCACCCTTCAACATATAGTTCGGGATCTGGAATATTAGGTCCTTCGTTGAAACACCTGTGAACTTTTTGGCGTGGAAGCAAGTCATCCTTGACTCGAGGGACTGCCTATGATATGAATGGTAAGTACTTCAGAGAATCTAATACAGCCAGGGTTATCTCCTGGACTAGTTTCGATCACCTGGATGGGTCGGAGAGGAATTTTCCCAGATTTTTTTCTCCAATTGGCTTGGGTTTTTAATCTGGTTTTTGCCTCTCCCAGGAGTTGACATGACTCCGGTTGGGGTGGTGTGTAGAAGGTTTCAGTGTTGCAGTTCTGTGAGGCGGACTGGTTGGGCTGGGTACTTTTTGCCTTTCCGCCATTGTTCATTGTTCATAGGTTTATATGTAACCTTCGGGGCTGCTGACCGAGGGCCGTGTGGCTCTTTGTCGGTCGGCAAGGACACGATGGGCCGAAATGGCCTCCTTCTGCGCTGTAAATTTCGATCTTTCGCTGTCTCTATAGCACCTTTAACATAGCTTCACAGGAGTATTATGAAATAAAAAATGTAACACCGAGCCACTTTAGGAGAAATTAGCGCAGGTGACCAAAAGCTTGGTCAAAGAGGTAGGTTTTAAGGGGCGTCTTGTCGGAAGAAAGAGAGGTAGAGAGGCGGAGAGGTTTAGGGAGGGAATTACAGAGCTTGGGACCTAGGCAACAGAAGGCATGACCACCGATGGTTGAGTGATTATAATCGGGGATGCTGAAGAGGGCAGAATTCGAGGAGTGCAGAGATCTCGGGGGGTTGTGGGTCTGGAGGAGATTACAGAGATAGGGTGGGACGAGGCCATGGAGGGATTTGAAAACAAGGATGATAATTTTGAAATCTCACTCCATCCCATCAGCTATTCAACCCCAGCGAGAACTCAAAGAGCTGAATGATTGGTTAATCTGCTTTGTGGGTTAAGAACACGGGAACAAGAGGAGTCCATTCAGCCTCTCGAGCCTGTTCCTCTCTATTCAGTGGCTGATCTGTATCTTAACTCCGTCTCCCCGCATTGGTTCCTTAATCCTTAATATCCTGCGTAAAACCAAAATCTATCAATTTCAGTTTTGAAATTTTCAATTGATGCCCAGCCTCAATAGCTATTTGGGAGAGAGAGTTCCAGATTTAAAAAAAAATTAATTCACGGGATGTGGCTTTGCCCATTTCCGATGTCCAATCACAGCCTGTTTAGCCCACCAATGAAAGTAGGGCAGAAATTATTGGTTCTCAACAGTCAGAACCGAACAATTTTTTAATTCAAAAATCCCGCCAATAATTGTTAAAATTGTGGATTATGCTAGTAACTTCACCAATTGAACTTGGTGGGACTTGAACGCGTGTCTCTGGATGATTAAGTCCGGGCTTCTGGATTACTAATCCAGTAACATAATCACTATGTTACTGTACCCCTGTTTTCACTACCTTTGCGTGAAGATGTTATACAGGGACATTGCAGTGGACTCCCCTACCGGAGGTAAGTTTCTCTCTGCCCGATCAACTCCTTTTGTCATCCTAAACACCTCAATTGGACCGTACCTTAATCCTCAATACTCAAGGTTTGAAGGAGAAATAACTGAGATGAAGGAGTTGATTTATGAGGAAAGGTTGAGTAGGTTGGGCCTATGCTCATTGGAGTTTAGAAGAATGAGAGGTGATCTTATTGAAACGTACAAGATTCTGATGGGGCTTGACAGGGTAGATGCTGAGAGGATGTTTCCTCTCGTAAGGGACTCTAGAACTAGGGGGCATAGTTTCAGAGTAAGGGGTCGGTCGCCCATTTACGATGGAGATGAGGAGGAATTTCTTCTCAGAGGTCATAAATCTGTGGAATTCTCTGCCCCAGAGAGCTGTGGAGGCTGGGGCATTGAATATATTTAAGGCGGAGATAGAGAGATGTTTGAGCTATACGGAAGTCAAGGGTTATGGGGAGCAGGCAGAGAAGTGGAGTTGAGGCCAAGATCAAATCAGCCATGATCTTATTGAATGGCAGAGCCATATCCTGTCTTAACTGATGTGATCCCAGGATAAGGGTCGGCCATTTAGGACTGAGATGAGGAGGAATTTCTTCACTCAGAGAGTGGTGAATCTTTGGAATTCTCTACCCCTCATCATCATCATCGGCAGTCCCTCGAAATCAAGGAAGATGAGTCCTTAGGTGGCTGAACAGGCCAATACGAGAACCACAGTCCCTGTCACAGGTGGGACAGATAGGCGGTGAGAGAAAGGGTGGGTGGGACTGGTTTGTCGCACGCTCCTTCCGCTGCCTGCACTTGATTTCTGCATGCTCTCGGCGACGAGACTCGAGGTGCTCAGCGCCCTCCCGGATGCACTTCCTCCACTTAGGGCGGTCTTTGGCCAGGGACTCCCAGGTGTCGGTGGGGATGTTGCACTTTATCAGGGGAGGCTTTGAGGGCGTCCTTTTAACGTTTCCTCTGCCCACCTTTGGCTCGTTTGCCGTGAAGGAGCTCCGAGTCGAGCGCTTGCTTTGGGAGTCTCGTGTCTGGCATGCGGACAATGTGGCCCTGCCCAGCGGAGCTGATCAGGTGCGGTCAGTGCTTCGATGCTGGGGATGTTGGCCCACAGAGGGCTGTGGATGCTCAAGACGATGAAAGACAGCACCGCCGACAGTGCAGCACTCCCTCAGCCTCAGCCTCGATAGGGTGCTCTGACATGGGACTTGAACCCACAACCTTGTAAACCCAAAGGCAACAGTGCAACCCACTGAGCCACAGCTGACACTGAGCTTTTTCCCTGCTATTGGGGAAGGTTTTGTGTAAATTGGCAAAGTTGTAAATGGTACAATGTAGCGCCACCGGGATACGAGTCACGTGCTGAAATAAGTCTGCAATGTAAACGGCGCATCATTGAAAGGTAGGAGTCAGACTTGGAATCATAGAACGGTTACAGCAGAGGAGGCCATTCAGCCCGTGGAGCTCCTACCTCTCCTCTCTCTTCTCTTTACTCCCCTTTGCTCCTGCTCTCTCCCCTTCTCTCCCTCTGTCCCCCTCTTCTCTCTTCCCCCCTCTCTCTCTCTCTCTCTCTCTCTCTCTCTCTGCTTCTCTCTCTCTCTCCCTCTCACTCCCCCGCCTCTCCCCTCATCTCTACCCCTCTCTTCACCTCTCCTCTCTCTCCCTCTTTCCCCCTCTTACCATTCTCTCCCCCCCCCTCTCTCCCCATCGAGCCCGTGCCGGCTCTCTGCAGAAGCACTTCAGCCAGTCCCACTCCCCCGCCCTTTCCCCATAGCCCTGCAAATTTTATTCCTTCAGAAACTTATCCAACTCCCTTTTGAAAGCCACGATTGAGTCTGCCTCCAACACCCTCTCAGGCAGCGCATTCCAGATCCTAACCACCCGCTGCCTAAAAAGGTTTTCCCTCATGTCGCCTTTGGTTCTTCTGCCAATCACCTTAAGTCTGTGTCCTCTGGTTCCCGACCATTGGGGCCTCTCGGGTGGTGACTGTAGTCTCCGCCCAGCTTCCAACACTCACCTCCGATGTGGGCTGACAGTTACAGTCTTCTATCTAATTATGAATCTGCAGGGGTTTGTAATAACGGCTGCTTCCTGCTGGGTCTGGGCCTGAAGCTCATTCACAGCGACAGTTGGCTTTAATGTCTTTATTTGCAGTCACTCGATTCTGGTGCAGCCTCCAAACCCGTGCTTACGTTGTAAGTAATATCATCGGTGTTTAAATTGCAAAAATGCTGAACTCCCTTTGAAGCAGGATTATTGGTTGCAGCACATTTTTCCCCAGCCCATCCAGCGGGAAAATGATGCGATGGGATTGGCCGCCGGTTCTGCAACAGAGGATTGGGGAGAGTGCGGGGGAGCGTGGCAGGGCGGGGAAGGGGCAAAATGAACGGCTGACCTGTTTCCGCGCTCTCCCCCTCTCTCCCTCTGTACAACTCTCCTCTCTCTCCCTCTCTCCTCCCCTCTGCCCCCACCGCCTCCTGCTCGCCCCCCCCCTCTCTGCCCTTGCCCCCCCTCTTGCCCCACTCTCTCTCGCCCTCGCCCCACTCTCTCTCTCTCTCCCCCACTCTCCCACTCACTCTCACCCTCCCCCACTCACTCTCACCCTCCCCCACTCGCTCTCACCCTCCCCCACTCGCTCTCGCCCTCCCCCACTCGCTCTCACCCCCGTTCTCGCCCTCGCCCCCACTTTCACTCTCGCTCTCGCCCCCATCTCGGTCTCGCTCTCGCCCCCGCTCTCGCCCCCACTCTCGCTCTCGCCCCCACTCTCGCTCTCGCCCCCACTCTCGCTCTCGCCCCCACTCTCGCCCCCACTCTCGCTCTCGCCCCCACTCTCGCTCTCGCCCCCACTCTCGCTCTCGCCCTCGCTCTCGCTCTCGCCCCCACTCTCGCTCTCGCCCCCACTCTTGCCCCCACTCTCACTCTCGCTCTCGCCCTCGCCCCCGCTCTCGCCCCCACTCTCGCTCTCGCCCCCACTCTCGCTCTCGCCCCCACTCTCGCTCTCGCCCCCACTCTTGCCCCCACTCTCACTCTCGCTCTCGCCCTCGCTCTCGCTCTCGCCCCCACTCTCGCTCTCGCCCCCACTCTCGCTCTCTCTCTCCCCCAATCTCGCTCTCGCCCCCACTCTCGCTCTCTCTCTTGCCCCCACTCTCGCTCTCGCTCTTGCCCCCACTCTCGCTCTCGCCCCCACTCTCGCTCTCTCTCTTGCCCCCACTCTCGCTCTCGCTCTCGCCCCCACTCTCGCTCTCGCTCTCGCCCCCACTCTCGCTCTCGCTCTCGCCCCCACTCTCGCTCTCGCTCTCGCCCCCACTCTCGCTCTCGCTCTCGCCCCCACTCTCGCTCTCTCTCTCTCCCCCAATCTCTCTCTCGCCCCCACTCTCGCTCTCGCTCTCACCCCCACTCTCGCTCTCGCTCTCGCCCCCACTCTCGCTCTCGCCCCCACTCTCGCTCTCTCTCTCTCTCCCCCACTCTCGCTCTCTCTGTCTCCCCCGCTCTCGCTCTCGCTCTCACCCCCACTCTCGCTCTTTCTCCCGCCCTGGCTCTCGCCCCCGCTCTCGCTCTCGCTCTCTCCCCCACTCTCTCCCCCTCTGCTTTAAGTATTTATCAATTTTCCAATAAAAGATGCAATGGTCCCTGCCTTGTGTCAATGATTCTAGCAAAGCAAAAAGGCTCAGCGCTTTACAGCCAGTGAAGCACTTTTTGGAGTGTAGTCACTGTTGCAAGGTAGGAAACGTGGCAGCCAATTTTCGCACAGCAAGCTCCCACAAACAGCAATTTGATAATGACCAGATAATCTGTTTTAGTGATGGTGGTCGAGGGATAAATATTGGCCCAACGACACCGGGGAGAACTCCCCTGCTCTTCTTTGAAACAGTGTGGCAGGATCTTTTACATCCACCCGGAGAGAGCAGATGGGGCCTCGGTTTAACGTCTCACCCGACAGACGGCACCTCCGACAGTGCAGCACTCCCTCAGTACAGCCCCTCTGACAGTGCAGCACTCCCTCAGTACTGCCCCTCTGACAGTGCAGCACTCTCTCAGTACTGCCCCTCAGACAGTGCAGCACTCCCTCAGTACTGCCCCTCCGACATTGCAGCACTCTCTCAGTACAGCCCCTCCGACAGTGCAGCACTCTCTCAGTACTGTCCCTCTGACAGTGCAGGGCTCCCTCAGTACTGCCCCTCCGACATTGCAGCACTCTCTCAGTACTGCCCCTCCGACAGTGCAGCACTCTCTCAGTACTGCCCCTCAGACAGTGCAGCACTCCCTCAGTACTGCCCCTCCGACAGTGCAGCACTCCCTCAGTACTGCCCCTCCGACAGTGCAGCACTCCCTCAGTACTGCCCCTCCGACATTGCAGCACTCTCTCAGTACTGCCCCTCCGACAGTGCAGCACTCCCTCAGTACTGCCCCTCCAACAGTGCAGCGCTCCCTCAGCAAGGGCTCCAACCAACGTTCCCGTTAAGCTGCGCGTCCACAAAGCCGCGTAGCGGTCTGGAGATCCCAAGCAGGCCGCTCTACGGCTTTTACACGGGAGAAACCACGTACGCATGAAAATTTGAATGAACCATGTAGCCAATTAAAGGGGCCACGCATGTAAAAAAAAAAAAATTACAGGGAACATCGACTCGAACATTTTAATGCTGAACTTGTGCTATTGGGGAGGGTTGGAGGCGGGGCTGGGATGTTGGATGGACATTGCAGTGCCAGGTAAAATATACATATTTCTTCGAGAATGTGAGGAGATGATTTGCAAAAGGGATGCTGCATAATGAGAAACTTTGCCGCGGCAAGTCACTTCAAATGGATAATTGCGGAACCCAGGGCTGGGAAATCACTATTGGTGCACTGAGGGGAACAGTACAACAGGAATAAATCACCGCGTGAATAAAAATGAAAGAATAGCGTCTGTCCTGTCATCCTGAAAAGTTCCAATTTACATTTCTTTTTATAGTCTTGCTGCGGTGATTGTTTATGTATTGAAAATACAATGTTTTTTTTTACATGGATTAGAAAGCCAGCAGTGCCCCACTATATAACCCGAGACTCAGAGAGGTGTCTCCTTTCGTCCTCGCACTCCAAGCTCAAGGCACTCTGATCATAGAGCGAGCGACTAACTTTTTTTTTTTGGCCAGTTGGTTCCGATCGCGTGGAATTTGTGGGCCACTTTTATTTTGCTTTTTAAAAAAAAAATTCAACAATAACTTGCATTTATATAGCACCTTCAATGCAGTAAAACATCCCACGGTGCATCACAGGAGCGATTATCCAACAGAATTTGATACCGAGCCACATAAGGAGATATTAGGACAGGTGAGGCAGGTTTTAAGGAGCATCTTAAAGGAGGACAGAGAGGTTCATGGAGAGAATTCCAGAGCTTAGGGCCCGGGCAGCTGAAGGCACGGCCGCCGATGGTGGAGCGATTAAAATCGGGGATGCTCAAGAAGGCAGAATTGAAGGAGCGCAGAGATCTCGGGAGGTTGTGGGGCTGGAGGAGATTACCGAGATAGGGGAGTGAGCGAGGCCCTGGAGGGATTTGAAAACAAAGATGCGAATTTTAAAATCGAGGCGAGTTGCTTAACCAGGAGCCGATGTAGGTCAGCGAGCACAGGTGGTGATGGGTGAGCCAGACTTGGTGCGGGTTAGGACACAGGGCAGCGAGTACAGGGGATGATGGGTGAGCGGGACTCTGTGCGAGTTAGGACAATGGCAGCGAGCACAGGGGGCGATGGGTGAGCCGGAGTCGATGCGAATTAGGACACGGGGCAGCGAGCACAGGGGGCGATGGGTGAGCCGGAGTCGATGCGAGTTAGGACGCGGGGCAGCGAGCACAGGGGGTGATGGGTGAGCCGGAGTCGATGCGAGTTAGGACACGGGGCAGCGAGCACAGGGGGTGATGGGTGAGCGGGACTCGGTGCAGGTTAGGACAGGAGAGCGGTGGGAATGTGGAACTTGTTGCCACATGGGATGGTTGCCTCAGAGAACATCGAGGTATTTAAAGGAAGGCTTGATTAATCTATGTGGTTGGAAGCAAATAGTGGGATATGACGGTGGGGGCGGTGGGGACACAAGGCAGGAAGAGGTAGTGTGGGAGGAGGCTCATGTGGAGTGTAAATGTCGGCATAGACCAGTTGGACAGATTGACCTATTTCTGTGCTGTAAGATTCTGTGTAATTCTATATAAAATTGAAAAGCGTAGAGGTAAATTTGAGGTGCAGGTGGAGCCTTGGGATGTTTTACTATGTTAAAGGAGCTATATAAATGCAAGTTGTTGCTGTGATTAGATGTGGCTCAGCTAATGCCAATAGATTGTAGGATGTAGGGAATATCGAAGGAGGTGAGGAGTGTTTCTGGTTGTAGGCTCTGGGAAAGTATAAGGAAATGGTGGCAACGTTTGTCATTAAGCTCAACAAGCCTGTCCATTTTTAATAGATCAACCCACCTCCCCACCTTCTCCCCATATCCCCCAACCCCACCTCCCCACCTTCTCCCCATATCCCTCAGTCCCACCTACCCACCTTCTCCCCATATCCCCCAAACCCACCTACCCACCTTCTCAACATATCCCCCAACCCTACCTACCCACCTTCTCCCCATATCCCCCAACCCCACCTTAACCCCATTTCCCTCATTCCCACCTGCCCAACTTCTCTCCATTTCCTTCAGTCCCACCTTACCCCAGAAAAGCATAGAATTGACCATTGCCCGTTTGTACTGCCTTGCCTGAGCATCGTTCCATAATAACTATTTCCCTGACTTTTCTCCTCACTCCTCACTTCCTCCCTGTTTAACTTGTGATTTAATACAATGGTGATGAAAGCCTTGCCTACAACAGGAGTGACTTCAAAATTACTTTGAGAATAATTCATTCGCTGTGAAGCACTTTGGGATGCCCCGAGGATGTGAAACGCGAGACATACATGCAATTTCTTTCTTTGTAAGACTTTCTTAACCTTAGGAACATAAGAACAGGAGGTGGCCATGCAGCCCCTCGAGCCTGTTCCACCATTCAGTGGGATCATGGCTGATCTGAGATCTAACTCCTTTATACCTGTGCCTTTCCCCATATCCCTTTATACCTTTGGTTAACAGAAAGCTATTAATCTCCGATTCAAATTGAACAATTGATCTAACACCAATTGCCGTTTGCGGAAGAGAGTTCCAAAATTCTATCACCCTTTGTGTGTCAACGTGTTTCCTAATTTCACTCCTGAAAGGTCTGGCTCTAATTTTTCGTCTATGCCCTCTAGTCCTAGACTCCCCAACCAGCGGAAATAGTTTCTCTCGATCTACCCTATCTGTTCCATTTAATATCTTGAAAACTTCGATCAAATCACCTTCTAAATTTATGTAATCTCTCTTTGTAATTTAACCCCTGGAATCCGAGTATCATTCTGGTAAACCTACGCTGCACTCCCTCCCAATCTATCCTTCCTAAGGTGTAGGGCCCAGAATGGCTCACAGTGCTCCAGGTGTGGTCTAACCAGGGCTTTATACAGTTGCAGCATAACCTCTACCCCCTTGTATTTTAGTTCTCTAGACGTAAAGGCCAGAATCCCGTTAGCCTTTCGCTTAGTTTTTGTACCATAGAACATAAGAAATAGGAGCAGGAGTTGGCCATTCGGCCCCTCGAGCCTGCTCCGCCATTCAATAAATCATGGCCGATCTGATCTTGGCCTCAACTCTACTTCCCCACCCGCTCCCCATAACCCTTGACTCCCTTATCGTTCAAAAATCTGTCAATCTCCACCTCAAATACATTCAATGACCCAGCCTCCTGACGTTTGAATGATCTGTGTACCTGGAATCCCAAGTCTCTTTGGAGTTCCTTGGGGTATAAATTCGCTTCGGGTAGTTGCACAAACCAGGCGTTGGCCATTTTGCTCTCCAAAGCTCTGGACAAAGTGCAGTTTGACTGCCGACCCGCTCTGCATGGCCGCCCAAGATGCATTTACGCTCCCTCATGTTTAAGATGTTATAATGATTCCTTTACACTTTGTGGTGCTGATGACAAATTTAGCAATTAATTTAAAAGAAAATAGGAGTGCTCGCCTCTGCTCACCTTTCCGATCTTGGTCATGTTGCTGTCTAATGATGCGCGACAGAGGGACAAAACCAATTATTAGTAATTGCAACCTTTCATGCTGCAGAAACTCATTATTCCGTGTAGTTTAGTGTTGCTTTATGCAATGGGCTATATTTCCCCCTCTGGCACACACACATTCATACAAACTCATTCCAGCTGCTACTGCCAAGCCCATGATCTTATTCTTCCCGACTGTCCAGCAACAAAGAAAGGTCGTGCATTTATATAGCGCCTTTGAGGATCTCAGTACATCCTCAAGCATTTTACAGCCAATGAAGTACTTTTTTGGAAGTGTAGTCAATGTTGTAATGCAGCAATCGCGGCAGCCGATTTGCGAACAGCAAGCTCCCACAAATGATAATGTGGTAATGGTCAGATCATCTGTTAAAGGTGATAGTTGAGGGATAAATATCAGCACAGGACATCAGGGAGAACTTCCGCTGCTCTTGTCACAAAAAGGATATTTTATGTCCACCTGAGAGAGCAGACATCTCATCTGACAAACAGCATCTCCGACAGTGCAGCACTCCCTCAGTTCTTTACAGGGTGTGTCGGCCTAGATTTTGTGCTCAAGTCTCTGGAGTGGGGCTTGAAACCATGACCTTCTAAGTCAGAGGCGAGAGAGTGCTAGGCACTGAGCCGCAGCTGACACCAAAGTGTGCCAGATTGGTTGCATAGGACAGCTTCCTTCAATATTTGGAAATGATCTGTTTGATCAGCACCCCATCCACTCCCTCCACCACCGGCGCACCGTGGCTGCAGTGTGTACCATCCACAGGATGCACTGCAGCAACTCGCCAAGGCTTCTTCGGCAACACCTCCCAAACCCGTGACCTCCATCACCTACAATTACAGAGAGGGTAGGTGCAGGGGTATGCCTTCACTCTGTGCTCCGCCAAGTCACACACCATCCTGACTTGGACATATATTGGCCATTCCTTCATTCCTTACCTAACAGCACTGTGGGAGCACCTTCTCCACGTGGACTGCAGCGGCTCAAGAAGATGGCCCACCACCATCTCCTCCGGGGCAAGTAGGAAAGGGCAATAAACTTACCTGCAGAACCTCGGAACCCTGATCTGTACGACGCTGAACTTGGAGCTTTTGTGCCTGAAATTCATTTTCCCAAGAAACCGCCATTCCTCACCCTGGGTGGACACGAAATTCACCCGCCGAAAGAAAAGTAATTTTAAAGAACAGGAAACAAATATGTGCGGGGTGGGTTGGGACAGGACTTTGCAAATCAAACCCATCATGCAGTGTAGTGTTGGGGAGATTTGCGTCACTGGGCTGTCATTAGACTGTATCTGCCCTATACTGAGTCATAGTTAGACTGTGCTCGGTTGCAGTTAGACATAATCTTATTGAATGAAAGGAAGAAAGACTTGCATTTCCATAGCGCCTTTCACGACCACCGAACGTTCCAAAACGCTTTACAGCTATTTAAGTACTTTTTTGAAGTGTGGTCACTGTTGTAATAATGTAGGAAACATAGCAGCCAATTTGCGCACAGCAAGCTCCCACAGATAGCAATGTGATAATGACCAGATAATCTGTTTTTGTTACTGTGGTGTATGTAGCACACAAAATCCCCATAACGAAAACGTCCCGTAACGCCTCGTCAAGGTGTGCGCCAAAATCACACGGCGCCGCAAGTCTCCTGAGGTCCACAGCATATTTGGTGACATCCTGGCCCTCAGGTCTGCAGTGATGGTAAAATTTGTATCTGTCCGTGAGGATGCTCTCCTTCGGTTTCAACTGGTCACGAATGAGTTCAGTCAGCTCCTTGTATGACTTGTCCCTGGCGCTCCCGGGTGCCAGCAAATCCCTGACGAAACAGTAAACCTCATCTCCACAACTGGAGAGCAATATCGCCTTACGCTTATCTCTCATTGCGTCCGCTTCCTTGTCGCCAATGTGGTGTATGTAGCACACAAATCACTGACTCCACACGGTCTGGTGTAAATCTAACTGCTGCGACCTTCGTCCTTTATTGTTCAGCTCCAGAGTGCCTCTCGGGTGTGGTGGTCAGCCTTTTTTAGCGCCTGTTGCAGGTACTTCCAGATTTCCCACCACAGCGCCCTCTGTGGTGTAGCATTGTGCTGACATTACATTTAAGATACCAGGACGATACACACATCAATACATAACATCACAGTTATGTTGATTAAGAGATAAATATTAGCCAAGACAGCGGGGATAACTCCCCTGCTCTTCTTTGTAATAGTGTCGTGGGATCTTTTACGTCCACCTTAGAGGGCCAGACGGGGCCTCAGTTTAACGTCTCATCTGAAAGACGGCACCTCCGACAGTGCAGCACTCCCTCAGTACTGAATGGCGGAATAGGCTCCAGGGACCATATGGCCGACTCCTGCTCCTAATTCTTATGTTCTCAGTAGTAGGCTGTAGTTAGACGTCAAACCGGTTCGCAGTTAGACTGTATTGAGTGGTAGTTACACCAAAGTGGGCCATAGTGAAACCGTATCGAGCTGTAGTTGTCCTGCACCATGCCAGAATAACACTGACTGTACCAGACTATATTATTCATGTATCTATCAGTAGCAGTTATTATTCATTTCTGTAAGGATACATGTTATTAGTCGTTGATGTATCAGCACAAGCAATTCTTCATTTATATACGAGTACTTGTTATTCTTTCCTTTATCACTGCGAGTGATAATTTATTTATATATACCGACGCGTTATTACTCATTTATATACCAGTACTTGTTATTCTTTTCTGTATCACTGCGAGTTATCACTTATTTATGTATCGCAATGAGTTAGAATTCAGTTGTACATCAGTATGAACTGTTGTTCGTGTGTGCGTTGCATTTTACCAGCAGTGCAGAGAAAAGGGGAAATTATTTAACCAAGGTTGGACTGACCCCACCAGTGTGGGTAACAACAGACGACCCACCATGCTGGAGGCAAGTCATTAAAACCAACACAGGAACAGGAGGAGGCCATTCAGCCCCTCGAGCCTGTTCCGCCATTTGATTAGATCTAGGATGATCTGTACCTTAACTCCATCTATCCGCCTTGGTTCTGTAACCCTTAATATCTTTTGCCCAACAAAAATCGATCAATCTCAGTTTTGAAATTTTCAATTGACCACCCCCCAGCCTCCACAACTTTTTGGGGGGGAGAGTTCCAGATTCCCTTTGTGTGAAGCAGTGCTTCCTGACATCACCCCTGAACGGCCTGGCTTGAATTTTAAGGTGATGCCCCCGTGTTCTGTACTCCCCCGCCACCGGAGGGAATAGTTTCTCTCGCTCTACCCTATCGAATCCTTCAATCATCGTAAACCCCTCGATCAGACCCCTCCTTAATCTCCTACACTCGAGGGAACACACACCCAGTCTGTGCAACCTGTCCTCATAATTTAACCCTTTTATCCCCGGTATCGTTCTGGTGAGTCTGCGCTGCTCCCCGTCCGAGGCTGATATATCCTCCCTGAGTGCACAAGACTGAATGCAGTTACTCCCGATAGGGTCCGACCAGAGCTGTGTACAGCTGTAACATCATTTCCTCCCCTCTGTATTCCAGCCCTCGAGATAAAGGCCAACATTCCATTAGCTTTTGAATTATTTTTTTTTAGTGATTTGGGTGATTTTTGTACTTGGGGCCCCTAAATCTCTCTGCTCCTCCATTTAGAAAATGGGTCCACAGTAGATGATTTGAGGGTAGGTAATCCAAAAGGGGCACTGACCTCGATCTCCTCCTCCTCCTCCTCCTCCTCCTCCTCCTCCTCCTCCCTCTGACCGTCCGGCACCCCTCTCCTGGGGGTCCTCCGGGTCAAGGCGGAAGGCAGGAAAATGTGGGAACTCGCTGGGCCCCACCTTTCCAGTGGCACTGCGGGGAGGGCAAGGAGGCAGCGTGAGGTGAGGAGGGGGAGGGAGGCCAGCTTCCTCCTGGCTCCAGACAGGCAATAGGCTAACGGAGGTTGGAGCAGGGAGTCAGAGGTGGACCTTGCTGGCCCATTATCCACCCACTGAGTAACATTTTAATAGAGAGGACCCTTTGCAGGGGTTATTCCTTCAATACTGGACCTTGTTGTCATGATTGCATTGCATAGAAGGGCTTCAAGAGTTTGATTATGATGAGAGATTCCATAAACTAGGCTTTATCCCCTGGAATACAGAAGATTAAGGGGTGATTTGATTGAGGTTTTCAGGATCTTGAAAAGAATTGATAGCATAGAGAGAAACTTTCTCCCGCTAGTGCAGGAGTCTAGGACAACAACAACAACAAATTGTATTGATATAGTGTCTTTAATGTAGTAAAATGTCCCAAGGCGCTTCATAGCAGTGTTGTAAGACAAAACAAATGCATTTGACACCGAGCCACATAAGAAGAAATTACGGCAGGTGACCGTTTGGTCAAAGAGGTAGGTTTTGAGGAGTGTATTTAAGGAGGAAAGAGAGGTCGAGAGATGGAGATGTTTAGGGAGGGAGTTCCAAAGTTTGGGGCACAGGCAGATGAAAGAAAGGGGACATAACCTTAAAATTAGAGCCAGGCCATTTGGGAGCGGTTAGGAAAAACTTTGTGTAAAGGATGATAGAAGTGTAGAACACTCTCCCACAAATAGCAGTAGATGCTAGTGCAGTAAATAATTTAATCTGTGATCAACAGATTCTTGCTAGCTAAGGGATATGGAGCCAAGGCAGGCGGATGGAGTTAAGATACAGATCGGCCATGATCTCATTGGATGGCAGAACAGACCCGAGGGGTTGAATGGCCTACTCCAGTTCCAATGTTGCTATAGCAATGAGAGGATGATGGGCAAACTCGAGCCAGTCTAAAGCTGGGAATGGGGTGCAGGGAACACTTGAAACAATTGTCCACATGGGTCTTTTCCACGAACTGGGAAGGTTACATTATTGTCTATCTCTGGTTGCACTAAGATGGTGATGGGTGATTGCTTGAACATCACAGTCCATTAAGAGTCAACCATGTGTTGATTAGAGACACATGTAAGTCGGACCAAGTCGGGATGGCAAGTTCCACTTCCTGAAGTGAACCATTGAGTTTTTAATGACCATCCATCTGTCTTCAGCCAACCGGATCTATTGAATTCCGTTTCATAACTTGCGATGGTGGGATTTGAACTCATGACCTCTGCCTTACGAGTCCAGTACCACAGAAAGACAGACTTGCATTTCCATAGCGCCTTTCAGGGCGTCCCAGAACGCTTTAGAAACCAATGAGGTGCTGTTGAAGTGTAGTCACTGTTGTCATGTAGGAAACGCGGGGGACATTTCTGTACAGCAAGATCCCACAGACAGCAATGTGATAACTGAACAGATCATCTGGTTTTAGTGATGTTGATTGAGGCACAAATATTGGCATGGACACCGGGGAGGAATCCCCTGCTCTTCAAAATAGTGGCCGTGGCATCTTTTACGTCCATCTGAGAGAGCAGATGGGTCCTCGGTTTAAAAGACGGCACCTCCGACAGTGCAGCACTCCCTCAGCACTGCACTGGGAGTGTCAGCCTAGATTTTTGTGCTCAACTCTCTGGTGTGGGGCTTGAACCCACAACCTTCTGACTCCGAGATGAGAGAGAGAGTGTCGCGGCTGACAAAACCCTGCAACACCATGCCTGATGGCACATAATGCTCATCTTTTGTACACGCAGATGAGAAGGAGCACATTTCATTGAATATATTTAAGGTGGAGATAGAGAGATTTTTAAACGACAAGGGAGTCAAGGGTAAGGGGGAGCGGGCGTGGAAGTGGAGTTGAGACCAGGATCAGATCAGCCATCATCATCATAGGCAATCCTTCGAAGCGAGGATGACTTGCTTCCACGCCAAAAAGGAATGAGTTCACAGATGTTTCAATGAAGGACCTAATATTCCAGGTCCCGAACTACATCGTGAAGGGTGGAAGATGCCTGTGCTTGGATTTTTTTAATGTGTGGTGGCCATTGCACACCAGCCACCACACGGGCTTGACAGAGCCAGGTCTTGGTCCAGTGACAAGGATTAACCAAGACGACTGGAGACCAGCTCTGCTGCACGTACCGAGTGCGCGCACACATCGCAGTGCGGGCTGGCCCGTGCTGCCCCTGGGCCCTCGCCACTTCTGGGCCCTGAACTCACGCCTCTCCTGGGCTCCGGTCACTTCCTTCTACAAATTCTTGCCTCTCCTTCGCCCCCTCCTGCTGTGCCTGCCCGCACTGCAATCAGCGACCTGGCATCGCAGCTGTCGCCCTCCTGCAGTGGCCATGAATCAGATCAGCCATGATCGTATTGATTGGCGGAACAGGCTCGAGGGGCCGAATGGCCGACTCCTGCTCCCGTTTCTTATGTTCTTATGTTCATGTTGGTGCATGTGGAAGAGACCATCCCCTTGCTTATGTTCTTGATAATTAGACGGGCAGTTTCAAACCAATCACAGCTGATAATTGACTGGAAGTTAGAGCTTGAAGTGCAAATGTAAAAAAAAAATAAACCTTGCCACGAATATAGACATCTGGAGCTGGTTTACGACAGACATAAAAATTTCAAGCAGATGCTGTTGTAAATGTTTATAAGGTCTTGGGTGATTGTTGCCATGGCCGTGCACAGCTGCACAGACATTTAAATATTACCCTGATTGTGGCGAGGGGTTGAAGTTGGGATGTTTCCGCTCAAAGTTTAATATAGTTGAGGAATACGTCAACAGAGAAGGAGATTGAAGAGCACAATTATTGGAACAGGCCATTCAGCCCCTCGAGCCAGTTCCACCATTCTATTAGGCCTCGGCTGATCTGTACCTCAACGCCTGCATTTGCTCCACAGCCTCTGGTTCCTACCGACAAAAATCTATCCCATCACCATCATCATCGGCGGTCCCTCGAACGAGGATGACTTGCTTCCACGAGTTCACAGATGTTTCAATGAAGGACCCGATGTTCCAGATCCTGAACTCCAATTGAAGGGGTGGAAGATGCCTGTGTGTGGATTTTTTTAACGTGTGGTGGCCGTTACACACCAGCCACCACACGGGCTTGACAGAGCCAGGTCTTGGTCCAGTGTCAAGGGTTACCCAAGACGACTGGAGACCTGCTCTGCTGCACGGACCTAGTGCGCCCACATATCGCAGTGTGGGCTGGGCCCGTGCTGCCCCTGGGCCCTCGGCTCTTCTGGGCCCCGTACCCTCATCTGTCGCACCTCCGCCACGATCTCTCACTGCTCCTCCATCATAAATATTCACCGCATCTCGCCACAAACACTCGCTGCTCATCCGCCCCGACCTTCCCACTCCTTTGTACCTGGGCCCTGCCGATGTTCTTGCCCATGCTCCAAAACGTCGACCAGGGTTTTGATGACGTCTCCCAGTCGCCCATCAGGGATTCATTGCACAACATTACAGTATCTTGGCTTAAATAGGATTTTTCCTACTGCCCTACCGTCAACAATATACCGAATTCGTCAGGTCTGAGTTGGAACACACATTCTAAATGTTACCCTGTCTATTATCCTCCAGATGTGGACTGGCCTTTCTCCATCTTGAAAACTCCAATTTGACTCTCGGCATCTACAGCCTGTTGGGGGAGAGAGTTCCTGATTGCACTACCCTTTTTGTGAAGAAGTCCTTCTTGATTTCAGCATTTGCTCTAATTTTAAGGTCATGCCCCCTTATTCTAGAGCCCCCCCCCCCACCACCAGCAGGAATGGTTTCTCTCTGTCCACCCTATCGAATTATTTTAGCATTTTAAATGACCATGTCGGAGGCTGCCGAGTGTATGATGAGAACATGCAGATGTGACTATTCCAACGCACTCCTGGCCGGCCTCCCACCTTTCACCCTCTGTAAACTTGAGCTCATATCAAAACTCTGCTGCCCCATGTCCTAACTCTTACCAAGTCCCGTTCACCCAGCACCCCCTGTGCTTGCTGACCTGCATTGGCTCCAGGTCCAGCAACGCCATGAATTTAAAATTCTCATCCTCCTTTTCAAATCCCTCCATGGCCTCGCCCCCTCCCTCTCTCTGTAATCTCTTCCAGCCCCCACAAGTGTCACAGAATGGTTACAGCACAGAAGGAGGCCATTCGGCCCGTCGAGCCAGCACGAGCCGGCACCGGCTCGACGGACTGAATGGCTAATCCCGCTTCCCCGCCCTTTCCCTGTAGTCCTTCAATTTTTTTCCTTCAGGTAACTTATCCAATTCCCCTTTGAAAGGCCTGTTTGAAAGCCACGATTGAATCTGCCTCCACCATCAAGTGGAGACCAAGCTACGTATCAACATCAACATAAACATAAACAGGAAAGGAAACTCGATCCAGGAACTCACCACTGGTGCGTGTCGGGGCTAATTACTGCCAATTGCCCCACAAGGAGCTGTTAATCAAAAGAGGCTTTCGTTTTGCTGCCCTGTTACCTGTCTGCTCTTGTGCCTGACCTCTGGTGTAAACAAGTAGTAAAAAGGGTATTTGAAAACAGCGAGCTTGTTGTACACCAGGCCTGTCTCAATCGTTATTAACTAGAACGTAAAAAAATAATAAAAGCTCCAGGTTACGGCCTGTTAAAGCACAGGCTGAGTTACACCAGCTTCATTTTTGAAAACATTAATTCTCAGGACATGGGCGTTGCTGGCAAGGCCGGCATTTATTGCCCATCCCTAATTGCCCCTTGAGAAGGTGGTCATGAGCCGCCGCCTTGAACCGCTGCAGTCCGTGTGGTGAAGGTGCCCCCACAGTGCTACAGCGGTTTGAAGCAACTTGAGTGCCTTGCTGGGCTCACACCAGAGGCCAGTTAAGAATCAACCACGTTGGTGTTGGGACTGGAGTCACATATAGGCCCAGACCGGGTAAAGAAGGCAGGTTTCCTTCCCTCAAGGACATTAGTGAACCAGATAGGTTTTCACCCAGCGACGATGAAGGAACGGTCGATATATTTCCAAGTCAGGATGGTGTGTGACTTGGAGGGGAACGTGGAGGTGGTGGTGTTCCCATGCGCCTGCTGCCCTTGACCTTCTAGGTGGTCGAGGTCGCGGGTTTGGGAGATGCTGCCGAAGAAGCCTTGGCGAGTTGCTGCAGTGCATCTTGTAGATGGTGCACACTGCAGCCACGGTGCGCCGGTGGTGGAGGGAGTGAATGTTGAAGGTGGTGGATGGGGTGTCGATCAAGGGGGCTGCTTTGTCCTGGATGGTGTCGAGCTTCTTAAGTGTTGTTGGAGCTGCACTCATCCAGTGGAGTATTCCATCACACTCCTGACTTGTGTCTTGTAGCTGGTGAAAAGGCTTTGGGGAGTCAGGAGGTGAGACACTCACCGCAGAATACCCAGCCTCTGACCTGCTCTTGTTGTCACAGTATTTATGTGGCTGGTCCAGTTAAGTTTTTGGCCAATGGTGACCCGCAGGATGTTGATGGTGGGGGATTCGGCGATGGTAAAGCCATTCAATGTCGAGGGGAGATGGTTAGACTTTCTCTTGTTGGAGATGATCATTGCCTGGCATTTGTCTTGTGCAAATATTACTTGCCACTTACCAGTCCAAGCCTGAAAGGTGTCCAGCTCTTGCTGCATGCGGGCACGGACTGCTTCATTATGAGGCACTGGATACATTTCACTGGAGCATTGCTGTGGTTGTACAGAAGCTGCACCTCCTGATCTTGGCCTTGAGTATCCCAAGCTCTCGGTAGACCCATTCAACTGTATTGAACACAAACTCCGAGGGATGCTGCAGGCCAAACTATGCACAGTATTCATAGGAACAAGAACGGACCATTTAGCCTCTTGAGTCAGTTCCATCATTCAGTTAGATCTTGGCTCATCTGTACCTCATCCATCTACCCGCTTTGGTTCCGTAACCCTTAATACCCTTTGCCGAACAACAATCTTATTAATCTCAGCTTTGATATTATCAATTGACCCCCCCCCCCACCTTTCCAGCCTTAAAAGTTCTGAGGGGAGAGAGTTCCAGATTCCCACTGCCCTTTGTGTGAAGAAGTGCTTCCTGACATCACCCCTGAATGGACTGGCTCTAATTTTAAAGTTCTGCCCCCTTGTTCTGGACTCCCCCACAATTCACCTCGAATACTAAACACCATACTTCAGTCCCTTCGCGAGTTCCAACAAATGACCACTCATCAGTTAATTTCTGAGTCTTTTCTACTGGACCAAAAACGAAATAAATAAATGTATTCCTGCATTTCAATGTGAAGCATTTTGGCGTCGGGTCCTCAGCATGCTGAGAGGAGCTAATATTGTGTAGGTGATAGTTTTAAGGACTTGGTTCTTCCAACTTGCATTAGTTTTGTGAGCAGAGTCACTGGACAATAGCCTACAAGACTGGCTTTGATCAGTGGGTGCCACGTGTTTTGATATTGAACTCATTCGAGAAAAAATGTCCAGATGACGGAGAACCGAATTCTTCTCTGCTTCAAAGCACAGTGTGAGAAGTTTTTTTCAAGAAAATCTGTAATTACATTCAGCCCGATTAATTGATACTTGGCCAATGCTTCATTCATCTTTCCATGGCTCATGAATTCTGGACACGCGGATCATTCATGAAGTCCCTATCTATCCCAAGCAGAGTTCAGTTTCTTCATTATTCTGCTCGTATTTCCTGCAGTGAGTATTAGCGATAATGTCAGATGTGGCTCAGTGGGTGGTACACTCGCCTCTGAGTCAGAAGGTCGTGGGTTCAAGTCCCACTCCAAGGACCTGAGCACTTAAATTTAGGCTGACACTCCAATGCAGTGCTGAGTGAGTGCTGCCCTGTCAGAGGGGCAGTACTAAGGGAGTGCTGCACTGTCAGAGGGTCAGTACTGAGGGAGTGCAGCACTGTCGGAGGGGCAATGCTGAGGGAGTGCAGCACTGTCGGGGGGGGCAGTACTGAGGGAGTGCAGCACTGTCGGAGGGGCAGTACTGAGGGAGTGCTGTACTGTCGGAGGTGCCGTCGTTCGGATGAGACGTTAAACCGAGGCCCCATCTGCTTCCTCTGGTGGACGTAAAAGATTCCATGGCATTATTTCGAAGATGAGCAGGGAGTTATCCCTGGTGTCCTGGGGCCAATATTTATCCCTCAATCAATATAACAAAAACAGTTTATCTGCTCATTATCACATTGCTGTTTGTGGGAGCTTGCTGTGCACAAATCTGCTGCCCTGTTTCTCACATTACAACAGTGATTACACTCCAAAATTGGCTGTAAAGCACTTTGAGACGTCCGGTGGTTGTGAAAGGCACTATAGAAATATGAGTCTATCTTCCAATCAGAGTTTGTAAGATTAAGAAGGGAGTGTTGGCCAAGTGGATCCAGGCAATTTTTAGACATTCGTTGGAGGGTTGAAATCCCATGGGAAGCGTGGATTTAAAAATACGAATATTGGGGGTGCACAGATTTACATCGAGTCTACTTCACAGAAACAGACCATATGGTCCAACGGGTCCGTGCCGGTGTTTATGCTCCACACGAGCCTCCTCCCACCAGTGGCGTAACTATGCCAATGCAGCCAATGCCTGAAGGGAGGCCCACCACCTGCTTCCTCGCGAACTCACTGGCGGTGTGGCTCAGCTGGAAAACACACTCGTCCATCTTCTTGGTGAAAGTTTTGACCCCGTCGTCCCTGCTCTCCACCTGCTGCAGGTCGAGGGGGCTCTGCGGGGTGCTGAGCGTCAGGAAGAAGTTGCCCCCCCCCCCCCCCGTATCCATCTCGTCCTTCTCAGCTTTCCTCTTGCCCTGCTTCCAAGCCTTATCGTCGTTGCAGGTGAGGAAGTGCTGGAAGGCATCGCAGCGGGCCAGCACCGGGCGACTCATCATGTTGTTCATCCACAGGGTCAGCCCTTTCTTCCGTTTGGAGATGAAGTCCTCCTCCAAGCGGCCGGAGGCTTGCTTCTCGGGGATGACGGGGAACTTCTCCACCAGCCGGTTGTCCAGCCTGTCGAAGTGTTTGTAGCGCCGGTTGACTGGGCATTGGGTGTGTCTGGGCACCAGGCGGTAAGAGCTGTAGCTCTTGATGCCCTTGAACATGGTCTGTTTGGTGGGCTCGTTGATGGAGCAGGCGAACGGGTAAGGGTCCCCCTGTCACTTGGGGCTGTGCGGGCCGGCCGGCCGCCACGCAGATCTTGTCGCCGGCCTTGATGAAGCCGGCCGCCTCGCCCAGGATGAACGCCTGGCCGCCCGACTTGCCGAAGGTGGGGAAGCAGTTGAGGTTCCTGCTGACCGTGGCCGTACTCTTGGAGGAGGAGGACACCGATCGCCCGACATTCCGGCCGCCGGCCCCCCGTGCTCGCTCGACAGCGGCCCGTCCCGTCGAAATCCGAGAACCCGCCGCTGCTGCCTCCCCCGCTCCCGCCGGCCCCGGACAGTGGCTTGACCGCCACCGTCGAGTCGTTGTCCCAGTCGTCGTTGTCGTCGCCGCTGCCCGAAGCCTGGTGCTGCAGCACCACCAGGACCAGCATCCCGAGGCCGCTTGGGCGAGAGGCGGGGGGGCAGAAGGTGGCTGGCGGTGGAGCAGGCTGACAGGGGAAAGGCACTGGGGGGCTGAGGTTGAGGCGGCGCCTGGCTGTCGTAGCCGCCGGTCGAGCGTTGGCATAGCGTGAGGCGGGGGACTCGGCGACGTGTCGGCCCCGCTCCCGGCCCGCAGAATCTTCACGTTCGAGGCCGGGAAGAGGCCCCTCTGGCCGGGGCTGTTGGCCCCCTCCAGCCAGCCCTCGATGTCGTGCTCGCTGTCCACTGTCAGCACCTCGTCCTCCCACACCGCGATCTCGCCCACATTCTCGCTCTGGAAAATGTACAGAGCCCGAGCCTGGAGCGCCATCGTCCGCACCCGGCTCGGCTCCGCTCCCGGACCCCGCGGTAACCCCCCCGCCCCGTAAACCCTCCCTCACACCTGTCCCGGCTCCCCCAGACCCCAAACTCCCTCATCGGCCCCCCCCCCGGACCCCCTCACTCGAGGGGAGGCTGCACAGGGTCTTCCCTGGCCAGCTGCACTTTCCCCTTTCGTTCTGTGATTTAAAAAAAATCTATGTTTGCATTGGGCCCCCATCCGCTCGTTAACGCCACTGCCTCCCACCTTAGTTCATCGAAGAAAGGAACTGAACAGTTTTTTTTCAGCCAAAGGATCATCGGGTTGTTGAATGAGTTACCATGGAAGGGCATTTTTGGACAGTGTAAACAACGGGGTCAAGGGGCAATTAGACGTATTTCATCAAGGGTAAAGACTTTGGGGGTCCTCAATGGGTTGGGAGACAGGGTGTCAGAAGAGAAGAGAGCGGTTATAATGTGGAATTCTCTCCGGAGTGGTTGAGGTGAATAGTATCGATGCATTTAAGGGGAGGCTGGATAAACACATGAGGGCGAAAGGAATAGAAGGCTATGGTGATGGGGTGAGATGAAGAGGGGTGGGAGGAGGCTGGTGTGGAGCATAAACACCGGCTCGGAGCGGTGGGGCCCAATGGCCTGTTTCTGTGCTGTACATACATTGTAATACTGCGGGGGAGAAATTCGGGAGTGTCCCATTTGGGGTGCTTACTTTTAAAAATGTGAAAAATTAGTGCCATGCACTAATGTTTTCAAACTTTAAAAAGATTTGGTGATTGCGCTCCAGGAAGGAGTAGAACGTTAAATCAGGTGCTCCGCTTCCTTCCTGGAGCGCAATGGGCAGCAGGCGGGGCTGTGCGTGGAGCAGCCCTGCCACGTTGAACGGCCGCTTCCCTCCATTAAAGGGAAAAGGCCATCGCTGCGGGCTCTGCAAGGGAAATACTTACCTTCTCCCCGACAGCAGCCGTGATCCGGCCCGCTCAGCCCCAATGCGCTGAAGCAGAGTGCCGGTCTGATCAATCGCGGGCAGGAAACAAGAGAGGAAAAAATTGGCAAAGAGAGGTTTGACATTTTTTTTCTCCACTCACGTCAGCCACCTCGCCTTTAAGTGTCGCCTCCCCCACCCCCACCCCAGCCCCGAAGCTCCCGGCGTCCTAATGGACGCGTCTGGCAGCTGCCGGTGTTCGGGGCGCTACCGGGGCGATGCGCACAGCGATGACATCACGATCTCCGGGCGATCAGGGCGTAACGCCCTACCGCCGCTGCAAAACTCCTGACGACTTTAGCGGGAGCCGCTGATCTCGCTGCGCCCGGGTGCAAACCCATGTGCGCCTCGTTGTCGCCCCCCCCGGAGGCACTAACAGGAGGCGCAAAGGAGCCCAATTTCTCCCCGCTATGTATTTTAATGCAGGGAAATGTGAGGTAATGCACTTTGGGAGTTAAAAATAAAGAATTGGAGGTATTCACTTAATGGAAAGATATCAAAATGTACGAGCGCAGATAGATAAAGGCATAAAAAAAAGGCCAGTATAGCTGTATGGATTTTATTAATAGTGGCATAAAGTACAACAGTGAAGATGTGATGATCAATTTGTGCAAGACATTGGTTAGGCTTGAGACAGTTTTGAGCTGATTATAGAAAGGATATTAAAGCCAGAGAGCATACAGTGAATGTACAGCCCAGAAACAGGCCATTGGGCCCCACCGCTCCGTGCTGGTATTTATGCTCCACACCAGCCCCCTCCCACCCCTCTTCATCTCACCCCATCACCATAGCCTTCTATTCCTTTCTCCCTCATGTGTTTATCCGGCTTCCCCTTAAATGCATCAATACTATTCACCTCAACCACTCCCTGTGGGAGCGAGTTCCACATTCTCACCACTCTCTGGCTAAAGAAGTTTCTCCTGAATTCCCCATTGGATTTATCAGTGACTATCTTATATTGATGGCCCCTGGTTTTGGTCTCCCCCACAAGTGGGAACATCTTTTCTACGTCTACCCTATCGAACCCTTTCATAATTATAAAGACCGCTATCAGGTCACCCCTCAGCTTTCTCCTCGCTAGAGAAAAGAGACCCAGCCTGTTCAGTTTTTACTGATAATTGTAATCTCTCAGTTCGGTTACCAAATGTTATAACCTTTCAGTTCTGATATCAACCTTAAACCTTCAGAATAGATTCAGCAGAATGATGCCAGGGAGGGGAAACTATGGTTCTGACAAGAGACTTGAGATACTGGGACTATTGCCATTGGAGTCGAGAAGGTTCAGAAGAGGTTTAATAGATTATGTGGGTTTTAATACAGTAAGTTTGGGGAGTCAATGAGGACGGGTCATCAATTTAAAAAGGAAAGACTTGCATTTCTATAGCGCCTTTCATGACCTCAGGACGTCCCAAAGCGCTTTACTGACAATGAAGTACTTTATTTTGAAGAGTAGTCATGTTGTAATGTGGGAAACGCAGCAGGTAATTTGTACTGAAAGAGGGTGAGAGAAAAGGTGGTGAGACAAGCGTAAAGTCACCAAATCTTCCATTTAATATCGAAGGGTGTTCTCAGTGTGAACATCACCGTCATTAAGCTACTCCTACATAAGAACATAAGAACATAAGAATTAGGAACAGGAGTAGGCCATCTAGCCCCTCGAACCTGCTCCACCATTCAACAAGATCATGGCTGATTGGCCGTGGACTCAGCTCCACTTACCCGCTCGCTCTCCGTAACCCTTAATTCCCTTATTGGTTAAAATAGAAATTAAATTAGAAATGCACGTCTTTCCTTTTTAAATTGATGACCCTTCCTCCTGATAATTGAGCAGATTTATGACTAATATTAGCGTTTTATTTCATTGTCACAATACGTGAGCTAGAAACAAACATGGCAGGTTGGCTAAGGGAGAGAGAAACTTTCCTCAACCCGATGGGTGGAAGTAGATTGAGTTAGGAGGCCCCCTGTTATGATCAAATGACTTGCAATTAGCAGATATGTAATGATCTAAGAATCACTGAGACAATATTCCTACGTGATACGGATGGAATGCACATATTCTGTTAATCTCAGACTGTGAATTTCACTGTGAAAAACGACTACATTAGGATCATTAAAAGCCAGTTGACAGATTAAAATAAGCAATTAAAAACGCTAATGGAGTGTTGTCCTTGATCTCAAGGGGAGGGGACTACAAAGGGGAGGAAGTGGTCTTTTAGTTGCAGAGAGCCTTGATCAGACCCCATTTGGGAGTAACTGCATTCCGTTCTGTGCACCGCCCCCTCAGGGAGGATATTTCGGCCTCGGTGGGGGAGCAGTGCAGATTCACCAGAATGATACAGTGGGGTTTAGAGGGTTAGATTATCAGGACAGGTTGCATAGACTGGGCTTGTATTCCCTTGTGTGTAGAAGATTGAGGGGTGATTGGATCGGGATGTTTAAATGTTAAAAGGATTTGATAGGGTAGATAGAGAGAGACTATTTCCTCTGGTGGGTGAATCAAGAATGAGGGGACGTAACCTTAAAATACAAGAGGTCCTCATCGACCAAACGTCCAACCCCATCTAGCCAGCGCACTCATCTATCTCTGACCAAACATTACAAGGTCCTGCAAACTAAGCGCCCCATCTCCCCAGCCAAATGCACCCAACCCCTCCCTCTCTGATCAGCTAGACCATGCTGCCCTCCAAGCAGTCTCCCCCAGCCCCCTCCTGTCCCTGCTGTGTCCAGTGGCTGACCTGGAGATGCCAACACTCTGGTTAGATGTATCCCTCCCCCACACCCCTGCCACTGGCCACCAACAGGTCCATCGTCATAGAGCATCACCTTCCCACGGCCAATCAGAAAGCAAGTAGACTCTTCATCACCCGATTGGATGATTCTTGACTGTCAGTCAAACATCATTCCCCCCCCGCCCCACCACCATCATCTCCAACATTTTTATAGCTAATGAACAAAACTGGTCAAATAAAATGGTGTCATGTATGCACCCGTGAGTACGCTCACAGGTTTGTAGAGCTGTTGCATTGTGAGCAGCTTAGCCAGTCATGTGATGTTCACAACTCAATAAAACCCCAGCCAGTTGGGTCTAGGTCATCCACGATGAGGTTTGCAGTCGTGAGCCCGGTGGATGAACTGATAATATGTCTTGTGACTATTAAACCTTTGTAAATCAACCAACTAGTTATTGATAGCAATATTCTTGAGCAAAGAACCCATGAAGCAAACACATGACAAATGGAAACGCAATTTTTGTTGATGCCCCCTGTGAGTTTTGCTCGCAGCAGAGTGCGGGAGATTAATCTTCCATTCCTGGGGTCCCCTGATCAATCCTGGAGGGGTCGTGAACCCAAGGCTGAATTCTGCTTGTGGCACCCTTGGAAATGCAAGGGCCTCTGATCTGGTTTCTACACCGTTTTTACACATTGATAAACTTTTTCAGAATATTGTCCATTGTCTCCATACTTTGGAGTGCTTGACTGGTTCAAGCACACCGGGGACAAGGTAAGTGTAACGCAGGAAATAAATGTGTAGTCTGTAGGAAAAGCTGATCAGGATCTGAGGATTGGGGAAATGAATCAGCAGCCGACTTAATACTTCAGAACACGCTCTTTTTTTACTTTTGTTTTTTTAATGAGGCCTGGAGGGAGTTGTCCCTGCATTGTTTCTGTCAGCCTGTGCATTTTCTCAACAGTGATAATTCAGATAACCAGACAGGCTGAGAATAAATGGGCAGGATTTTCTTTTCAGCTGGCAAGAATGAGCGAGGCTGTTAACTTTCAACCAAGAGAGTCCAGAACTGGGGGTCATATTCGCCAGTTAAGGGGTTGGCCATTTAAGACTGAGATGAGGAGGAATTGCTTCACTCAGAGGGTGGTGAGTCTTTGGAATTTTCTACCCCAGAGGGCTGTGGCAGCTGAGTCGTTGAGTATATTGAAGGCTGCGCTCGAAAGATTTTTGGGCACTAAGGAAATCAAGGGATATGGAGATAGGGCGGGAAAGTGGAGTTGAGGTCGAAGATCAGCCATGATCTCATTGAATGGCGGAGCAGGCTCGCGGGGCCGTGTGGCCTACTCCTGCTCCTAATTCTTATGTTTTAGGTAACATAGGGGCTGGAATTTCCTTTGGGACTTAATTTCCGGGCTCCGAGTAGATGATGCACTGCAAAACCATGCCACAAACTGTATTTGGGGAGTTGGTGAGTTTGGGGGAGCTGGGCAAAAATGTTGCAAATAAAATTCAGTTGCGAGAAGTGTGAGGTAATGTATTTGGGGAGGGCATTACTTGAGGATGCTGAGTTATGTAGAGGAACAAAGGGACCTTGGAGTGCTTGGCCACAGATCCCTGAAGGTAGCAGGCCAGGTCGATAAGGTGGTTGAGAAGGCATATGGAATACTTGCCTTTATTAGCCGAGGCACAGAATACAAGAGCAGGGAGGTTATGCTTGAACTGTATAAAACACTGGTTAGGTCACAGCTGGAGTACTGTGTGCAGTTCTGGTCACCGCATTGCAGGAAAGATGTTATTGCACGAGAGAGGTTACAGAGGAGATTTACAAAGATGTTGCCAGGACTGGAGAATTTTAGCTGAGGGGACAGATTGGATAGGCTGGGTTTGTTTTCCTTGGAACAGAGGAAGCTGAGGGGAGACCTGATTGAGGTGTATAAAATTATGAGGGGCCTGGATAGAGTGGAGAGGAATAACCTGTTTCCCTTAGCACTGAGGTCAACAACCAGGGGGCATAGATTTAAATTAATTGGTAGAAGGTTTAGAGGGGTGTTGAGGAGAACTTTTTGTAAGCAGAGGGCGGTGGGGGGTCTGGAACTCACTGCCTGAAAGGGCGGTAGAGGCAGAAACCCTCACCACATTTAAAAAGTACTTGGATGTGCACTTGAAGTGCCGTAACCTACAGAGTTACGGACCAAGAGCTGGAAAGTGGGATTAGGCTGGGTAGCTCTTGGTTGGCCAGCGCGGACACGATGGGCCGAAATGGCCTCCTTCCGTGCTGTAAACGTCTATGATTCTATTAGTTTGCGGGAGTTCACAAGTTTGTGGTCGGAATAGAAAGTGTTAAAACCGCAAGTCCCGTCCTGTCCGCACGTCACTGGCCGGCGTGATGGTGTTAATATTCACTCTGTTTGGTGAGCTGCCGGTGCCTTGAGGACCAGCTCACCCCATGCCTGCTCATCCCGGATCCACCGTTTGATTGGAGACCAACCGCCGACCCTTTATGGACCACTGGTTCGGCCGCAGTACAGCTGGAAGGACCAGTCTGAGCCTGTATGGTCTGCGCGTCAACTAGACTTTCATGACATTTGCAGAGGGATGCCAAAACAGAAACATTTTTGCATATTTAAATAGGTCACGACGCTGCTTTAGGGCAGTCGCTTGGGACGCCTTAAACAGCAAGGTCCGATTGGCGGCAGCCCTGTGCCACATGTCGGGCACAGGATCACACGCCAAGAAATTGGGCCAGTTTTACACACGGAAAATGGGTGAAAACGCACACCAATTTCTACCTCAGAGTGTGTGAACATGGAAAGCTGGCTTGGCATTTCAGTTCATAATTCACTGCTCATCTTCCAACCTCCATAAACTCAAGGTCATCCAAAAGTCGGCTGCCCGTGTCCTAACTCGCACCGAGTCCCGTTCACCCATCACCCCCTGTGCTCGCTGCCCCGTGTCCTAACTCGCACCAAGTCCCGCTCACCCATCACCCCCTGTGCTCGCTGCCCCGTGTCCTAACTCGCACCGAGTCCCGTTCACCCATCACTCCCTGTGCTCACTGTCCCGTGTTCTAACTCGCACCGAGTCCCGTTCACCCATCACTCCCTGTGCTCACTGTCCCGTGTCCTAACTCGCACCGAGTCCCGTTCACCCATCACTCCCTGTGCTCACTGTCCCGTGTCCTAACTCGCACCGAGTCCCGTTCACCCATCACTCCCTGTGCTCACTGTCCCGTGTCCTAACTCGCACCGAGTCCCGTTCACCCATCACTCCCTGTGCTCACTGTCCCGTGTCCTAACTCGCACCGAGTCCCGTTCACCCATCACTCCCTATGGTCGCTTACTGACACTGGCTCCCCGTTAAGCAACGCATTGATTTCAAAACTCTCATCCTTGTTTGAAAATCCCTCCATGGTTTCGCCCCTTATGAGCATCTCCAGCCTGAAGACGAATTCAAAGAGTTGGATCATACGGAGAATTGTGGGCGTTTCGAAAGAGGGTCCTGACAGTGTTGGCACAAGACTCTCGTCGAAGATTCTGCGGACGAAAAGCATTTCATCTGGATTTTTACCCTTTTAAACTTCTCGGGTAGCCTTATAAAAATATAACAGCAGGCATTTTTGCATATTTAAATAGGTCACGACGCTGCTTTAGGGCAGTCGCTTGGGACGCCCTAAAACAGCAAGGTCCGATTGGCGGCAGCCCTGTGCCACATGTCGGGCACAGGATCACACGCCAAGAAATTGGGCCAGTTTTACACACGGAAAATGGGTGAAAACGCACACCAATTTCTACCTCAGAGTGTGTGAACATGGAAAGCTGGCTTGGCATTTCAGTTCATAATTCACTGCTCATCTTCCAACCTCCATAAACTTAAGGTCATCCAAAAGTCGGCTGCCCGTGTCCTACCTCGCACCGAGTCCCGTTCACCCATCACCCCCTGTGCTCGCTGCCCCGTGTCCTAACTCGCACCAAGTCCCGCTCACCCATCACCCACTGTGCTCGCTGCCCCGTGTCCTAACTCGCACCGAGTCCCGTTCACCCATCACTCCCTGTGCTCACTGTCCCGTGTCCTAACTCGCACCGAGTCCCGTTCACCCATCACTCCCTGTGCTCACTGTCCCGTGTCCTAACTCGCACCGAGTCCCGTTCACCCATCACTCCCTATGGTCGCTTACTGACACTGGCTCCCCGTTAAGCAACGCATTGATTTCAAAACTCTCATCCGTGTTTGAAAATCCCTCCATGGTTTCGCCCCTTATGAGCATCTCCAGCCTGAAGACGAATTCAAAGAGTTGGATCATACGGAGAATTGTGGGCGTTTCGAAAGAGGGTCCTGACAGTGTTGGCACAAGACTCTCGTCGAAGATTCTGCGGACGAAAAGCATTTCATCTGGATTTTTACCCTTTTAAACTTCTCGGGTAGCCTTATAAAAATATAACAGCAGGTAAGTCCTGCTACAACTGTACAGGGTGTTGGTGAGACCACACCTGGAGTACTGCGTACAGTTTTGGTCTCCTTATTTAAGGAGGGATATACTTGTATTGGAGTTCAGAGAAGGTTCACGAGGTTGACTCCTGAGATGAAGGGGTTGTCATATGATGAAAGGTTGAGTAGGTTGGGCCTACACTCATTGGAGTTTAGAAGAATGAGAGGTAATCTTATTGAAACCTATAAGATTTTGAGGGGGCTTGACAGGGTAGATGCAGAGAGGATGTTTCCCCTCGTGAGGGAATTTGGAACAAGAGGGCATAGTTTCAGAATAAGGAGTCGCCCATTTAAAACGGAAATAAGGAAGAATTTCTTCTCTCTGAGGGTCGTGAATCTGTGGAATTCTCTTCACCAGAAAACTGTGGAGGCTGGGTCATTGAATATATTTAAGGTGGAGATAGACAGATTTTTGAATGATAAGTGAGTCAAAGGTTATGGGAAGCGGGTGGGGAAGTCGAGCTGAGGCCAGGATCAGATCAGTCATGATCTTATTGAATGGCGGAGCAGGCTCGAGGGGCCAAATGGCCGACTCCTGCTCCTATTTCTTATGTTGCCCGGTAATCAGTGAGGGATTGTGAATGGCAGTGGGATGCACAGCAATGGGTGTTTGCATTGGGCACAGTAACACCAATCAGGAGCTCATCAGTGGCCCAGCAATGGGAGTGGGGAGATTGAGGGGCAGAGAAGCTGTGTGTAAATAGGACTGGGATTGAAGGAACGTCTTGGGGGGGGGGGGGGGGGGATTGCAGTCGAGCCCCATTAGGATCAAGTGCCTTGCTGCTTTGTAAATTCTAGAAGTAATAATGATCAGTGGATAGCACGTCAACAAAGCTTGAAGACGTTGTTCTTTTGACTTTCCTTCTGCTGCACAACACATTAAATCCGCTATCTTCCAGCATTTGCAGCTAGCCAGACACCGAGCTCTGAATGCATCTCATCGGTGTCGTACTGTTTACAACTATCAGCATTTCACCACATCTCTGCGATAAAGTTAAGCGATTTTGTGACTTAAAGCGTAACTATTGAAATATAAAATCAAACAAACTTGGTGCTCATCAGTGTGGGAGTGGAGCATGATCCCATTTCAAGCATCCAGTGTCAGCGTCGAGCACTCCCAGGGTAGGTACAGCATGGGTTAGATAGAGAGTAAAGCTCCCTCTACACTGTCCCATTAAACACTCCCAGGGCAGGTACAGCACGGGTTAGATACAGAGTAAATCTCCCTCTACACTGTCCCATTAAACACTCCCAGGGCAGGTACAGCACGGGTTAGATAGAGAGTAAAGCTCCCTCTACACTGTCCCATTAAACACTCCCAGGGCAGGTACAGCACGGGTTAGATACAGAGTAAATCTCCCTCTACACTGTCCCATTAAACACTCCCAGGGCAGGTACAGCACGGGTTAGATACAGAGTAAATCTCCCTCTACACTGTCCCATTAAACACTCCCAGGGCAGGTATAGCACGGGTTAGATACAGAGTAAATCTCCCTCTACACTGTCCCATTAAACACTCCCAGGGCAGGTATAGCACGCGTTAGATACAGAGTAAAGCTCTCTCTACACTGTCCCATTAAACACTCCCAGGGCAGGTATAGCACGGGTTACATACAGAATAAAGCTCCCTCTACACTGTCCCATCAAACACTCCCAGGGCAGGTATAGCACGGGTTAGATACAGAGTAAAGCTCTCTCTACACTGTCCCATCAAACACTCCCAGGGCAGGTATAGCACGGGTTACATACAGAATAAAGCTCCCTCTACACTGTCCCATCAAACACTCCCAGGGCAGGTATAGCACGGGTTAGATACAGAGTAAAGCTCTCTCTACACTGTCCCATCAAACACTCCCAGGGCAGGGACAGCACGGGTTAGATAGAGAGTAAAGCTCCCTCTACACTGTCCCATTAAACACTCCCAGGGCAGGTATAGCACGGGTTAGATAGAGAGTAAAGCTCCCTCTACACTGTCCCATTAAACACTCCCAGGGTAGGTACAGGGGGTTAGATAGAGAGTAAAGCTCCCTCTACACTGTCCCATTAAACACTCCCAGGGCAGGTACAGCACGGGTTAGATAGAGAGTAAAGCTCCCTCTACACTGTCCCATTAAACACTCCCAGGGCAGGTACAGGGGGTTAGATAGAGAGTAAAGCTCCCTCTACACTGTCCCATTAAACACTCCCAGGGCAGGTATAGCATGGGTTACATACAGAATAAAGCTCCCTCTACACTGTCCCATCAAACACTCCCAGGGCAGGTACAGCATGGGGTTAGATACAGAGTAAAGCTCCCTCTACACTGACCCATCAAACACTCCCAGGGCAGGTACAGCACGGGTTAGATAGAGGGTAATGCTCCCTCTCCACTGTTCCATCAAACACTCCCAGGACAGGTACAGCACAGTTTAGATAAATTAACCAATCCCAGGCTCCTAGTGAGAAGCCACCCTTGGAGGGAGCGCAGGTCAGAGGTCGGGGTACAGCACAGTGACATTGACTCCCTGACCCACACATCATTCCAGCACAACTCCCCACTGCCGCTGTTAGAGTGCCGAATCTGCCCTGTTAAGCTACTTTTGAACGAGATGGACAATTTGCTGCTGCAGACTCCTTCTCATAAGGAAGTGAGTCGGAAGCAACCAAACATTTTTATGCAGCCAGGAGATAGATCTATCTGTTCCTTCGCTCGGGCCAACAGGGAAGAAGATCAAGGGTGATGGCAGAGGGGCATTCACAGAGGTGCGTTCCTCCGTGATCCAATACGCCCGTGGGCAGCATTGGCGAAATCACTGCCTATTGTCTGTCGAACGAATTCCCATCGTTCTGCCCGTTCGACCAGAGGTTGTGGGAGAGCGAGCAGAGGTGGAATTCATTGCCCCGCTTGTTCCCGCCCTCTCCGCACTGGATCATTTTCTACCTCAGAACAGGAGGGGGCCATTCGGCACCTCGAGCCTGTTCCACCATTCAATTAGATCACCGCCGATCTGTATCTTAACTCTATCTACCCGCCTTGATTCCGTGACCCTTAATACACTTTGCCGAACAAAAATCTATCAATCCCAGTTTTGACATTTTCAATTGGCCCCCGCAGCCTCCACAGCTTTTTGCGGGGAGAGAGTTCCAGATTCTCACTGCCCTTTGTGTGAGGAAGTGGTTCCTGACATCACCCCTGAACGGCCTGGCTCGAATTTTAACGTTTTGCCCCCTTGTTCTGGACTCCCTCTCCCAGAAGAAATCGTTTCTCACTCTCTCTCTCTACCCTGTCAAATCCTCTGAAACTCTTCAATTAGGTCACCCCTTAATCCTTTTAAAACTCAGGGTCTGTGTGCAAGCAGGCCTCCTAATTGAACCCTTTTGATTCCAAGTATCATTCTGCTGAATCTGCACTGCACCCCCTCCCAGGCCAATATATCCTTCCTCTTTACAACTAGTTCCAGTTTTTAATCTTGTTTTGAGTTTTGCGGTGAGCGCTGATAACAGTATAAATCATGTTCTCGTTGCCATCCCTGGCTTGGTCTCAGGCAGATCGAACTGTAAAATAGGTTCACAGTAATAAATATGTATGCGTGCAGACTTTTTAGCTCCTCAGTTGCACTCCGACTGCTTTTGTGGGCTGATATCCCATAAATCTCCCCTTTATTACTGAGGCAAGATGTTACTGGTGATGAAAGACGGGGCAAGTATATACGGAGCATATTAACCAGCGGACGCATTGAGATGCACATGTCATTACTTCCGAGCATTCCAGCTCCAACATTATAACTATTATTACAATCAGGAACGTAATCCAGTCCAGACCACTTAGATCTCATTAAGTGTCAGTCTGGCAAAAGTTGAAAAAAAAAACCCTCAACAAAAGCTAACGTCTTCCTTCTGAAGGATTATTTTCTTAATAAAGGTTAAACAGCCTCGGGGTTAGGAGAAAATGCAACAAAGAGAGACTCAGGAACAAGGAGGCCGCACGCTGTAATTCGATTGGGGGGAAATTAAAGCATTTTATCTTCTGTTGACGCTCCCGCTGTCACTTATAATCATTTTTTTTAAATAAAAAATGCTGACGGGTCAAGCAGCTTTAACAGTGACTGTATCTACCCTCTCTCTTGACTTTGTGTGAATTTACTCCCTCATCCTGGCAAAAGAAAGACAGACTTGCATTTATATAGCGCCTTTCACAACCACCGGACATCTCAAAGCACTTCACAGCCAATGAAGTACTTTTGTAGTGTAGTCACTGTTGGAATGTAGGAAATGCAGCAACTGGTTCTGCGCACAGCAAGCTCCCACACACAGCAATGTGATGAGACCAGTACTGCCCCTCCTACAGTGCAGCACTCCCTCAGTACTGCCCCTCCGACAGTGCAGCACTCTCTCAGTACTACCCCTCCAACAGTGCAGCACTCTCTCAGTACTACCCCTCCAACAGTGCAGCACTCTCTCAGTACTGCCCCTCCGACAGTGCGGCGCTCCCTCAGCACTGCACTGGGAGTGTCAGCCTAGATTTTTGTGCTCCAGTCCCTGGAGTGAGACTCAAACCCAGAACCTTCTGACTCAGAGTGACGGAAAAGAGTGACTAAAGTAAATGTTGGTCCCTTAGAAGATGGGAAGGGGGATTTAATAATGGAAAATGTGGAAATGGCTTTGACCTTAAACAATTATTTTGCTTCGGTCTTCACAGTGGAAGACACAAAAACCAGGCCAAAAATTGCTGGTCACAGGAATGTGGGAAGGGAGGACCTTGAGACAATCACTATCACTAGGGGGGGTAGTGCTGGACAGGCTAATGAGACTCAAGGTAGACAAGTCCCCTGGTCCTGATGAAATGCATCCCAAGATATTAAAAGAGATGGCGGAAGTTATAGCAGATGCATTCGTTATAATCTACCAAAATTCTCTGGACTCTGGGGAGGTACCAGCGGATTGGAAAGCAGCTAATGTAACGCCTCTGTTTAAAAAAAGGGGGCAGAGAAAAGGCAGGCAACTATAGGCCGGTTAGTTTAACATCTGTAATGGGGAAAATGCTTGAAGCTATCATTAAGGAAGAAATAGCGGGACATCTAGATAGGAATAGTGCAATCAAGCAGATGCAACATGGATTCATGAAGAGGAAATCATGTTTAACTAATTTACTGGAATTCTTTGAGGATATAATGAGCATGGTGGATAGAGGTGTACCGATGGACGTGATGTATTTAGATTTCCAAAAAGCATTCGATAAGGTGCCACACAAAAGGTTACTGCAGAAGATAAAGGTATACGGAGTCAGAGGAAATGTATTAGCATGGATCGAGAATTGGCTGGCTAACAGAAAGCAGAGAGTCGGGATAAATGGGTCCTTTTCGGGTTGGAAATCGGTGGTTAGTGGTGTGCCACAGGGATCGGTGCTGGGACCACAACTGTTTACAATATACATAGATGACCTGGAAGAGGGGACAGAGTGTAGTGTAACAAAATTTGCAGATGACACAAAGATTAGTGGGAAAGCGGGTTGTGTAGAGGACACAGAGAGGCTGCAAAGAGATTTAGATAGGTTAAGCGAATGGGCTAAGGGTTGGCAGATGGAATACAATGTCAGAAAGTGTGAGGTCATCCATCTTGGGGAAAAAAAACAGTAAAAGGGAATATTATTTGAATGGGGAGAAATTACAACATGCTGAGGTGCAGAGGGACCTGGGGTCCTTGTACATGAATCCCAAAAAGTTAGTTTGCAGGTGCAGCAGGTAATCAGGAAGGCGAATGGAATGTTGGTCTTCATTGCGAGAGGGATGGAGTACAAAAGCAGGGAGGTCCTGCTGCAACTGTATAGGGTATTGGTGAGGCCGCACCTGGAGTACTGCGTGCAGTTTTGGTCACCTTACTTAAGGAAGGATATACTAGCTTTGGAGGGGGTACAGAGACGATTCACGAGGCTGATTTTGGAGATGAGGGGGTTACCTTATGATGATAGATTGAGTAGACTGGGTCTTTACTCATTGGAGTTCAGAAGGATGAGGGGTGATCTTATAGAAACATTTAAAATAATGAAAGGGATAGACAAGATAGAGGCAGAGAGGTTGTTTCCACTGGTCGGGGAGACTAGAACTCGGGGGCACATCCTCAAAATATGGGGGAGCCAATTTAAAACCGAGTTGAGAAGGAATTTCTTCTCCCAGAGGGTTGTGAATCTGTGGAATTCTCTGCCCAAGGAAGCAGTTGAGGCTAGCTCATTGAATGTATTCAAATCACAGATAGATAGATTTTTAACCAATAAGGGAATTAAGGGTTACGGGGAGCGGGCGGGTAAGTGGAGCTGAGTCCACGGCCAGATCTTGTTGAATGGCGGAGCAGGCTCGAGGGGCTAGATGGCCTACTCCTGTTCCTAATTCTTATGTTCTTATGAGTGCTGCCCACTGAGCCACGGCTGACACTGGGGGAATGTTCCGTCGTGCTGGGGGAATGGAGCAGGAGGAGGCCATTCAGCCGATTGGGCCTGTGCTGCCCATTCAGTTGGATCACGGCTCGGTCCGTGTCTTGACTCCGTTCGCCCGCCTCAGCTGCCTATCGCCTCCCACCCTTACCTGCCCAACGATCGGAGCAG
Organism: Pristiophorus japonicus; assembly: GCF_044704955.1. Classification (NCBI taxonomy): domain Eukaryota; kingdom Metazoa; phylum Chordata; class Chondrichthyes; family Pristiophoridae; genus Pristiophorus; species Pristiophorus japonicus. The sequence continues at coordinate 16,875,457 of NC_091987.1, forward strand.
AGCGAGTCTGGCACCGTCCCAACAATTCATCATCATCATAGGACGTCCCTCGGAATCAAGGAAGACCTGCTTCCACTCTTAAAATGAGTCCTTAGGTGGCTGAACAGTCCAATACGAGAACCACAGTCCCTGTCACAGGTGGGACAGATAGTCGTTGAGGGAAAGGGTGGGTGGGACTGGTTTGCCTGCACGCTCCTTCCGTTGCCTGCGCTTGTTTTCTGCATGCTCTCGGCGACGAGACTCAAGGTGCTCAGCGCCCTCCCGGATGCACTTCCTCCATTTAGGGCGGTCTTTGGCCAGGGACTCCCAGGTGTCAGTGGGGATGTCGCACTTTATCAGGGAGGCTTTGAGGGTGTCCTTTTAACGTTTCCTCTGCCCACCTTTGGCTCGTTTGCCGTGAAAGAGTTTCGAGTAGAGCGCTTGCTTTGGGAGTCTCATGTCTGGCAAGTGGACAATGGGAGCGGATGAAATCCCTGCTGAGGCACTGAAGTATGGCGGAGAGGCACTATTGGTGCGAATACATGACCTCATCTCTTTCATCTGGAGGGAGGAGAGCATGCCGGGAGACCTCAGAGATGCAGTTGATCGTGACCCAACAATTAACCTTCTCACCACAACTACTTCCACCAGTGTGACATCAGCCCGCACTCCACGCCCATCTGCCTGCTGGCCTCTCTGAATGAGATAGCTCAGTAAGATTGTCCAATTCCCACCCTGCCTCATCTTACCTGCTGCTGAAACCCTCACCTCCAGACTCGACTATTCCAGCACCCTCCTGGCCGGCCTCCCACCTTCTATCCCGTAGAGTCATTAAAAAGCAAAGCTGCCTTGGGGTTTCAGTTCATAATTCGCTGCTCATCTTTCCACCTTCCACCCTCCGCAAGCCTGAGCTCAACCAAAACTCTGCTGCCCCGTGTCCAAATCGTCCCGTTCACCCACCACCCCCTGTGCTCGCTGACCTACATTGGTTCCTGGTTAAGCAACACCTCGATTTCAAAATTGGCATCACTATTTTTCAAATCCCTCCATGGCCTCACACACCACCCTCTTTGTAACCTCCTCCAGCCCTACAACCCTCAGAGGTCTCTGTGCTCCTCCAATCCTGGCCTCTTGCGCATCTGCGATTTCCATCGTTCCACCATCGTGCCTTCAGCTGCCTGGGCCCCAAGCTCTGGAATTCCCTCCCTAAACCTCTCCACCTCTCTACCTCACTCTGAGGTTTTAAGGAGCGTCTTAAAACCTATCAAGCTTTTGGTCAACTGTTCTAATATCTCCTTATGTGGCTCGGTGGCAAATTTTGTCCAAAAATGCTCCTGCGAAATGCTTTGGGACGTTTTAATACGTTAAAGGCGCTGTATAAATGCAAGTTGTTGTTGTAGCTAGCGATCAGTGAAAGTGACCGTGAAGCTGCCGAATTGTCATAAAAACCCAACTAGTTCACTAACATCCGTGATCATCATCTTGGGCACCCTGCCCCCTCCCCCCGCCCCAGACATATTGATCCCACAGGTCCCCGGTTGTTCGCCCATCCATTGACGCTGGGCTCCAGCGGGAATCACGTCTACCCTTATTGAAATGAGGCCCTGGAGTTAAAATGGCCACTGGGGCCTCACGTTAGTGAGCTGCGGTGAGCCAGAAGCCCACTCCGCCGTACTCCCCCCCCCCCCCCCGCCCCCCTCCCGACCCAGCCCCAGACAATCTCGGGGTTCAAGTGTCAGAGAAAATATCATTCTACTTCCGGACATGGGCTCTGAAAATCCCAGATCCCAGGCTTCACCGGTCCACAAACACCGGGGCGCCATCGCTAGATTTGTATCCTCGTAGTCTTCCGTCGCATCCACTTGCTTCAAGCACCTCTGGAGCTGTCGTTACTCTTATACGCTCATCCTCCTGTAATAAAGGCCATCATACCATTTTTTTTCTCCATTAATTGCTTGCTGTACCTGCCTGTTAACCTCCTGACTCCGAGGCGAGTGTGCTGCCCACTGAGCCACAGCTGACACTATAAAGGCTATATCGGCCTCGGACGGGGAGCAGCACAGATTCACCAGAACGATACCAGGGATAAAAGGGTTAAATTACGAGGGCAGGTTGCACAGACTGGGCTTGTGTTCCCTCCAGTGTAAAAGATTACGGGGGGACCTGATCAACCTGATTGAAGGATTTGATCGGGTAGAGCGAGAGAAATTATTCCCTGCGGTGTGGGGGGGGGGAGTCCAGAACAAGGGGGCATCACCTTAATATTAGAGCCAGGCCGTTCAGGGGTGATGTCAGGAAGCACTTCTTCACACAAAGGGCCGTGGGAATCTGGAACTCTCTTCCCCCAAACAGCTGTTGAGGCTGGGGGTCAATTGAAAATGTCCAAAACTGCGATTGATAGATTGATAGACAAAGTGTATTAAGGGTTGTGGAACCGAGGTGGGTAGATGGAGTTAGGATACAGATCAGCCACAATCTAATTGAATGGTGGAACAGGCTCGAGGGGCTGAATGGCCTCCTCCTGTTCCTGTGTAACAGGCTCAAGGGGCCGAACGGTCTCCTCCTGTTCCTGTGTAACAGGCTCGAGGGGCTGAATGGCCTCCTCCTGTTCCTGTGTAACAGGCTCGAGGGGCTGAATGGCCTCCTCCTGTTCCTGTGTAACAGGCTCGAGGGGCCGAACGGTCTCCTCCTGTTCCTGTGTAACAGGCTCGAGGGGCTGAATGGCCTCCTCCTGTTCCTGTGTAACAGGCTCGAGGGGCTGAATGGTCTCCTCCTGTTCCTGTGTAACAGGCTCGAGGGGCTGAATGGCCTCCTCCTGTTCCTGTGTAACAGGCTCGAGGGGCTGAATGGCCTCCTCCTGTTCCTGTGTAGCAGGCTCGAGGGGCCGAATGGTCTCCTCCTGTTCCTGTGTAACAGGCTCGAGGGGCTGAATGGCCTCCTCCTGTTCCTGTGTAACAGGCTCGAGGGGCTGAATGGTCTCCTCCTGTTCCTGTGTAACAGGCTCGAGGGGCTGAATGGTCTCCTCCTGTTCCTGTGTTCCTATTAACAGTGACTGGCCTCATTGTGTGATTCCATAGCATAATGCAACCCGATATAAATACAAGACCTTCTTTATTGGAGCATTTTATCGGCAGAACATGGCCTTGGCAAGAAAAAGGCACTACAGAGGGATACTGCAGTTAAAAGTTATATTAATTAAACTTAAGCAGTGTTGGATGTGGACATTACAAAACTAGCTCAGGCTTCACATCTGGGGAGCTGCCTGCCTGAGCCCCCGGAATAAAGGAGAGCGCCTCACTCCGAGATGTGCCTGTGCCATTCCAACAAGGCTTCATTATTTGTTTAAAAAAAAAAGCAGAGCTTCCGAAAGCTGGATCAGAGTGAGGTTGGGGGAAGAGCCAATCAGCCTGGAGTGACACCCTCACCCCCCTCTTCTCCCTCACCCCCTCTTCCCGTCTCACACTCCCTTCCCCCCTCACCCCCCCCACCAGCTGGAAAGCATGCGCTTGTCTCAACATGGTCTGGAGGGTAAAGGATCGGGCTTGGCCGCGATGCCTTCCGCAGTCAGTCAGCAACTCCCCCCCCCCCCCCCCCCCCACTAAGCTGCGTGCGCGCAGTCACCACTTACAGACTTTCACACCGTAAATACCGCCACCCGCCGCAGAAATTTAACGGGACCGTTAAAAGAAACAAGGCCACGCAGGACCAAGCGCAGCTCACCGGGAACGTGGTCGAACACCCCTCGGGCGCTCGATAAAGAAAGAACTCGCATCGCGACATCACTTTTCACGTCCCAAAGTGCTTCACAGCCACTGCTGTTCTATCGGAAACGCGGCAGCCCATTTCTACACAGCAAGATCCCACAAACAGCAATGACGGAATGAGCAGATAATATGTTTTTTTTATTTAGTGCTGTTGGTTGAGGGATAAATATTGGGCCCGGGACACGTGGGGAGAGCTCCCTTTGCTCTTTTATGTCCACCCGCGAGGGCAGACGGGGCCTCGGTTTAACATCTCATCTGAATGGTGGCACGCCTCCGACAGTGCGGCGCTCCCTCAGCACTGGCACTAGGGTTTGTCAGCCTGGATTAAATGCTCCAGTCACAAGCTTCTGACTCCAAGGTCAGGGTGCGAGCTGCTAGCCACGGCTGGCACCACTCAAAACATCTCACATCGGCCAGACCGGGTAAGGACGGCAGATTTCCCTCCCCAAAAGCAAATCCGAGAGCCAGTTTGGGTTTTTAACGGCAATCCAATGTTTTCATGGACACGTGTTTTTTTTTAATGAATGAATTCCCGTTCTTACTGTTTCAGCTGTGGCTCAGTGGGCAGCACTCTCGCCTCTGAGTCAGGAAGTTGTGGGTTCAAGTCCCACTCCCAGTGCAGAGCTGAGGGAGTGCTGCACTGTCGGAGGTACCGTCTTTCAGATGAGACATTAAACCGAGGCCCCGTCTGCTTTCTCAGGTGAATGTAAAAGATCCCAAGGCACTATTTTGAAGAAGAGCAGGGGAGTTACTTCCTGTGTCCCGGGGCCAATATTTATCCCTCAACCAACATCACAAAATCAGATTATCTGGTCATTATCACATTGCTGTTTGTGGGAGCTTGCTGAGCGCAAATTAGCTGCCGCTTTTCCCACATTGCAACAGTGAATACACTCTGTGGGGGAAAAAAAGTACTTCATTGGCTGTAAAGCGCTTTGAGACGTCCGGTGGTCGTGAAAGGCGCTATATAAATGCAAGTCTTTTGTTTTCTTTTCTTAAACTGCCATGCATTCACCTTCTCTGGATCATTAGTCCAGGTCTCAGGATGACTTGCCCAGCAACACAATTACTGCACCACACTGACAAAACTTCATGAAGCCATTGCCTCAAAGTCCCAACCCACTCCCATAACCGACAATCATGAGAGCGTGTTATTTATTGAAGACTCACATCAGCTTACCAATATAACTATTTCAATCAGATGATCTATCTCCTGAATGACTGGCAACGTTGTCTCGAGCCAGGCATACCGCATTTTTCTTATTGGAAGCAACTCCAATCGGACACAGCTCAGTTTAAAGACTTCACTGCTTCCTCAGGATTTAATGATTCAATAGAAAGATATATAGAAAGCCATGTTCGGTCCAATGGAAAACATACATACAATTCTTTGTCCTCCACATCAATTTCAGCCAGCACAAATCAAATTTGTTCATTTGTCATCGAAGAACAAGGGAAGTCCAATTTAACAATTGGTTTGTTTGATAGTTTCAAATCATCTGATATCAAAGAAGCCAGCGTTTTTCTTTCCTTGTGGGTACGCTGTCCTCTCTCCCTCTCGACTTCACTCTCTCTATCTATCTTTTTCTCTCTCTCTCTCTCTCTCTCTCTCTTTCCTATTACCATGCCATTACCCGAGCTATGAGACACCTATTTAGTGGCTGATTGCATCCTCTGGCAAGATTTCAGTTCAAGTCGTATTCTCCGACTGCAAACTAATCAGCTTCCGAAATTAGTTATTGATCCTTGGGCTTGTTGTAGGAGTTGGTGGGGGGGGGGGGGGGGGAGGTGTGTAGCGGCTGGGTCATTGAGTGCCCAGTGCTGAGACCGTTAGTGTAGATTCCATGGTCGTTAGCACCGGGAGGCAGCAATACATTTGCTCCAAATCCATAGGCAGTCCCTCGAAATCCAGGAAGACTTGCTTCCACTCTAAAAGTGAGTTCTTAGGTGACTGAACAGTCCAATACGGGAATTACAGTCTCTGTTACAGGTGGGACAGACAGTGGTTGAAGGAAAGGATGGGTGGGGAGTCTGGAATGCCGTACGTTCCTTCCGCTGCCTGCGCTTGTTTTCTGCATGCTCTCGGCGACGAGACTCGAGGTGCTCAGCGCCCTCCCGGATGCTCTGCCTCCACTTAGGGTGGTCTTTGGCCAGGAACTCCCAGGTGTCGGTGGGGATGTCGCACTTTATCAGGGAGGCTTTGAGGGTGTCACTGTAACGTTTCATCTGCCCACCTGGGGCTCGCTTGCCTGTGAAGGAGTTCTGAGTAGGGCGCTTGATTTGGGAGTCTTGTGTCAGGCATGCGAACAATATGGCCCGCCCAGCGGAGCTGGTCAAGTGTGGTCAGTGCTTCGATGCTGGGGATGTTGGCCTGATCGGGAACACTGACGATGGTGCGTCTGTCCTCCCAGGGGATTTGCAGGATCCTGCGGAGACATCATTGGCTTCAAATTACAGCAGTATTAACGGAGCCCCTTTGAATTCCTTTTAGTTAGCCGGTCCTGTCGACAAAGAGTTAATAAAAAAAAAAATGGGAGTGGTCCACGGAATTTCCTGGATCGTGACAATTACACCGGATTTCACGCCCGCTTCCTGCGCCAATCTTGCCGGTGGGGAACTTGCGGCGAAATTTGCTGGGGAATCGTTTGGGGCATACGGCAGGCCGTGAAAATAAGCGGAAATCAGCCGAAACAATCGGAGGCGGGGTGGGGGAATCGCCGAGGAGCGTGTGGACTGCCCGCCAACAACCTTCTCCAGCTGCCAGCCACGGCATGGTCGGCAGCACTCTTGCCTCTGGGTCAGAAAGTCCATCTCGCCCGCCTTTCGCCACCGTGGTCGGCGCACGGTGCGCCCATGGATGTGGTGCTCGCAGTGGTGAGCCAGCGACTCTGTCCGGTAATGTTCACTTGTCCTTTTCCTTCTCTTCATTCACTGACCATCGGTTGTCGTCTATCGTGTCCTCTGTGGCTCAGTGGGCAGCGCACTTACCCGCCTCTGAGTCAGAAGGTTGTGGGTTCAAGTCCCACTCCAGAGACATGAGCACTAAATCTAGGCTGACACTCCCAGTTCAGTGCTGAGGGAGTGCTTCACTGTTGGAGGTGCCGTTTTTCGGATGAGACATTAAACCGAAGTCCCGTCTGCTCTCTCAGGTGGACGTAGGTTGACTCGCCGGGATTTCAGTGTATACTTATTTACTGATTGGATTGTGTTTATCTAATGGCAGGGTGTAATATCATTGTACAGTGATGTAGTGATTATGTTACTTGACCAGTAATCCAGAGGCCTTTAATAATTATCAAGAGAACAAGCGTTTGAAACCCACCCTGGCAGTTTGATTATCCAAATTCAATTTTTTTTAATTCTGAAAATTAAAGAAAGAAAGACTTGCATTTATATAGTGCCTTTCATGACTACTGGACGTCTCAAAGCGCTTTACAGCCAATTAAGTACATTTGGAGTGTAGTCACTGTTGTAATGTAGGAAATGCAGCAGCCAATTTGCGTACAGCAAACTCCCACACACAGCAATGTGACAATGACTGGATAATCTGTTTTAGTGATGTTGATTGAGGGATAAATGTTGGCCCAGGACACCGGGGAGAACTCCCCTGCTCTTCTTTGAAATAGTGGCCGTGGGATCTTTTACATCTACTTGAGAGAGCAGACGGGGCCTCGGTCTAACATCTCATCTGTAAGTCAGCACCTCCGACAGTGCGGTGCTCCCTCAGCATGGTACTGGGAGTGTCAGCCTGGACTTTTTGTGCTCCAGTCCCTGGAATGAGACTTGAACCCACAACCTTCTGACTGAGAGGCGAGAGTGCTGCCCACTGTACCACAGCTGGCTATCAGTAAAAGTGACCATGAAGCTTCCGGTTTGTCATTTAAAAAAAAAACCTCAACTGGTTCACTGATGTCTCTTCAGGGAAGGAAACCTGCCACTCTTACCCAGTCTGGGCCTATAGTTGACTCCAGTCCCGAGCAAGCCACTCAGTTACAATGAATGATATGTGTTTTTTATTGGTTGCATAGGTAAAGCTGGGACAGGTAGGGGGGAGGGGGAGTGGTGCGGCGGGGGGGGGTTGGGAGTGGTGCAGGAGGGGCGGGGGGGGGGGCGCAGGGCGGCTCTTTTATTCCGAAAACTTGAACTGGCAAACTCCACCAACAGTCTAATGCCGCACGCTCATTCTAATCATTTCTGGGTGTCACGATCTAAGCTGGCAGAGTAAGGATTGGTTAGGCTGGGACTTTGGAGGCTGAGGGGAGATTTAGTTGAGGTGTATAAAATTATGAGGGTCCTGGATAGAGAGGGTGGAAGGACCTGTATCCCTTAGCAGAAGGGTCAATATGAGGGGACATAGATTTAAAGTAATTGGTCGAAGGATTCGAGGAAAGGTGAGGAGAAATGTTTTCACCCAGAGGGTGGTGGGGGTCTGGAACTCACTGCCTGAAAGGATGATAGAGACAGAAGCCCTCACCACAATTAAAAAGTACTTGGATGTGCACTTGAAGTGCCGTAACCTGCAGGGCTATGGACCAAGAGCTGGAAAGTGGGATTAGGCCGGCGTGGACACGATGGGCCGACTGGCCTCCTTTTGTGCCGTAAATGTCTATGAAATCGGTAACTCTCACTGGCAGGCTCAGTGCTTGAAGACAATAGTTTATTTCAGGCCATAAAAGGTAATTGCGTAGTTATAGTTCACGCACTAGGGGTGTAATGTATTTGCTTCATGGGTTCTTTGCTGTTTACACTGTACATTAATGATTTAGACGAGGGGATTAAATGTAGTATCTCCAAATTTGCGGATGACACTAAGTTGGGTGGCAGTGTGAGTTGCGAGGAGGATGCTATGAGGCTGCAGAGCGACTTGGATAGGTTAGGTGAGTGGGCAAATGCATGGCAGATGAAGTATAATGTGGATAAATGTGAGGTTATCCACTTTGGTGGTAAAAACAGAGAGACAGACTATTATCTGAATGGTGACAGATTAGGAAAAGGGGAGGTGCAAAGAGACCTGGGTGTCATGGTACATCAGTCATTGAAGGTTGGCATGCAGGTACAGCAGGCGGTTAAGAAAGCAAATGGCATGTTGGCCTTCATAGCGAGGGGATTTGAGTACAGGGGCAGGGAGGTGTTGCTACAATTGTACAGGGCCTTGGTGAGGCCACACCTGGAGTATTGTGTACAGTTTTGGTCTCCTAACCTGAGGAAGGACATTCTTGCTATTGAGGGAGTGCAGCGAAGGTTCACCAGACTGATTCCCGGGATGGCGGGACTGACCTATCAAGAAAGACTGGATCAACTGGGCTTGTATTCACTGGAGTTCAGAAGAATGAGAGGGGACCTCAGAGAAACGTTTAAAATTCTGACGGGGTTAGACAGGTTAGATGCAGGAAGAATGTTCCCAATGTTGGGGAAGTCCAGAACCAGGGGACACAGTCTAAGGATAAGGGGGAAGCCATTTAGGACCGAGATGAGGAGGAATTTCTTCACCCAGAGAGTGGTGAACCTGTGGAATTCTCTACCACAGAAAGTTGTTGAGGCCAATTCACTAAATATATTCAAAAAGGAGTTAGATGAAGTCCTTACTACTAGGGGAATCAAGGGGTATGGCGAGAAAGCAGGAATGGGGTACTGAAGTTGCATGTTCAGCCATGAACTAATTGAATGGCGGTGCAGGCTAGAAGGGCCGAATGGCCTACTCCTGCACCTATTTTCTATGTTTCTATGTTTCTATGTTAACAATTCATAGCAACACATTGCTATTAAGAACTAGTTGTTTTTTTTAGCAACACTACACGTTACCAGTTCATCCACCAGGCTCACAACCACCTGCCTCATCGTGGATGACCTAGATCCAACTGGCTGGGGTTTTATTGAGTCTTGTGAACATCACGTGACTGGCTAAGCCACTCACAACTCAATAGCTCTACAAACCTGTGAGCATATTTATAGGTGCATACGTTATAAGGGGTACATATTATTGTTACATGACACAGAGAAAGATGGAGCAAGGTACGCCTCCAGCGAGTTATGAAGTTAGATTAAGGAACCACGCTTAAAGAAAGAACTTGCGTTTATATAGCGCCTTTCACTACCTTAGAATGTCCCAAAGCGCTTTATAGCCAATGAAGTACTTTTTGAAGTGAGGTTACTGTTGTAATGTAGGAAACATGGCAGATAATTTGCGTACACAACCACAAACAGCAATGTAACAATGACCAGATCATCTGTTTTAGTGATGTTGGTTGAAGGATAAATATTGGCCCAGGACATCTGGGAGAACTCCCCTTCTCTTCGAATGAGTGTCATGGGATGTTTGAGGGCAGACGGGGCCTCGGTTTAATGTCTCATCTGTAAGACGGCATCTCAGACAGTGCGGTGCTCCCTCAGTACTGCACTGGGAGTGTCAGCCTGGATTTTCTGCTCAAGTTCTGGAGTGGGATTTGAACCCACAACCTTCTGACTCCGAGGAGAGTAGAGGACAAAGGCACCATCTTTTTTATATTCATTCTTGGGATGTGGGCGTTGCAGGCAAGGCCAGCATTTATGGCCCATCCTTAATTGCCCCTTGAGAAGGTGGTGAGCCGTCGCCTTGAACCGCTGCAGTCCGTGTGGTGAAGGTGCTCCCACAGTGCGGTTAGGGAGGGAGTTCCAGGATTGTGACCCAGCCACGATGAAGGAACAGCCGATATATTTCCAATTCAGGATGGTGTGTGACTTGGAGGGGAACGTGGAGGTGGTGATGTTCCCATGCGCCTGCTGCCCTTGTCCTTCTAGGTGGTAGAGGTCGCGGGTTTGGGAGATGCTGCCGAAGAAGCCTTGGCGAGTTGCTTGTGTACATCTAAGTCATACAGACCGGATTTGACCTCCACAACCCCTCCCCCGATCTGTGCCTAGTTAGTCAGTTTGGGCTGGAATGTGTTGGATTTTGCTGCATTTGGGTTTGGCACCCCTGGGCTAGCGAAGCGATATTTCAGCCGAGGGTGTTGCTCCCAATCTGCTGACTCTCTGTTGTGCGGATTCTGAGAGAAGGGAGGATCGGACTTGGCTCGCTTCTCCCCCCACACCCTCCCAATATACGTATGCACACACACATACACACGTGCATACAGATGCACATGCATACGTGCACACAGACGCATGCACAGACGCACACGCACACGTGCACACAGACGCACATGCAGACACACACCCTTATATGCACACAGACACACACACGCGTACACGTACAGATCCACATAAGAACATAAGAGATAGGAGCAGGAATAGGCCATACGGCCCCTCGAGCCAGCTTCATCATTCAATACGATCATAGCTGATCCATCATGGACTCGGCTCCACTTCCCTGCTCGCTCCCCATAACCCCTTAATCCCTTATCGCTTAAGAAGCTGCCTATCTCTGTCTTAAATTTATTCAATATCCCAGCTTCCACAGCTCTCTGAGGAGCGAATTCCACAGATTTACAACACTCATGGTCGAATATCCTGCTGACCTTACTGTCTGGACTCTCACGTGAAGAACGTCCATTTGCCTTCCCAGAAAGAGTCAGCACCTTTTTAGGAATTGGGAAAAAAGGTGATGTTGCGGTGGGAGGGGTGGAGAAAGATATCAGTCAGTTTTTGCAAAGCAAATTACTGGACTGTGGTGAGAGAGGGGTTAACACATTGAAGTCCAGTTATCAGAGGAGATGTGTAATTTACATCTCAATTGAAAGAGGTATCTCATCTCTTCGACACCCAATAAAACGCAGAGTGTGTCCTGTCTCTGAATTTACTTATGTAAATAAGTGATATCAAGTGGAGTCGAGATTAAATAAAGGGCTCTACGGAATAAAGGAGATGACAAATTCAAAACACTGGCAGTTCAGGAGAGATAGGAAAAGGCAGAGTAGAGATTCATTTCTTACATCTAAGCACAGTGGAAGCAGACAGATAATCACTTTCTACAAGACGGTAAAATTGTGGATTGGTGAATAAATTAACATTGAAGCACAATCACGTGGCATTAAGATGTTTGGAGTTCAGAGGAAAAGGTAGAGATCTTCATTACTTGAAGAATTCTTTATCCCATCAAATAGTGTGTTCAATATTAATTCAGCGTGGGGAGCACCAATGCCCAGCTGATGCAATTACCGTGTTTGGTCGAATACCAGGTTCGACTTTGTGTCAGCCGCGACTCAGTGGGTCGCACTCTCGCCTTCTCAGTCAGAAGATCGTGTATTCAAGTCCCACTCCTGAGACCCGAGCACATAATCCAAGCTTGACGCTCCCAGCGCGATACTTCGGGAACGCCGCACTATCGGTGGTGCCGTCTTTCAAATGTGAGATGTTAAACCGAAGTCCCGTCTGCCCTCTCAGGCGGACGTAAAAGATCCCATGGCCACTATTTCGAAGAAGAGCAAAGGCAGTTCTCCTTTATTTATCCCTCAACCAACATCACTAAAAACAGACGATCTGGTCATTTATCTCGTTGATGTTTGTGGGAACTTGCTGTGTGTAACTTGGCTGCCGTGTTTCCCCACATTACAGTAGTGACTACATGTCAAAAAGTACTTCATTGGCTGTGAAGCGCCTTGGGACAGCCTGAGTTTATGAAAGGCGCTATAGAAATGCCCGTCTTCCTTTCTTTTCCTGAAAAGGAAGGTTTGCATTGATAACTCTCAGAAACATCGCAAAGCACTTCACATACATTGAATTACATTGAAGTCGAGTTACTGTGCTGTGGACGAATTGCGGCATTTTGCGCACAGGAGGGTCTCACTAACAGAGTTGGATGAGTGGTGAGTCTGTGTCTGGTGGAGTTGGCCGAGGACCCCAGAAAAGATCTCTCCACCAACACCCGCTCATCTTCACCTGATTCTCACCAGTGTGAAAATGACAGCACAGCTCTGCAGTCCTTTCCGCCTTCGATCTGACTCTGGAACATTATCATCATAGGTAGTCCCTCGAAACGAGGATGACTTGCTTCCACACTGAAACGGATGAGTTCACAGGTGTTTCAATGATATTCCGGATCCCGAACTACATCGTGAAGGGTAGAAGATGCCTGTGCCTGGATTTTGTTTTAACGTGGGGTGGCCGTTGCAACACCAGCCACCACACGGACTTGACAGAGCTAGGTCTTGGCCCAGTGGCAAGAGTTAACCAAGACGACTGGAGACCTGCTCTGCTGCACGGACCTAGTGCGCGCACATATCGCAGTGTGGGCTGGGCCCGTGCTGCCCCTGGGCCCTCGGCTCTTCTGGGCCCCGAACCCGCGCCTCTCCTGGGCCCCGATCACGTCCCTCTACGATCTCTCGCCGCTCCTTCGCCCCGACCTCACCGCTCCTGCTGCACCTGCCCACACTGCAGTCAGCTGTCGCCCTCCTGCAGCAGCACGCACTGCTCCCTGAAGTGGCATGCCACCACACGCTGCTCCCACTAATGGTCCCAGCCTACTGATGGTCTTGCAGCTATTAGAGGGGCCATTAGCGGGAGTAGCATGCGGCGGCCTGGCACAGAAATCAGCACGGTCCCGGCCTGCAAGACCATCAACGCTGGAATACACTGAAGCTAACTGGTGTAAGACCGCCCCGGTGATGGGGGAGGTCCCCTTTAGGCCTGACACCGGAGTCTAACACCAGTTTCTAAGCTTTAATAAACTCACTGCAGGATCTTTAGAATGAAGTGAGAACGTTCGTGCTCCTGTGTGCGCTCTCGCAACTTTCGCAAATAGCTGCCCGGGGAGCAGAGTTCTCTGCGCACGATCTCTTCTGGCAGGCCGCGATTCGCAGCCAGGCAGTATAACTCCGGATGTGCTGGCTGAGCTTCATGCTTGATGGCTACCAGTCTCAGACCGGTAGTGCAAGGCCTAAGGCTCATCTTTTCTGCATTCTCCAAATCTTACTTCATTACAATCATAATTATTTGACCTTCGTGCATCCAATATTTTAAGTCAGGTGCGAACTGGTTTATTTTAAGTAAGTTAATGCGCCTGTCCTTATAGCAGACCAAGGAATGTCATCGGGGCATGTTATGCATCCGTTCGTTAATATCACCGAGCCGGCATGGGCTCGACGGGCCGAATGGCTGCCTTCCGTGCGGTAACCATCCTATGATTCTATGTAGAATAGCGCCCTTGGCAGACAGTAGGTTGGAGTTAATCGCAGAGGCAGCAGCCATGAGTGTGAGAAAGCGTTGGATGCAAAATGGCATTCCAAACCATCCCAGCAACTCTTTCCACAGAAAGCTTACAATGATAACCCCACACACCCATTTCACCTCCCGAGAGACCAGGACTCCCTGATTCTCAACAATCAGCAAGAATGTTCATCCATCTTGGATACATATATCTTCAGTCCTGGCCTACACCTGTAGGAACACAGGAACAGGAGGAGCTCATTCAGCCCCTCGAGCCTGTTCCGTCATTCAATTAGATCATGGCTGATCTGTACCTTAACTCCATCTAATCTTCTTGGAGCGTGACCCTTAATACCCTTTCTCCAACAAAAATCTATCAATCGCAGTTTTGGACATTTTCAATTGACCCCCAGCCTCAACAGCTTTTTGGGGGAGAGAGTTCCAGATTCCCACTGCCCTTTGTGTGAAGAAGCGCTTCCTGACATCACCCCTGAACGGCCTGGCTCTAATTTTAAGGATATTCCCCCTTGTTCTGGACTCCCCCCAGCAGAGGAAACAGTTTCTCTCTCGATCTACCCTGTCGAATCTTTTAATCATTTTAAGTACTTTCCATGGACAACAACTTGGAGCATCAGCGATGCCATGACTCTGATTCATACTGACACGTGCAGACAGAATCTGTTAATTCAAGAGACTGAAGTGAAAGGTCTGGTTGAGACTCGGTATTGGTGTTAGCATCACTGTGAACAAGCGTGCATGTTGCTCCGATTTGGATTGCGTGAATCCTGCGCAGCTCTGCACACGGATAATGGCGCAGTTATTCCAAACATCTGGATATAGCATTGCCTATTATATGCGTGAACCTAATGCTAAGTACATCTGAAAAGGATTCCAACGGTTTAAAAACTACAGTTTCAAGCGGTTTGGGGGTCTTTGAGTTCTGCTATGTTCCATTTAGGCTGGGTGTGCCGATAAATCCCAGGGCCTGATAGTCTGCATCCCAGAGTACTTAAGGAAGTGGCCCTAGAAATAGTGGATGCATTGGTGATCATTTTCCAACAGTCTATCGACTCTGGATCAGTTCCTATTTAACACCACTTTTAAAAAGGGAGGGAGAGAGAAAGCGGGTAATTATAGCCTGACATCAGTAGTGGGGAATATGTTGGAATCAATTATTAAGGATGAAATAGCAACGCATTTGGAAAGCAGTGACAGGATCGGTCCAAGTCAGCATGGATTTATGAAGGACAAATCATGCTTGACAAATCTTCTGGAATTTTTTGAGGATGCAACTAGTAGAGTGGACAAGGGAGAACCAGTGGATGTGGTGTAATTGGACTTTCAAAAGGCTTTTGACAAGGTCCCACACAAGAGATTGATGTGCAAAATCAAAGCACATGGTATTGGGGGTAATGTATTGACGTGGATAGAGAACTGGTTGGCAGACAGGAATCAGCGAGTCGGGATAAATGGGTCCTTTTCAGAATGGCAGACAGTGACTAGTAGAGTGCAGCAGGGCTCAGTGCTGGGACCCCAGCTCTGTACAATATACATCAATGATTTAGATGAAGGAATTGAGTGTAATATATCCAAGTTTGCAGATGACACTAAACTGGGTGGCGGTGTGAGCTGTGAGGGGGACGCTGCAGGGTGACTTGGACAGGTTAGGTGAGTGGGCAAATGCATGGCAGATGCAGTATAATGTGGATAAATGTGAGGTTATCCACTTTGGGGGCAAAAACACAAAGACAGAATATTATCTGAATGGTGGCAGATTAGGAAAAAGGGAGGTGCAACGAGACCTGGGTGTAATGGTTCATCAGTCATTGAAAGTTGGCATACAGGTGCAGCAGGCGGTGAAGAAGGCAAATGGTATGTTGGCCTTCATAGCTAGGAGATTTGAGTATAGGAGCAGGGAGATCTTACTGCAGTTGTACAGAGCCTTTGTGAGGCCTCATCTGGAATATTGTATTCAGTCTTGATCTCCTAATCTGAGGAAGGACGTTCTTGCTATTGAGGGAGTGCAGCGAAGGTTCACCAGACTGATTCCCGGGATGGCTTGACTGACATATGAGGAAAGACTGGATTAATTGGGCCTTCATACATTGGAGTTTAGAAGGATGCGAAGGGATCTCATAGAAACATATAAGATTCTGACGGGACATAAGAACATAAGAATTAGGAATAGGAGTAGGCCATCTAGCCCCTCAAGCCTGCTCTGCCACTCAACAAGATCATGGCTGATCTGGCCGTGGACTCAGCTCCACTTAACCGCCCGCTCCCCATAACCCTTAGTTCCCTTCTTGGTTAAAAATCTATCGATCTGTGATTTGAATACATTCAATGAGCTAGCCTCAACTGCTTCCCTGGGCAGAGAATTCCACAGATTCACAACCCTCTGGGAGAAGAAATTCCTTCTCAACTCGGTTTTAAATTGGCTCCCCTGTATTTTGAGGCCCCCTAGTTCTAGTCTCCCCGACCAGTGGAAACAACCTCTCTGCCTCTATCTTGTCTATCCCTTTC
Organism: Pristiophorus japonicus; assembly: GCF_044704955.1. NCBI lineage: Eukaryota > Metazoa > Chordata > Chondrichthyes > Pristiophoridae > Pristiophorus > Pristiophorus japonicus. Next base: position 16,891,842 of record NC_091987.1, read on the forward strand.
ATTATTTTAAATGTTTCTGTAAGATCACCCCTCATCCTTCTGAACTCCAACGAGTAAAGACCCAGTCTACTCAATCTATCATCATAAGGTAACCCCCTCATCTCCAGAATCAGCCTAGTGAATCGTCTCTATACCCCCTCCAAAGCTAGTATATCCTTCCTTAAGTAAGGTGACCAAAACTGCAAGCAGTACTCCTGGTGCGGCCTCACCAATACCCTCTACAGTTGCAGCAGGACCTCCCTGCTTTTGTACTCCATCCCTCTCGCAATGAAGGCCAACATTCCATTCGCTTTCCTGATTACCTGCTGCACCTGCAAACTAACTTTTTGGGATTCATGCACAAGGACACCCAGGTCCCTCTGCACTGCAGCATGTTGTAATTTCTTCCCATTCAAATAATATTCCCTTTTACTGTTTTTTTTTTCCAAGGTGGATGACCTCACATTTTCCGACATTGTATTCCATCTGCCAAACCTTAGCCCATTCACTTAACCTATCTAAATCTCTTTGCAGCCTCTCTGTGTCCTCTACATAACCTGCTTTCTCACTAATCTTTGTGTCATCTGCAAATTTTGTTACACTACACTCTGTCCCCTCTTCCAGGTCATCTATGTATATTGTAAACAGTTGTGGTCCCAGCACCGATCCCTGTGGCACACAACTAACCACCGATTTCCAACCCGAAAAGGACCCATTTATCCCGACTCTCTGCTTTCTGTTAGCCAGCCAATTCTCGATCCATGCTAATACATTTCCTCTGACTCCGCATACCTTTATCTTCTGCAGTAACCTTTTGTGTGGCACCTTATCGAATGCCTTTTGGAAATCTAAATACACCACATCCATTGGTACACCTCTACCCACCATGCTCGTTATATCCTCAAAGAATTCCAGTAAATTCGTTAAACATGATTTCCCCTTCATGAATCCATGTTGCGTCTGCTTGTTTGCACTATTCCTATCTAGATGTCCCGCTATTTCTTCCTTAATGATAGCTTCAAGCATTTTCCTCACTACAGATGTTAAACTAACCGACCTATAATTACCTGCCTTTTGTCTGCGGGTAGAATGTTCCCGATGTTGGGGAAGTCCAGAACCAGGGTACACAGCCTTAGGATAAGGGGTAGGCCATTTAGGACCGAGATGAGGAGAAACTTCTTCACTCAGAGAGTTGTTAACCTGTGGAATTCCCTGCCGCAGAGAGTTGTTGATGCCAGTTCATTGGATATATTCAAGAGGGAGTTAGATATGGCCCTTACGGCTAAAGGATCAAGGGGTATGGAGAGAAAGCAGGAAAGGGGTACTGAGGGAATGATCAGCCATGATCTTATTGAATGGTGGTGCAGGCTCGAAGGGCCGAATGGCCTACTCCTGCACCTATTTTCTCTGTTTCTATTTTTCTATGTTAATACAAAAATCCACTGCGAGAGGCCCAAAAATAGATTGAGAAACAAAGCGTTATTTAACAAGTCCGTTATTTACACACAACAGCACAGCACAGGAACAGGCTGTTCGGCCCAACCGCTCCATGCTGGTGTTTATGCTCCACACGAGCCTCCTCCCACCCCTCTTCATCTCACCCCATCAACACATCCTTCTGAAGATACAACAGAGTGTCATTGACTCATTTAATATTTAATTTTTTTGCGCTCCGTCACTCTGGTTGTAAATAAACCTATTAGTTTAGTCAGCTGAGTGTGCACTGTGTTTGCTTCTGCCATTCCGAAGTGCCCACTACCGGACAACTCGTCAAGAGATTATCCCAAGAGAGGAAATTGTTCATTCCTGGGTCACAGACTTTTGGTAAGAGCAGATTATCAAAAGGTTACAAGGTAGACGCCTCCAAAGCTCGGCTGGCCGTTTCCTAACTCGGACCATGTCCCATTCACCCATCATCTCTGTGCTCGCTGACTGACATTATATAGTGCCTTTCATCACCTCGTGCTTTACAGCCAATGAAGGAGGGAATAATGAGCTCATTATGTGTGTTGTTCCTGAACAAGATCATCTGGTTTCTTTGCTATCGGAGCGTTTTCAAGCTGAGGGCTTTTTGATGCAGCTCCACTGTATATATTATTAAACTTTCCCCAACCAACGGTGGGAAACGTGGCATCGAGTGAACCATGTTGGACCAGCTGAGCGATGCTGGCAATGCAAAACAAGTTGTGAGGAAGACGCAAAGAGGGATATAGAAAGAAAAAAAAAGCTGCGTCTATGTAGCGCCTGTCATGACCACCGGACCTCTCAAAGCGCTTCACAGCCAATGAAGTACTTTTGGAGTAAAAACAGAGAATGCTGGAAATCTCAGCGGGCCAGGCAGCATCTGTGGAAAGGGAAGCAGAGTTTCGGGGTCGATGACCCTTCGTCAGAACTGGAGAGTGTTCAGAAAGAACAGATTCTTAACAAGCACTGAAAGGGGGAGGGGAGGAACAAACAAAAGGGAAGATCTGTGATAGGGTGGAAGGCAGGAGAGATTAGAGAGACAAAAGGGATGATGGGCCAAATTCAAATGGTAATGCTGAGTTCGAAAAACATTAGTCAAGATCGGGTGAGAATGGTGGGATAATAGCCAACTGCCATTGGAGACAAGGAGAAAGTAAGAAACAGGCTCTGGCGGGGGCGGGGGGGGGGGGGGGAGGGGAGTGGGGGGGGAGGGAGCAAAGATTGGCAGCGGTTACGCTCAGAAATTGTTGAACTCGATGTTGAGTCCAGAAGGCTGTAAAATGCCGAATTGAAAGATGAGCTGCTGTTCCTCGAGCTTACGTTGAGCTTCGTTGGAACACTGTAGGAGACCGAGGACGGAGAGGTCAGAGTGGGAATGGAGCGGGGAATCACTTACGGACTGAACGCAGGTGCCCCACAAAGCGCTCACCCAATCTATGCTTGGTCTCCCCCAATGTAGAGGAGACCACATCGTGAGCAGCGAATACAGTATACTAAATTGAAAGAAGTACAAGTAAATCGCTGTTTCACCTGAAAGGAGTATTTGGGACGGGAAATAGTGCAAGCGCAGGAGATGCAACACCTCCCCTTTTACCTCCTCCCTTCCCACCATCCAGGGCCTCAAATAGTCCTGGAGAGAGCTTTACTCTGTATCTAACCCCGTGCTGTACCTGCCCTGGGAGTGTTTGATGGGACAGTGTAGAGGGAGCTTTACTCTGTATCTAACCCCGTGCTGTACCTGCCCTGGGAGTGTTTGATGGGACAGTGTGGAGGGAGCTTTACTCTGTATCTAACCCCGTGCTGTACCTGCCCTGGGAGTGTTCGATGGGACAGTGTAAAGGGAGCTTTACTCTGTATCTAACCCATGCTGTACCTGCCCTGGGAGTGTTTGATGGGACAGTGTAGAGGGAGCTTTACTCTGTATCTAACTCGTGCTGTACCTGCCCTGGGAGTGTTTGATGGGACAGTGTAGAGGGAGCTTTACGCTGTATCTAACCCGTGCTGTACCTGCCCTGGGAGTGTTTGATGGGACAGTGTAGAGGGAGCTTTACTCTGTATCTAACCCGTGCTGGAGCTGCCCTGGGAGTGTTTGATGGGACAGTGTAGAGGGAGCTTTACTCTGTATCTAACCCGTGCTGTACCTGCCCTGGGAGTGTTTGATGGGACAGTGTAGAGGGAGCTTTACTCTGTATCTAACCCGTGCTGTACCTGCCCTGGGAGTGTTTGATGGGACAGTGTAGAGGGAGCTTTACTCTGTATCTAACCCGTGCTGTATCTGCCCTGGGAGTGTTTGATGGGACAGTGTAGAGGGAGCTTTACTCTGTATCTAACCCGTGCTGTACCTGCCCTGGGAGTGTTTGATGGGACAGTGTAGAGGGAGCTTTACTCTGTATCTAACCCTGTGCTGTACCTGCCCTGGGAGTGTTTGATGGGACAGTGTAGAGGGAGCTTTACTCTCTATCTAACCTGTGCTGTACCTGCCCTGGGAGTGTTTGATGGGACAGTGCAGAGGGAGCTTTACTCTGAATCTAACCCGTGCTGTACATCACCTGCGGGTGCTTTATACCATCACTGAATGGGTGACAATGGGTGTGTTCCATTCCCTGACACTAAGATGCAATGGAGAAAAACAAATACAAAGTGAAATCGCCACATGTTGTCATGGTTGAGAAAACATATTTAAATTCTGCGCAGCTCACAATTTAACAGCTTACAAGGCAATCAGGCAGCTTTTGCTGCCTCATTTGTTTTTCGCTGAAGTTTGTCATGGGGCCTGATTTATTTCATTTTTTTCCAACTTCATTTGTTATTTGTGTGCAGAATATAAAGCACTTAATCAGCATCTGATGGGCCGGGTGGTATTGCTAGTTTGAAAAGTCTTTAAGAGAGGACTTTGATGCTTTTTGAAAGAATTCTGACCTGCCCAGTTTTTGCACATTTGCACTTCATTGTCGTTGGGTCTTATCGATGTGATCGTGGAATGATACAATTCGGCCCATCGCATCTCTGTCGGCTCTTGGAAAGAGCTGTCCAATTAGTCCCACTCCCTCTGCTCTTTCTCCATAGCCCCGCAAATCTTTACCCTTCAAGTATTTATCCAATTCCTTTTTGAAAGTCACTATTGAATCTGCTCCCACCGCCCTTTCAGGCAGCGCGTTCCAGATCGTAATAACTCGCTGCGTGAAAGCATTCTCCTTATCTCCCCCTCTGGTTCTTTTGCCAATTACTGTACCTTAACTCAGTGCCCTCCCACCAGTGCAAACACTTTCTCCTTATTTACTCTATCAAAACTTTTCAAGATTTTTGAACACCTCAATTTAGTCTCCCCTTGACTTTCTCTGCTCTAAGGAGAACATAGGATTACATCGGATATATGGTACAGAAACAGGCCATTTGGCCTGACCAGTCCATGCTGGCGTTTATGCTCCTATCGAGCCTCCTCCCATCTTTCCTCTATCAGCCTACCCCTCTATTCCCTTCTCCCTCATATGCTTGTCCAGTCTCCTCTTAAATGCATCGATACTATTCACTTCAACCACTCCCTGTGGGAGCCAATTCCACATTCTCACCACTCTCTGGGTAAAGCAGTTTCTTCTGAATTCCCTATTGGATTTCTTGGTGACTATCTTCTATTGATGGCCTCTAGTTATGCTCTTCCCCACAAGTGGGAACATTCTTTCTGCATTCACTATCAACTTTTCATAATTTTGAAGACCGCTATTAGGTCACCCCTCAGCCTTTTTTTTTCAAGAGAGAAGGGACCCAGCCTGTTGATCCTTTCGCATCTCAGGTATCATCCTTGTAAATCTTCACCGCACCCTCTCCAGTGCCTCTATATCCTTTTTATAATATGGCAACCAGAACTGCAGGCAGTATTCTGTGGTCTAACCAAGGTTTGGTACAGGTTTAGCATAACTTCCCTACTTTTCAATTCTATACCTCTAGAAATAAACCCGAGTGCTTGGTTTGCTTTTTTTTATGGTCTTGCTAACCTGTGTCGCAACTTTCAGTAAGTGGTGTATTTGTACTCCCAGCTTCTCCACTCTCTCCATGTAACTGATGTCCTTCATTCCTGGTACCAACCATCATGGTAAATTATCGGGCGTGCGAAGGCTTACTGTCTGATGATTGATTTTCCTTTCCCCTCTGTTTTTCAACCTCTCCCTCCCTTTGCAACCTTCCTTGCCTCTCTTTCTCTTTTATCGATCCTACTGCAGTCCGCTCTCCTCCTAACTTGCTCTGTCTCATTCCTCCTGCAAATCGCTCTCCTCACAAACTCTTCCATTTCCCTACATCTCCGCTGTGCTGCAGTCAAACCCACCTCACCATCCCCTGCTCTAGCTCATGCTCAGGAGCTCCAAAGCCTCGGAACAGAGGAATTGCTGGAAGGTCCGACTGCCTGCCTCTCTCTTGTGGCTCTGTCCGTGCCCGGGTGTCCCTGGAGAGAGAGAGAGCCAGTATGCGTCAGGCCTGCCACGACTGGCGGGCTCCGCAAGGGCCGGAGGGCGTCGTCAACTGTGGATGCTCAATCGTTGAGTATATTCAAGACTGAGATGGATAAATTGTTGGACTCTAAGTGAATTGAGGAATATGGGGATTGGGCGGGAAAGTAAAATTGAAGTCGAAGATCAGCCATGATCTTATTGAAGAAGAGCAGGGGAGTTATCCCCCTGGTGTCCTGGCCAATATTTATCACTCAATGATTATCACATTGCTGTTTGTAAGAGTTTGCTGTGCGCAAGTTGGCTGTCATGTTTCCCACATCACAAAGGGCTCGAGGGGCCGAATGGCCCACTCCTGCTCCTAATTCTTATGTTCAACACCAGGAGCAACATAATGCTTTAAGTTGACAAGTTTCCTTCGTTTTATTGATAATTTGGAGTTGATTGTTTGTGCCCCTTTAAAAAGGGGGCACTTTTGTCCATTCGATTTGCACTGATGGTACCTGTGTCATCGAATTGTCACTTTATAAGAGTTAGAAAAAAAATGACGGAGGGCAATTTAGTTTGCCGACTACCATCCGGGTACCATGATACAAGCAGTGCCCGCGGGATCTTTTATGTCCACCTAAGAGGGCACACAGAGCCTTAGTTTAATGTCTCACCAGAAAGGGGGCACCTCCGACAGTGCAGCACTCCCTCAGCACTGCACTGGGAATTGTGCCTAGACTTTTGGGCTCAAGTCCCTGGAGTGGGGCTTGAACCCACAACCTTCTGATTCGGAGGAATCAGCGTTACCCACTGAATCACAGCCGGCCTTTCAAACGGACGTTTTTAAAGATGCATCTCCGTGAAATAGCACGTGGGGGAAACCCATTCAGTGTATTGTCCCACACGTAGACACGCATGTGCACACGCACACATAAGCATGCACACATTAACACAAAGTTACTCGACAGAGAAGTTTTGAAGTTCATTGGTTTTTTTTATGCAGCCCCGCAGAGAGCTGTCATTTCAGATCTGCAAAGCTGTCACTCAGCTGGTGTTGCTCTGCGAAGCCTCGCAGCAAGTGATTCTCACATCAGCCAGCACGGATGAGCATCCTCTCTCATCCTGGACGCCAGTCAGAAGGCATCCGAGCCTGGTAAAGGGGGCACCAGCTGAGCGTGCTGCAATGCTGAGCCCTTCACTCTGCATTCTTGGACACCTCCCAGCAAGTATCTGGGAGTGGAAGTGATTGAAATCAGGAAGCAACTTTTCACAGAGAAGTGTAGTGGGAATCTGGACCTCTCCCTCCCCCAATAGGCTGTGGATGCTGGATGGGGGGGGGGGGGGGGTGGGTTGGGGCGAGGTGGTGAGATTGGTGGTGAGATTGGTGGGGAGCTGTCATAGAATCATTGAATAGTGTCAGCCATGCCTCAGTGGGCAGCACACTCGCTTCTGAGTCGGAAGGTTGTGGGTTCAAGTCCACTCCAGGAACTTGAGCTCATAAAAAGTCGAGGCTGACACTCCCAGTGCAGTGCTGAGGGAGCGCTGCACTGTCGGAGGTGCTGTCTTTCGGATGAGACGTTAAACCGAGGCCCCGTCTGCTCTCTCAGGTGGACGCAAAAGATCCCATGCGACTATTTCAAAGCAGGGGAGTTCTCCCCGGTATCCCGGGGCCAATATTTATCCCTCAATCAACACAACAAAAATAGATTATCTGGTCATTATCACATTGCTGTTTGTGGGAGCTTGCTGTGCGCAAATTGGCAGCCGTGTTTCCCACATTACAACAGTGACTGCACTCCAAAAGTACTTCATTGGCTGCAAAGCGCTTTGAGATGTCCGGTGGTTGTGAAAGGCGCTATATAAATGCAAGTCTTTCTTTCTTTAGTGCAGCACAGAATGAGGTCATTCGGCCCATCTAGTCTGCGGCGGCTCTTTCAAAGAGCAACCCAGTTAGTCCCACTTCCCCCGCCTTTCCCCATATCCCTGCAATGATCCAATTCTCTTTTAAAAGCTCCTATTGAATCTGTATCCACCACCCAATCAGGCAGTGCATTCAAAATCCTAACCACTTATTTAAAAATGCACAGACTTGACCGCCCCAACATTCTCCCATCTTCCACAAACTATAAACCTTCGATCATCCAAACCTCTGCTGCCCGTGTCCTAACTCGCACCAAGCCCTGTTCACCCATCACCCCCTGACCTACGTTGGCTCCCGGACCAGCAAGATCTCAATTTTAAAATAAAACTCCTCCTTGTTTTTAAATCCCGACAACTCCCCGAGATCTCTGCACTCCTCCACTTCTGCCCTCTTGCGCATCTCCGATTGGAATCCCTCTACCATTGGCGGCTGTGACTTCAGCTGCCTGGATCCCAAGCTCTGGAATTCCATTCTGTAATGTATTTGATTCATGGGTTCTTTGCTTAAGAATTCATAGCAGCGCATTGCTATTAAGAACTAGTTGGCTTATTAACAAAGGTTTAAGCACACAACCGGTTCATCCATGAGGCTCACAACTGCATACCTCATCGTGGATGACCTAGCCCCAACTAGCTGGAGTTTTATTGAGTCTTGTGAATATCACGTGACTGGCTAAGCCACTCACAATGCAACAGCCCGACAACTATTTTAGTTGAAAGGTAAATCAAGTGGCCCTTGATTAAAGGTGGCACTAAAACCGACATATTAATATACAAAAGTTTAAACATTAAATGCATCAAATTAAAATTTGGTTGCTAGGGGTGATGATGCACTCCAGTCCCTCCGGCGCCCACCTCTCGCGGAAGGCCACGAGCGTATCGGTGGACACCGCGTGCTCCATCTCCGGGGACACCCTGGCGCGAACGTAACCACGGAAGAGAGGCAGGCAGTCGGGCTGAATGACCCCCTCGACCGCCCGCTGCCTGGACCGGCTGATGGCCCCCTTGGCCATGACCAGGAGCAGTCCTACGAGGAGGCCTTCCGACCTGCCCGCTCCCCTCCGCACACGATGCCCAAAGAGGCAGGAGAGTGGAACTGAAGTGCAACCAGAATTTGAGGGGCAGCCCCTTCAAATATTGGAGAGGGGCTGCAACCTCGCACATTCCACATATACAAGGAACACGGATTGTTCCAGACCGCAGAAATTGCAGGCGGCCTGGGAGTCGGGGAACCGATTTAAAAACTTATTGCACGGGACTGCTCCGTGCAACACCCTCCAGGCCAAGTTCCCAATGATTAAAGGGAGGACTCCCCACTCCATTGGGGACCCCCGCCTCCTCCGGACAGCAAGATGGCGTGCCATGGCGTGTCCGGGCGGCAGACGAGGATGGCAAAGTGGAGAGTGTGCAGGAGCAGCCCGTACAGGAATCCCCTCCACACAGAACTGAAAGGCACAGAGGGGATTTTCCTGAGGAGGCTCAAGTTGTGAGGTGCCAGCTCCCGAGGGAGGTTTCAGGGCTTTGTGCCAATGAGGAATTCCGTCCGGATGGGGGTCAGTTTGGATGGGATCTCCCCACGTGCTTGAGCATCCTCGACACACCTAACGGAGTCAGGGCCCAGCGCTGTTTTTAGCGACTCGATGGCATTGGCCACGCGCTGGACATCAGCCCAGGATAGGCATCGTGCCAGCTCCTCTGACGCCATCCAACCCACTCCCCCACCATCGAGCAAATGCATACATTATATTGTGTTCCTAACACAGATGAGGCTGCACACAGGGAGGTTAAAGTAACAGTGACCTCAGTCTTTATTAAGACACTCCAGAGTGAGTAACAGGCATTGGAGGCCGGCTTATATACAGTGTTCCCAAGGGATGCTGGGATCCCTTGGGACTTCAGGGGATGCGCTCCCTGGTGGCGGAACATGGGAGTGCATGCTTTACAGATACACAGCATCACCCCCCCCTGCCCCCGCAAAGTCGAAGTGAAAACTATTTACAAGGTGAGGCGGTCGGGAGCCTTTCTTTCCCTGGTGGACCGCCTTGGTACAAATGTCTGTTCTGTTGTGTTGGCTGTGCCCTCACTGGGCTGGTGTGTTGTTGGCCCTGCAGGGCTGCTGGGTGAGCCTGGCCTTGCTGGGCTGTTGGGTGTGATGGGTTTGATTTCCTGGTCCGGCGTGGTGTCGTTGATCCTTTGGGTGTGTGTTGTGGATTCGGAAAAGGTGCTGTCTACTGTGGGTTGTTTAGGGCAGTCTATGAACCGCAGCCTCGTTTGGTCCAGGTGCTTTCTGCAAATTTGTCCATTGCTAGTTTGACTACAAACACCCTACTCCCTTCTTTAGCTCTCACCGTGCCCACGATCCACTTGGGACCATGTCCATAGTTTAGCACATACACAGGGTCATTCAGATCAATTTCCCGTGACACAGTGGCGCGACCATCGTTTACATTTTGTTGCTGCTGCCTGCTCGCTTCCTGATCATGCAGGTTGGGGTGAACCAGCGTGAGTCTGGTTTTAAGTTTCCTTTTCATGAGTAGCTCAGCCGGGGACACCCCTGTGAGCGAGTGGGGTCTCGTGCGGTAGCTGAGCAGTACTCTGGACAGGCGGGTTTGGAGTGAGCCTTCTGTGACTCGTTTGAGGCTCTGTTTGATTGTTTGTACTGCCCGCTCTGCCTGCCCATTGGAGGCTGGTTTCAACGGGGCCGAGGTGACATGTTTGATCCCATTGCGGGTCATGAATTCTTTAAATTCGGCACTGGTGAAACATGACTCGTTGTCACTGACCAGTATGTCAGGCAGGCCGTGGATGGCAAACATGGCCCTCAGGCTTTCAATGGTGGCGGTGTCGGTGCTTCCCGACATTATTTCACATTCAATCCATTTTTCAAAAAGCATCCACCACCACCAGGAACATTTTACCGAGAAACGGGCCCGCATAGTCAACATGGATCCTCGACCATGATCTGGAGGGCCAGGACCACAAACTTAGTGATGCCTCTCTGGGCGCGTTGCTCAACTGAGCACACACGCTGCATTGCTGTACACAGGACTCTAAGTCAGAGTCGATACCGGCCCACCACACGTGGGATCTGGCTATCGTTTTCATCATTACTATACCCGGGTGTGTGCTGTGGAGATCCTAGATGACAGTCTCCCTGCCCTTTTTTGGTAGCACTACGCGGTTACCCCACAACAGGCAGTCTGCCTGAATGGACAGCCCGTTCCCGACCCGTGACAAATATGTTGTCCTGAAAAACCATTGTGCGTGGTACCGACTTGAGTAGTCTCTCCATGTTTCACTGGAATATCGCTGCAGCCGACCGAATTCCAAACAGGCATCTGTTGTAGATGAACAGTTCCTTGTGCGTGTTGATGCAGATGAGGCCCTTCGAAGATTCCTCCAGCTCCTGCGCCATGTAGGCCGATGTCAGGTTGAGCTTGGTGAACGTCTTGCCTCCTGCCAGCGTCACAAATAGGTCGTCTGCCTTCAGTAGCGGGCATTGGTCCTGTAGCGAGAAACGATTAGTAATTACTTAATAATCGCCGCAAATCCTGACCGTGCCATCACTTTTGAGTACTGGGACAATCGGGCTGGCCCACTCGCTGAATTCCACTGGGGAGATGATGCCCTCGCATTGCAGCCTATCCCGCTCAATTTCCACTCTCTACCTCATCATGTGAGGTACGGCTCGCACCTTGTGGTGAATGGGTCGTGCCTCTGGGACCAAGTGAAACCGCACCTACGCCCCGAAAAAGTTTCCAATGCCTGGCTCAAAAAGGGAAGGAAATTTGGTAAGAACCTGGGTACATGAGGCCTCATCGACATGTGATAGCACTTGGATGTCATCCCAGTTCCAGCGGATTTTGCCCAGCCAGCTCCTTCCAAGCAGTGTGGGGCCATCGCCCAGGACAATCCAGAGTGACAGTTCGTGCACCATGCCCTCGTAGGTGACCTTGACCATGGCGCTGCCCAGGACAGTGATGAGCTCTTTGGTGTACGTTCTCAGTTTTGTGCGGATGGGGCTCAGGGCTGGTCTGAATGCCTTGTTGCACCACAGTCTCTCAAACATCTTTTTACTCATGATGGATTGGCTAATGCCAGTATCCAGTTCCATGGCTACGGGTAAGCCATTCAATTTTACATTTAGCATTCTAGGTGGACATTTTGTCGAAAATGTGTGCACCCCGTGTACTTCATCATCTGCCTCCTCTCTCTGAGGCTCGAAATTGCTTTGGTCCACCATGGACCGATCTTCCTCTGCCACGTGGTGGTTAGCAGGTTTTGCAGCGCTTGCAGCTCGTCTGCAAGCTTATTAGAGGTGCCCCATTGTTCCACAGCTCTTGCAAACAAACCCTTTGAAGCAGCATGAATAGGCTGAATGGAAGCCTCCATAACACCAACAAGGTGTGAATTGTCTTGCATTCATCCTTTGTTGTGGACTCTGAGTCATCTGGGTCACCTGAGGCCTGCTGGCAGTTGCAGACTCGTGGTTTCTGCCCTGTACATTTCTGCTCGCAAACACGGTTCCAGTTAATTTATGAATATTGCTAGCACTTGTGTGCTGAGAGATTTGTTTGGTGTTATCACTGGTGGACATAAACGCCTGTGCTATCGCAATGGCCTTACTGAGGGTCGGTGTCTCTACAGTCAAAAGTTTTCGTAGGATGATCTCGTGGCCAATGCCCAGTACAAAAAAGATTCTGAGCATTTGCTCCAGGTAGCCATTAAACTCACATTGTCCTGCAAGTCGCCTTAGCTCGGCGATGTAACTCGCCACTTCCTGACCTTCAGATCGCTGGTACATATAGAACCGATACCTCGCTATCACCAAGCTCTCCCTCGGGTTAAGATGCTCCCGAACCAGTGTACACAGCTCCTCATACGACTTATCTGTGGGTTTCACCGGAGCCAGAAGATTCTTCATGAGGCTGTAGGTCGGTGCCCCGCAGACCGTGAGGAGGACCGCTCTCCTTTTTGCAGCGCTTCCTATCTCGTTGGCTACAAAGTACTGGTCTAGCCGTTCGACATAGGCTTCCCAGTCCTCACCCTCCGAGAACATCTCCAGGATGCCCACAGTTTGCTGCATCTTTGCGTTGGATTCGTATACTCGTCGCCAGTTGTTGAGTTCCTAACACAGATGAGACTACACACAGGGAGGTTAAAGTAACAGTGACCTCAGTCTTTATTAAGGCACTCTAGAGTGAGTAACAGACTTTAGGGGCCGGCTTATATGCAGTGCTCCGAAGGGATGCTGGGATCTTTTGGGACTTCAGGGGATGCGCTCCCTGGTGGCGGAACGTGGGAGTGCATGCTTTACAGATACACAACACATTACATTTCCCTAAACCTCTCCGCCCATCTACCTCTTTCTCCTCCTTTAAGACACTCTTTAAAACCTACCTCTTTGACAAAGCAATTGGTCACGTGTCTTAATACCTCTTTACGTGGTGTAAAATTTTGTCTGATAATTGCTCCTGTGAGCAAAGTTTTGCTACGTTAAAGGCGCTATATGAATGCGAATATGTGTTACATTCCGTTGACTTGTCTTTCCAACGACCAGCATGCCCTCGGAGTCCCTGCAAAACACTTTCATCTCTTTTGGTGTCAGCACCTTGGTGCCCTCCATCACAAACAAAATCGGATTCCATCTCCTGATTGAGTCAGGGGGCAGTCTCGTAACATGCAGACTGATCACTAATAATAGACGGCCTGTTGTAGCTCGAAGCATAGGAAGAGTTTGATGAGATTTTGTCGAGTTTCAAGGCACACTATGTACTTATCTCTTATTGCCCTGCTAAACTTTCAAAATAATGTAATAAAGTTCCCGAAACATGTGCCGCGGTGACATTATCTGACACACTTTTTATGTTGTGTTTTCCTCGGGCATGTTTATTCAACAGCGCAGCTTTAATTAACTGCTCATTGCAGCTTTATTTGTTTCGGCCGCACTGCCTTCTTGTGCATCTCCATCATTTCCAGCCTATCCCCTCCCTGCTTCATGCTTGCTCTTATCTTTGATTTTCTCCCTTCCTTCTCTGTAGCCACAAACATGCCCTGGGAGGGGAGGGGGGCAGCAGATGCGGCAGCAGGGGGAGGAGGCAGGGGAGAGGGATGGTGGGAGAGCGGTCAATAGTACCACATCTCAGAATTCAAGCTTCACACTGTCAGGCTTTAAGACGCTCCTTAAAACCTACCTCTTTGTCCAAGCTCTCCGTCACCTTTCCGAATAGCTCCTGAGATGGCTCGGGGTCAAATTTTGTTTGGTAATTTCTCCTGTAAAGTGCCTGGGACCCTGTACTACGTTAAAGGCACTGTATAAATTTAAAAAAAGGCTTGCATTTATATAGCACCCTTCACGACCACCGGACTTCCCAAAGCGCTCTACAGCCAACGAAGTACTTTATGAAATGTAATCACTGTTGTAATGTTGGGAAACATGGCAGCCAATTTCCGCACAGCAAGCTCCCACAAAAGGCAATGTGATAATGACCAGATAATCTGTTTTGGTGATGTTGATTGAGGGATAAGTATTGGCCCCAGGACGCACGGGATAACTTCCCTGCTCTTCTTTGAAATAGTGCCATGGGATCTTTTACATTCACCTGAGAGAGCAGACAGGACCTCGCTTTAATGTCTCACCCGAAAGACAGCACCTCCAACTGTATAAACGCGAGTTGTCGTTGGTCTCGGCAGTGAGTGCCAGCAGGTTATTTGACGGTGAAAGGCATCACAGCCCAACCCGATCCTGTCCTCACTCGACCTCATCACCTTCCAGCGAGTCGCTGGATAGAAATCAGGAGCAGGAACTCTGACTGCTTTTTCTTTCCTCCTCCTTGATCCCCAGGGCTATAACTGTAGCCCCGTTGGTTTGCAAGGAGAGGTGAACTAAGTTAATACGGACTGAATATCAGTCCTGGGACTTTCCTGGCTCTTAACGCGGCCAACCGGTCCATTTACCACTTGGGCCTCGGGGAGAGGAGCACCTGTACTTCTGTCCGAAGTGTCTATCGGCACCATCGTGTCAGCCAATGAGTGGGAGGCGGGACGGAACTTATGGCAAGACTCACAGCAAACAGTCTATTTATTCAGCAAACAGTCTCTAATGAAAAAGAGTCTCTGTCACCAACAGCAAACAGTCTACAGATTCTACTTAAAAAGAGCCTCTACAAACTACAGCAAACAGAACTCATGACTGAAACTAAAGCCAAGTCTGCCAATTAAAAGAAGCAGGGTTATTTCAGCACCCGAATGCAGAGAGTGGGGATAGTTACAGAGCACAAATGATGTGCATAAAATCAGTCCCCATCACTGACAGCAAAAGAAAGAAAGACTTGCATTTATATAGCGCCTTTGTTCAGGATCTTGGTGAAGCTACACCTGGAATATTGTGTACAGTTTTGGTTTCCTAATCTGAGGAAGGACATTCTTGCTATTGAGGGAATGCAGCGAAGGTTCACCAGACTGATTCCCGGGATGCCAGGACTGACATATGAAGAAAGACTGGATCGACTAGGCTTATATTCACTGGAATTTACAAGAATAAGAGGGGGATCTCATTGAAACATATAAAATTCTGACGGGATTGTATAGGTTAGATGCAGGAAGAATGTTCCCGATGTTGGGGAAGTCCAGAATCAGGGGTCACAGTCTAAGGATAAGGGGTTAAGCCATTTAGGACCGAGATGAGGAGAAACTTCTTCACTCAGAGAATTGTGACCCTGTGGATTTCTCTACCACAGAAAGTTGTTGAGGCCAGTTCGTTAGATATATTCAAAAGGGAGTTAGATGTGGCCCTTACGGCTAAAGGGATCAAGGGGTATGGAGAGAAGGCAGGAATGAGGTACTGAAGTTGCATGATCATATTGAATGGTGGTGCAGACTCGAAGGGCCGAATTGCCTACTCCTGCACCTATTTTCTATGTTTCTATGTTTCACAACCACCGGACTTCTCAAAGCGCTTTACAGTCAATGAAGTACTTTATGGAATGTAGTCGCTGTTGTAATGGGGGAAACATGACAGCAGTGCGGTCTCCAGGCGTGATTGGTGGGGGAATTACCCAATCATCTCCATTCCGGCCGGGGATAGTGGCGACACTGTACGCAGACACCTTTGTCCAGGAAACTAACTGGATTGTTTTGTTTTCTACATTACAACAGTAACTGAGAGGCCTGGTCTGAGCAGGTAGAGGGAAACTGTTCTCATTGGCGGAATGGTCGGGAACCAGAGGACACAGATTTAAGGTGATTGGCAGAAGAACCAAAGGAAAAACATTTTTACGCAGCGAGTGGTTAGGATCTGGAATGCACTGCCTGAAAGGGTGGTGAAGGCAGATTCAATCTTGTGTTTCAAAAGGGAGCTGGATATGCACCCGAAGGAAGATAACTTGCACGGCTATGGGGAAAGGGCAGGGGAGTGGGACTGACTGAGAGCCGGCATGGGCTCGACGGGTCGAATGGCCTCCTTCTGTGCTGTAACCATTCTATGATGCTATGAACTGCACTACAAAAAAACCTAATTGGCTGTAAAGGCTTTGGGACGTCCTGAGGTGGTAAAAGCTGCTACAGAAATGTTTTAAACTGGTATATTTTTCATTGAACCCTCGAGAGACCTCTGATGGGAGCCGGCACCTTGTAGCAATTACACTGTTCTCTTGAAAGTTGTGTTGCAGAGTGAATGTTGCAAAGAGCCTGAAATAAAAGCAGCTCTTATATTACTACACCAACTTAAGTGTTTATCGGACAGAAGGTTAACACTACCCATCGGGCTTGCCTCGGAGATGGTGTCAGCCATCCCTTTCCCCTTCAGCCTGACAGGAGCAGCAAATGCAAAGCCCTCCTGCTCCTCACCCTGAAGCCACTGTAATATATGTAGCACAACGCTGGCGCCTTGAAAGGATTCCTGCCGCCACCCAACCTTGCAAGTCAGTTTAGAAGCTAATGTTGTTGTTGGAGCATCTGTCCGCCCATCAGCCACGATGCATGAACCCTGGCGAGTAATCTCTTTTCTTTAATATTCCATGCCAGATGTTCCTAAACTCACATATCCATCACGGCGACTGCACTCCCTTCCCATTCCGCGCCTGCTCGCACACTCACACTAACAGATGGTGCTGTGCTGTGTGCATCGTAAGATGCTAACCAGCCCTGTGAAGGAGGAATGCACTTACATCGCAGCAACACATTACAGCGTCAGAGCTGTCTCCCTAAAAACCACCCCCCTACCCAACCCCCCACCCTCAGCCCCCACCCTCAGCCCCCACCCTCAACCCCCACTCTCGGCATCCCCCACTCCCACCCTCCGCTCCACCTCACACCCTCAGCCCCACCCCCACACCCCCAATCCGCCCACCCCACACAATCAGCCCACCCACACCCCCGCACCCCACCCCACACCACCCAACCCTCACCCCACACACCACACCCCACCCCACCCTCAGCCCACGGACACACTCAAAGCAAACCGGATAAAACCAGAATAAGGGCTCGAGATTGTGGCGGGCAATGTTGAAGAAAGAAAGACTTGCATTTATATAGCGCCTTTCATGACCATCGGATGACGCAAAGCGCTTTATAGCTGATGAAGTACTTTTGAAGTGTAGTCACTGTTGTAATGTGGGAAACACGGCAGCCAATTTGCGCACAGCAAGCTCCCAGACACACCAATGTGATAATGACCAGATAATCTGTTCTTTTGTGATGTTGATTGAGGGATAAATATTGGCCCAGGACACCGGGGATAATTCCCCTGCTCCTCTTCAAAATAATGCCATGGGATCTTTTACATATATATATGTAACCAAAACACCTGAGAAAGCAGATGGGACCTTGGTTTAATGACTCATCCGAAAGACGGCACCTTCGACAGTGCAGCACTCCCTCAGTACTGCACTGGGAGTGTCAGCCTGGATTCATGTGCTGAAGTCTCTGGAGTGGGACTTGAACCCACGACCTTCTGACTCAGAGGCGAGAGAGTTACCCACTGAGCCATGGCTGGCAAACCAAAAGTGAAGATTCCCATTCCGGGAGTCGAATGTGGGCCGCACTGGGTGAAAACCAGGAATTTTAACCCCTGGACCACATGTTCACTGCAGGCTGCACTATGTTCTGCCCGGCCTGCTTCTTGTAATGCGTGGTACTTTTAAACTTCTGCGCATGCGCAGTATTTCCAGTGTGGAAGCCGATGAGCGGGACTGTGCAGGTCACCGCACGGCCATGCACGCTCGCACCTCAGAGGGAACGTTGGTGGCGGGACCAGCAAACTCATGTTGAACCGACGATGTGGAGATATTTCTTAACCACAGCCCATTCATTTCTGCGCTGAGGGATAACCCTGACATAACTTTGACTAGAAACGCAGAACGCTATTCAGTTTCTCAAAACCATGCACGGGGTCGGGGTCTCCCGGGTGCAACTGGGTGAAGGATCGACGGTGTTGAGTGTGGCTGCGCTTTAGCAAAGTGCTAATTGTGTGGGATTATGCTTATTCCTGGAGTTCTATCGCGTAAGATTGGGATAAGAAGCGGGATTCAGTCCGTTGGCATTGTGTGCCTGGGTTGGGCCGTGTTTCGCCGTGGGGGGTCTATTGGTATACTTAGTGCGGACTATCAGGGACTGGGAGGGCGGAAATGCCTTTTCCGATTCGCGATCCGGTGCAGGGAGTTGCACGTGTGCGGGAGCTGATGGGCGCAGACTCGACAGTCACATTGCCGGCCTGCGCTCTTGGGGAGAAACTCAGCCCGCGCCGGGAAAGCACGGCACGGTCCCAACTGCGGCCTGAGGACCGAGCGCAGAGGGTCCTTGGGCTTCCTTGTGCAAGAAGAAGGTGCGTTGCGGGTGTCAATTCGAGGCCTGACCAATTTGGAGCGCCGTTTGTCCCTGGATAGGTCCTAGGAGGGATGGCGGCGGTGTGGGGGGGGTGGGTGCGCGGGGCGTGGGGGGGTGGTGCGGGACGGAGGGCGGGGGGGGGCGTGCTGCCCCTGCTGGCTGCACAGTAAATGAAGAATTGCAACTTCTTACTTTTTTTTCGAGTGGCCCCTTTAAGGATTGCAGGTTTGTGCCTGAAAAGTAAAAGGAAGAACCTTGCATTTCTATAGCGCCTTTCATAACCCCAGGATGACCCAATGAACTACTTTGGGAGTGCAGTCACTGTTGTAATGTGGGAAACGCAGCAGCCAGTTTACAAACAGCAATGTGATAATGAGCAGATACTCTGTTTGTGATGTTGGTCGAGGGATAAATATTGACCCCAGGACACTGGGGATAACTCCCCTGCTCTTCTTCAAAAATAGTGCCGAGGGGTCTTTTACGTCCACCCGTGAGGGCAGATGGGGCCTCGGTTTAACGTCTCATTCGTATAGCAGCACCTCCGACAGTGCAGCACTCCCTCAGCACTGGGAGTTTCAACCTGGATGATGGGTTGCCTTTGGAGGGGAGGGTGTGGGTTGAACCCAGGACCCTCTGTAGCTGTGCAATGACTGGGCGGAGTCTGTGCCTCACAAGCTCAGTTTGCTGACCAGTTCCGATTGGTGACCCACAGCTGGTGTCGAGACCCTGAATTGCCCGCCCAGGGCACCTAAACGATAGAGAGCGCCATTTTACAATTCGGCAGTTGACACACTTTCAGGGGTGTGGGAGATCGCGACCTGAAATACATCCCTTCTCACTCCCCTCGGCCCCCACCCCCCACGTTGATTTAACGCCCAAGAAACGCGGCGGGGCGATCTTCCATTGCTCCCACATGGGAAGAACGTTGGCTTCCTTGTGTTTCTGCTCGCTGACGTACATCGACTCCCGGTTGAGCAATGCCTCAATTGTAACATTCTCATCCCTGTCTTCAAATCCCTCCATGGCCTCGCCCCTCCCTATCCCTGTAATCTCCTCCAGCACCACAACCCTCCGAGATATCTGCACGCCTCTTGCGCATCTCCGATTTCCATCTACCTCACCATCGGTGGCCGTGCCTTCAGCTGCCCGGGGCCCAAGCTCTGGAACTCCCTCCCTAAACCTCTCCGCCTCTCCTCCTTTAAGACGCTCCTTAAAACCTACCTCTTTGGCCAAGCTTTTGGTCACCTGGTCCTAATATCTCCTTCTGTGGCTCGGTGTCAAATGTTGTTTTTTTTCTTGATGACACTCCAGTGAAGCGCCATGGGGTGTTTTATTCCGTTAAAGGCACTATATAATTCATTGGCAGGATCGGCGCACCAACGTCAGCGTTCTTTCTCAGGCCAACATCCCCAGCATCGAGACATTGGCCACGCTCGATCAGCTCTGTGTAATGTCTGTACGCTTGTAATGTTTGTAGCTCCACACTGTGGATGTGGACGTATTGTGTACTGCAACTGCAGAGTTAATAATAAACAGAACCAGGCAGTTTGAGGCTTCCGAGAGAACTGCCTGCCATGTGAGGAGCTGTGTGTACTGTGCCCTGTGAATATATCACATTTGGCAACAAGGATGGGATTTTTTGCATGATTTAAAGCTTAAATTTTGTTGGTGAAGGATTCAGCCAGCCGACAGAGAGACTTTGGAAGTTTCTGTCTTTGGAAGTTTCTGTCTTTGGAAGTTTCTGTCTTTGGAAGTTTCTGTCTTTGGAAAAAGCTACAAAATCCAAGGTAAAATACAGCACATGGTGTGAACAACTAGAGGTTAAAATGGCAGGTTTAATCGGACATTTGGGGGACATTTGGGGGAATATAGACACGACCGTGAATGTTTTAAAGTGTATGTGGATCGGCTAGAAATGTATTTCACTGCAAATAACATAATCGAAGTTCCAGACAATGCAGTCCAGAACCGAGCTGTGCTGGAACGTAAGAAAGCGATCTTCTTAATGGAGGCGGGTCCAGCATTGTACGAAACCCTTGTAATTCTGCTTGTGCCTGACGAGCCAAAGGACACAACGCTTAAAGAGATTTTAACGAAGCTGGAGCAGCACTACAACCCCAAACCGTTCGGAATTGCTGAAAGCTAACGTTTTGGGATTAGGAATCAAAAGGCTGATGGAAGTATCAGTGATTACATCGTAGCATTAAAAAAGCCATCAATGCACTGTAATTTTGGAAGCTTTCAAAACCGAGCATTACGGGATCGTTTTGTGTGTGGGGTGAAAAATGATGCGATCAGAAAGAAGTTATTGACGACGGATGACTTAACTTTTGAGATTGCTTGTCAGACAGCGAGGTCGATGGGCATGGCCGACAATATTCCCGAGAATTAAATAATTATTACGGTCGTCAGCCAACCAAGGTAAATCACCTGCAGGTTCAAAGTGAAAGACGGTGGGGGCCCAAAGTCTCAGAAACTGGAAATTCTAACAGAGCGTCGAAGTCGTGCTATAGGTGCCTGGGACAACACATTGCTCAAAATTGTCCATACGTGAAGGCAGAGTGTTTCTTCTGCAGAAAGACTGGGCATCTTGCAAAGGCATGCCGACTGAAGGGTAAATCAGTTTTTAAAGCTATGAGTCCAGCGTTCAAAGCTATGATTAGAAATCCCAAGAGACTACATAGCATGGAAGAACAACAACAGGACGAGGAGATGTTAGAGTTACACGACATCAGGAGCTCGAGGTCAACGGACAGCGATTCAGAAAGCATCAAAATCCACATAGATGTTGCGGGATTCAAGATACCAATGGAAATTGACATCCGTGAGTGTAGGACCAGAGTCACTATATCGCGACAAATTGCGTGATTTTCAACTGGAGAAATCCAAGATCGAGCTGCGAGGCTACTTGGGAGAGAAAATTCCTGTGGTGGGTCGTATCACCGTACCGGTGAAATATAAAGATCAATTTCAGAACTTGCCTCTAATAGTAGTGAAAGGAGACAAGTCTGCCTTACTAGGAAGAAATTGGTTGAGCTCACTAGTAAGATTTTCTGTGTGGAAGCGAGATTTTCATTAACGGATGAGGTTATCAAGAATTATCCGAAGGTGTTCTGCGAAACGGGCAGTCCGATCCAAGGCTTCAAGGCGAGTGTCAGGGTACAGAAGGACGCTAGATCGGTTTACTACAGGCCACGTTCCATACCATATGCACTCAAGGAGAAAGTTGAGCAAGAACTCAAAAGACTAGAGATTGAGAGCATTATTTGTAAGTTAGATCGATGTAATTGGCTATATCCATTGTTGTTGTACCTAATTCCAATGGTAAGATAAGATTGTATGATGATTATAAAGCAACTGTAAACCAGGTTCTCGAGGGTCCCATCCCCAATACATTGCCGAATATAGAAGATTTGTTCACAACACTGACAGGTAGTCAGATCTTCTCAAAACTGGATCTTACGAATGCCTACTTACAGCTTGAACTAGATGAGGAGTCCAAGTCATGTTTGACTATAAATACTCATCTAGGCCTATATCAATTTAATAGGCTATCATTTGGAGTGTCTTCCGTCCCTGCCATATTCCAAGGGGTGATGAAGCAGATTTTGCAAGGTATTGAAAGGGTAGTATGTTATTTGGATGACATACTAATTTCAGCACCAAATAGGCAAATTCATAATAACATATTGAATGAAGTCCTCAAACGGCTAGAGAAGCACAGAGTACGAGTGTCTGCTCATAAGTGTGAGTTATTTAAGAACTCAGTGGAGTACTTAGGGTACAGAGTAGACAAAGATGGTTTACATCCAACCATGGAAAAATTGGATGCAATTAGAAATGCACCCACTCCCAGGAATGTCATTGAATTTCGTTCATTCTTGGGTCTTTTGAACTATTAGGAGAAGTTCTTACCAAATTTGGCTATAGTATTACATCCACTGAATGAACTATTGAAAAAACAGGTCCATTGAAGTGGTCAAAAGAATGCGATACAGCATTCAAGGAGTGCAAAAGCAAATTGGTACAGAGCACCATGTTAGTTCACTATGACATATCTAAGGAGATTAAGCTAGCATGTGATGCCCCTCCATATGGAGTTGGGGCAGTGATCTCTCATGTATCACTTGGTGGGGAGGAGAGTCCAATTGCTTTTGCTTCACACACTCTCAGTGCCATTGAGAGTAATTATGCGCAAATTTGAAAGGGAAGCTTTGGCATTAATTTTTAGGGTCAAGAAGTTTCACAAATACTTGGATGGTCATAAGTTTACCATCGTTACGGACCATAAGCCCCGAACAGCAATCCTCCATCCAAAGTCCCCAGTTCCAACATTAGCTGCAGCCTGAATGCAGAGATGGGCTTTGATTTTGTCAGCATATACATATGATATTGAATACAGATGATCAGCTGATCACAGTAATGCTGATGCAATGTCTAGATTGCCTTCCCCATCACAAGTTACACCCGATAGGGAAGAAGTGTTTTATTTTTCATACATTGATGAACTACCAGTCACAGTTGAAGAGATTGGTAGAGCAACCAAACATGACCCAGTGATGTCAAAGGTGTATGAGTATATTGCAAATGGATGGCCAAACCACTTAACAGATAAAGATACACATCCATTCTTCATTCGTAGGAATGAATTATCAGTCGATCAAGATTGTATCATGTGGGGTGCAAGAATGGTTATACCAAATAAATTCAGGTCCAAATTATTAGGAGACCTCCATGACCAGCACCTGGGAATGTGCTTGACCAAGAGTTTTGCGCGCAGTTATTTATGGTGGCCAGGTCTTGATAAAGATATAGAGAACATCGTGAGTCAGTGTACGACATATCAATCGGTAAGCAAGCAACCACCACCAGTACCATTACAGCCATGGAAATGGGTGTGGCAAAGGCTACATATTGATTTTGCTGAGTTAGAAGGACAACAATTGTTCATTGTGATTGATAGCCATTCGAAGTGGGTTGAGGTGTTTCCAATGTGGAAAATAACAACAAGTAAAACATTGGACATTTTGTGAAAATTATTTTCTTCATTTGGCCTCCCTGAAGAAATTGTTTCGGATAATGGACCACAATTTCTTTCAGATGAATTTGCACAATTCACGAGCAAAAATGGTGTGAAACATACCAAGGCTCCACCATACCACCCTGCTTCGAATGGTGCAGCTGAGCGTACTGTACAAATTTTAAAACGTGCCCTCATAAAACAAATGTTAGATCCAAATCCAAGGAAACGACAGTTGTCATTGGATCACAAATTGGTTAATTTTTTGATTACATATCGAAATACTCCTCATACAACTACAGGTAGAACACCAGCAGAGTTGTTTCTCAAACGACAGCCATGAACTAGATTTTTGTTAAAACCAAATTTGGCACAGTCCGTAGAAGAGACACAATTAAGACAGAAAGAGAATCATGATAGAGGTAGAGTAAAAGAGAGAAGTGTGAAATTAAACCAGAAGGTGAGAGTGAAGAACCATCACCATAAATGGTTAGTGATTACCAGGAAGAGTGGTGAAGATATGTGGTTCTCGCACATATTTGGTAAAGATGTTTGATAATGGACAGGTTAGGTTTGTTCATATTGATCATATTTTACCTACAGACATGGAAGGAGTTGAAGGTGGGAATGATTCAATTATTTCTGACTCATCAGATAGTTTTGATACACCAGTAGCAAATCCTAAATCCTATGTACTGGAAACAAATCCAGGAGAGAATCAGAATGAAAGTCTGAGTCCGAGTCAGGAAAACAAAGAGCCTGAAGTTTGAGTGAGTTCAAATGAAAATCAAGGAAATTCCGTGGAGGAAAATGTTCCTCAGGATGAGCCTCGAATGAGTTTAGATTCAACACCATGTTTGG
Source organism: Pristiophorus japonicus (assembly GCF_044704955.1). Classification (NCBI taxonomy): domain Eukaryota; kingdom Metazoa; phylum Chordata; class Chondrichthyes; family Pristiophoridae; genus Pristiophorus; species Pristiophorus japonicus. The sequence continues at coordinate 16,916,340 of NC_091987.1, forward strand.
AAGGTTCTGTTCGAGAGCGAAGGTATCCTCTTCGAAACAGAAAACAAGTGGTAAAGTTAAATTTGTAAATATGGAAAAAATAAGTTTATATCCTGTGTTATGTACAAACATGAAAGTTATGTATGATGTTTGTTATAATAACCTCTTCATTAAGGAGGGAGAAGTGTAATGTCTGTAAGCTTGTAATGTTTGTAGCTCCACACTGTGGACGTGGACGTATTGTGGATTGCAACTGCAGAGTTAATAATAAACAGAACCAGGCAGATTCCGGAGGCTTCCGAAGAACTGCCTGCCCTGTGAGAAGCTGTGTGTGCTGTCCTCTGTGAATATGTCACACTCTGATGGGCGGGCCATATAGTCTGCATGCCCGAGACTAGACTCCCAAAACAAGCACTCTCCTCTGGGTTACGTCATGGCAGGCGAGCCCCAGGAGGGCAGAGAAAATGCTTCAAGGACAGCCTCAAAACCTCCTTGAAAAAATGCAACATCGCCACCGACTCTTGGGAATCCCTGGCCCAAGACCGCTCAAAGTGGATGAGCATCCGAGAAGGCGGCAAACACTTACAGTCTCTTCACCAGGAGTACGTGGAAGTCGAGTCCAAACAGCGGAAGGAGCGTACGACAAACCAAGCACCCCACCCACCCGTCCCTCCAACCACCGTCCGCCCCACCTGTGACAGAGACTGCAGGTCCCACATTGGTCTCATCGGTCACCTTAGAACTGATATAAGTGTGGAAACAAGTCATCCTCGACTCTGAGAGACTGCCTAAGATGAAGAAATGAAGTTGTTGTTGTCTGACGGCCTTGGGGATGGATGGTTAGAATCCAGTCAGTGCCTTTAAGGGATGGGGCATGGAGAGGAATCTGTTACTCTGAGCACGCCGCACAATTGGCCTGGATTAGCGTTGCACAACTGCCAAGCTCAGCAAAGCTGGCCCCCTTCCTTCCTTCTATCAGCGTTCCCCCCAAGTACAGCAGAGCCAAATATAGACACAGAAACCTGGCTTCCTGCTGTCTCTCACTCAGACTTCTGGAGCTTTATCCGCCTTTCGTTTTAAGAGCAGAAATTTCACAGCCCCGTTGTGACATTTACAAGGCCAGATATATGAATAATCATTGTTTGAGCTGGAACTCGGATCGCTTGAAAGATGTGAGGAATATTTTTCTGAATCCCATCAACCGCACTGATCTCAGATCTAGGGAATTATCTCTGGTCAACAGGAGGTGGCAGCTTTCTTTTGATTTTTTTTTCCTCATTTCAAACGAGACAAAAAGAAAAACAGTATTTTCTACTTCAGTCTTCGACTGGTACTTCATCCTAAAAAATACACTGCCTTGTGCTTCTCAATGTGAGGGGTGCCTGATGCTTAGTAATGGAACATGTATCATTTCAGGCAGTCCAGTGTCAGTATCAAACACTCCCAGGGCAGGTACAGCACTCTTTGATACAGAGTAAAGCTCCCTCTTTACATCGTACCAGTTAACTGCGCAGGTAGCAGTTAACGGCTATGATGTAATTTGCATCACGGAGACATGGCTCCAGGATGACCAAGGCTGGGAACTCAACTTCCAGGGGTATTCAACATTTAGGAAGGATAGGCAGAAAGGAAAAGGAGGCGGGGTGGCATTGCTGGTTAAAGAGGAAATTAATGCAATAGTAACAAAGGAGATTAGCTTGGATGATGTGGAATCGGTATGGGTGGAGCTACGGAATACCAAGGGGCAGAAAACGCTAGTGGGAGTTGTGTACAGACCACCAAACAGTAGTAGTAAGGTTGGGGACAGCATCAAACAAGAAATTAGGGATGCATGCAATAAAGGTGAAGCAGTTATCATGGGTGACTTTAATCTACATATTGATTGGGCTAACCAAACTGGTAGCAATGCGGTGGAGGAGGATTTCCTGGAGTGTATTAGGGATGGTTTTCTAGACCAATATGTCGAGGGACCAACTAGGGAGCTGGCCATCCAAGACTGGGTGATATGTAATGAGAAAGGACTAATTAGCAATCTTGTTGTGCGAGGCCCCTTGGGGAAGAGTGACCATAACATAGTAGAATTCTTTATTAAGATGGAGAGTGACACAGTTAATTCAGAAACTAGGGTCCTGAGCTTAAGGAAAGGTAACTTCGATGATTTGGGGCATGAATTGGCTAGAATAGACTAGTAAATGATACTTAAAGGGTTGACGGTGGATAGACAATGACAAACATTTAAAGATTGCATGGATGAACTTCAGCAATTGTACATCCCTGTCTGGAGTAAAAATAAAACAGGGAAGGTAGCTGAACCGTGGCTAACAAGGGAAATTAAGGATAGTGTTAAATCCAAGGAAGAGGCATATAAATTGGCCAGAAAAAGCAACAAACCTGAGGACTGGGAGAAATTTAGAATTCAGCAGAGGAGGACAAAGGGTTTAATTAAGAGGGGGAAAATAGACTACAAGAAGAAGCTTGCCGGGAACATAAAAACTGACTGCAAAAGCTTCTATAGATATGTGAAGAGAAAAAGATTAGTGAAGACAAAAATAGGTCCCTTGCAGTCGGATTCAGGTGAATTTATAATGGGGAACAAAGAAATGGCAGACCAATTGAACAAACGAAGGAAGACACAAATAACCTTCCGGAAGTACTAGGGGACCGAGGTCTAGTGAGAAGGAGGAACTGAAGGATATCCTTATTAGACGGGAAATTGTGTTAGGGAAATTGATGGGATTGAAGGCCGATAAATCCCTGGGGCCTGATAGTCTGCATCCCAGAATACTTAAGGAAGTGACTCTAGAAATAGTGGATGCATTGGTGATCATTTTCCAACAGTCTATCGACTCTGGATCAGTTCCTATGGAGTGGAGGGTAGCTAATGTAGCACCACTTTTTAAAAAGGGAGGGAGAGAGAAAGCGGGTAATTATAGACTGGTTAGCCTGACATCAGTAGTGGGGAAAATGTTGGAATCAATTATTAAGGATGAAATAGCAGCGCATTTGGAAAGCAGTGACGGGATTCGTCCAAGTCAGCATGGATTTATGAAAGGGAAATCATGCTTGAAAAAAGTTCTGGAATTTTTTGAGGGTGTAACTAGTAGAGTGGACAAGGGAGAACCAGTGGATGTGGTGTATTTGGACTTTCAAAAGGTTTTTGACAAGGTCCCACACACGAGATTGGTGTGCAAAATCAAAGCACATGGTATTGGGGGTAATGTACTGACGTGGATAGAGAACTGGTTGGCAGACAGGAGGCAGAGAGTTGGGATAAATGGGTCCTTTTCAGAATGGCAGGCAGTGACTAGTGGAGTGCCGCAGAGATCAGTGCTGGGACCCCAGCTCTTTACAATATACATCAATGATTTGGATGAAGGAATTGAGTGTAATATCTCCAAGTTTGCAGATGACACTAAACTGGGTGGCGGTGTGAGCTGTGAGGGGGACTCTAGGAGGCTGCAGGGTGACTTGGACAGGTTAGGTGAGTGGGCAAATGCATGGCAGATGCAGTATAATGTGGATAAATGTGACATTATCCACTTTGGGGGCATAAACACAAAGACAGAATGTTATCTGAATGGCGGCAGATTAGGAAAAGGGAAGGTGCAACGAGACCTGGGTGTCATGGTTCATCAGTCATTGAAAGTTGGTATACAGATACAGCAGGCGGTGAAGAAGGCAAATGGTATGTTGGCCTTCATAGCTAGGGGATTTGAGTATAGGAGCGGGAAGGTCTTACTGCAGTTGTACAGGGCCTTGGTGAGGCCTCACCTGGAATATTGTGTGCAGTTTTGGTCTCCTAATCTGAGGAAGGACGTTCTTGCTATTGAGGGAGTGCAGCGAAGGTTCACCAGACTGATTCCAGGGATGGCTGGACTGACATATCAAGAAAGACTGGATCAACTGGGCCTTTATACACTGGAGTTTAGAAGGATGAAGGGGGATCTCATAGAAACATATAAGATTCTGACGGGACGGGACAGGTTAGATGCGGGTAGAATTTTCCAAATATTGGGGAAGTCCATAACCAGGGAACACAGTCTAAGGATAAGGGGTAGGCCATTTAGGACTGAGATGAGGAGAAACTTCTTCACTCAGAGAGTTGTTAACCTGTGGAATTCCCTGCCGCAGAGAGTTGTTGATGCCAGTTCATTGGATATATTCAGGAGGGAGTTAGATGTGGCCCTTACGGCTAAAGGGATGAAGGGGTATGGAGAGAAAGCAGGAAAGGGGTACTGAGGGAATAATCGGCCATGATCTTATTGAATGGTGGTGCAGGCTCGAAGGGCCGAATGGCCTACTCCTGCACCTATTTTCTATGTTTCTATGTTTCCTACTTCCAAGCCAATTTTGGATCCAACTTGGATCCATCTATGTTTCTATGTTTCTCTGCACTGTCCCATGAAAAACTCCCAGGGCAGGTGCAGCACTGTTAGATACAGAGTAAAGCTCCCTCTACACTGTCCGATCAAACACTCCCAGGGCAGGTACAGCATGGGTTAGATACAGAGTAAAGCTTCCTCTACACTGTCCCATCAAACACTCCCAGGGCAGGTACAGTACGGGTTAGATAAAGAGTAAAGCTCCCTCTACATTGTCCCATGAAACACTCTCACGGCAGGTACAGCACAGGTAAGATACAGAGTAAAGCTCCCTCTTCACTGTCCCATCAAACACTCCCAGGGCAGGTACAGCACAATTTAGATACAGATCCTTTTATGTCCCATCAGGTTCCCATGATCCGTGCCAGCTAGCCCGTGACTTCTCTAAGTGAAATTGGCCATTGTTGACACTTTATACCATGCATTTTGGCTCATTTGGTAGCAATTCTCTACTCTGATCTGGTCCCACTCCAGACTCGCACATAATGTAGGCTGGCACTCCCAGTGCAGTACTGAGTGAGTGCTACACTGTCGGAGATGCCGTCATTTTGAAGAGGTGTTAAACCGAGGTCGTTGTCTCACTGTTCAATTGGGTGTTAAAGATCCCACTCCCACTATTCAAAGATCCTTCTCCTGGGCCCCTCAACCAGCTGTGCCAAAACAGCACCATTCAGCCAAAATCCGTTTGTGAACATTAATGGTGCAGAACAGCTGCTGTGTTTGTTATGTCCGTAATGTGCTTATGAATGACTCCATGAGGCAATGTATTGTACTCAAGCTGTAGTGACCTTGGTCCTTTATTCATAACTCCAGAGTGAGGCACAAGCATGGTGGCTCCCCTTTTATCCAGCCCCTGCCACCAGGGCAGGAAACCCCGGTCTCCACCAGTTTCACCCTCTAGTGGTGTTAGCATAATATATACACTGTGTAAATCTTATTGATAGTACATCAGGTAAACAAGTCTCCATCTTATGCAACTATACAGTGACTACACAAAGAGTACATCTATAATCTGCATATATAACAGTGTTTACTTGCATTTTTCATCTTCTGCCCTCCGTAAACGTACATTCACTCTGTTGTCCGTATGCTAACTCGCACCGAGTCCCATTCACCCAGCTCCCCTGTGCTCACTGACCTACATTGGTCCCCAGTCGGGCAACACTGCCAATGTATAACCCTCATCTTCATGTTCAAGTCCCTTCTTGTCCTCACCCCCACCTCCTCCCCATCGCCCCCATCCTCCAACCCTAAAACCCTCCGACATCTCTGCATTCCTCCAATTCTGACGTCCCGCGCCTCCCCGATTTCCTTCGCTTCATCTTCAGCCTTCAGCCGTAGCTTTGAACTCCCTCTCTAAACCCCTCCGCCTCTCTACCTCTCTCTCCTCCTTTAAGACCCCCTTTTTAAAAAATACCTCTTTGACCGAGCTTTTGAACACCTGAGCTAATATTTCCTTATGCAGCTTGGTGTCACATTTTGTTTGATAACACTCCTGCAAAGTGCCTTGGGATGTTTTTACTACACTAAAGGCGCTATATAAATGCAAGTTGTTGGTGTTGCATGCCATTTTGAGATGACTTGAAGATGTGCTCTATATAAATGCAGGTCCATCTCTGAAATAAAAACAGAAAATGCTGGAAACACTCAGCGGGTCAGGCAGCATCTGTGGAGAGAAACAGAGTTAGCGTTTCGGGTCGATGACCCTTTGTCAGAACTGGAAAAAGTTAGAGATGTAACAGGTTTTAAGCCGGTGTAGGGGCAGGGAAAAGGAGGAGGTCTGTGATAGGGTGGGAGGCAGGATTAAGAGACAAAAACGATGATGGTGTGAGGCAAAAGGAGATGGTAATGGGATGAGTTACAAAACTAAAGATGTCTCGATAGGGTGTAAATGGAGATGGCAGAATTATCAACAACTAATGTGGGAAAGAGAAAAAACAATATATATATGGATAATAAAATAGGGGCAGCAGTTATGGTTTGAAATTGTCGATGTTGAGTCCCGAAGGCTGTAAAGTGCCTAGACGAAAGATGAGCTGCTGTTCCTCGAGCTTACGTTGAGCTTCGTTGGAACAGTGGAGGAGGCCGAGGACGGAGAGGTCAGAGTGGGAGTGGAGCGGGGAATTAAAGTGACAGGCGACCGGAAGCTCAGAGTCACGCTTACGGACGGAACGGAGGTGTTCTGCAAAGTGGTCCCCCAATCTGTGTTTGGTCTATCTCTGCGTCGCCGCGGTTACCTGGCTTCCTGCCCCGAAATTAGCGGAGAATCGATGCAGGGCAAATCAGCCATGAGGAAATGCCGAGCGCTGTCGCTGTAGACTGACAGAAAGTGACATTCGAGCAAATTGTTAAGTCAGATCCTGTTGCGGATAAATAAAGATGAAAGGAAACATATTAGATTAGTCCCGTACAGAATCAGTGGATATGGATGAATTGGAGCAGCCCTGGTTACAAGCAGGTGCTAATTTGTGTCATGACATGCTATATCACCATTAGCGTAGGGGGGGGGGTTCCTAAAGTGGCTGAATTAAATCATGTAGACACCTTCAGCGCTAATAAATATGGTAAATCAAGTCAGTAATAAATACCGTGGCCTCACAATTTCTTTTTAATAAGCTGAGTCAAACCATTCAATACATTCCCTGACAAAGCGTCAGCCAGTTAAAGGAGCAGGCACCTTGGCAGGTGGAGTGCAATGTTCCCGCAATGAGGATGGATAGATGGAGATAGAGAGATAATAGAGAGATGGATGGATGGATGGATGGAGATAGAGCGATAATAGATCTACAAACCAAACCAACCACTGGGGTGATTGGTGAAGGGGCCAGGCTGAGTTAGGATACGTGCAGTATAGTTTTGGATGAGTAGAGATTTAGTGAGGGTAGAAGATGGGAGGCCGGCCAGGATGGCTTTGGGATAATCAAGTGTAGACAGACAGACACCTTCTCTAGGCTCTGAGTCAAGTTTGTTGAATAGACTAGTCTTATACTTCTCTGAGTATAAAAGATTGATCTGATCATGTGCCTGAAATTGCGGTCGGAGGCTTCCCGCGGGCAATTGCCTCCGACCGAAAACATTTCTATGAATTTACCTGGTGGTCCTGGAAGAGCGTGGGATTCCGGTGGGGAGGCCTTCTCTTCCCGCGCTGCAGAGCGCGCTCCCATCCTCCGGGTTCCCAGGCAGAAGGAGCAGTCACGTGTGGCTGAACAACCAATCAGCTACAGTATTCTCATATCTACGATACCCGTATCTACAAGTTCTTATTGCTAATAATGAGGGGGAAAAAAACAAACACACTAAACACAACATTAAAAACTAAAAAAACACACCTCACAAAGTTAACATTAATTGAAATTAAAGTTCATTAAATATTTTAGAAAAATATATATTTTTTTAAGTGTTTTGATTGGGGTTTAAAATAAACTTACCTTGGTGGACAGGGTTTTTAACATGAAAATGTGTTTTAAAATATTTTTTATATTTTTTTTATGTTTTAAAACTCTTACGCTGGTAAAAGTAAGCTGTGTGCTTGCTTTTACTAGGTGCAAGAGTTTGAAGGACATTCGCTGGGCAAGAGATGGGCAAATACCACAATCTCATCGACGCAAATGTCCTTCTCCCGGGGATACAGAGCATCTGTCAAGCCGGAACTTGACAGATCGGAAAAGCCAGTTTTCGGCGCAAGCGCATTGTGCGCTGAAAACCGGCTTTTGCAATGCCTTCCTGGGTCCGTACACACTCCGTACACACTCCGTATGGACCAGGGGAGGCCGGGAGTGCAGGGCCAGTGTGATTAAAGGATTTGAATGGGTAGACACAGAGAAACTATTTCCTCTGGCGGGGGAAACTCAGAACAATTGAAATTACAGCTACGGCATTCATGAGCTAAATCAGGAAGCACTTGTTCAGACAAAGTGTCACCATCATCATCATAGGCAGTCCCTCGGAGTCGAGGAAGACTTGCTTCCACTCTAAAAGTGATTTCTCAGGTGACTGAACAGTCCAATACGGGAATTACAGTCTCTGTCACAGGTGGGATAGACAGTGGTTGAAGGAAAGGGTGGGTGGGGAGTCTGGTTTGCCGCACGCTCCTTCCGCTGTCTGCGCTTGATTTCTGCATGCTCTCGGCGACGAGACTCGAGGTGCTCAGCGCCCTCCCGGATGCTCTTCTTCCATTTTGGACGGTCGTGGGCCAGCGACTCCCAGGTGTTGGTGGGGATGTTGCATTTAATCAAGGAGGCTTTGAGAGTGTCCTTGAAGTGTCTGCACATTCTGGGAGGCCGAGCTCCAAACCATTGTCAACACCTTTGCTGAGGCGTAGTAGAGCATAGGCCTTACACTAAACAACCGTAAGACAAAGGCCCTCTATCAATCTGACCCCACCACGCATGAAGTGTAGTGTCTATCTGGAGCTCTCTTCCCCCAGTGGGCTGAGGGCCAATTTTCAGAATGCAAGACTGTAATCGATAGATGGGCTAGACCCTACCCATTCAGTCCAGTGGTATAATATGGTATCATTGCTCAGCACAGTCAGTTGGTCCTGGCAAACTGTGCACCAAGAGATAACAGAAGCCTGAACAGAACAGGAGGAGGCCATTCAGCCCCTTCGAGCCTGCTCCGCCATTCAATCAGATCACGGCTGATCTGTACCTCAACTAAATTTACCTGCCTTGGCTCCATAATCACGCGGCCTCACACAAATCTAGCAAGCTCGGTCTTGAACGTGTCCACAGCCCTTTGGGGGAGAGAATTCCACATTTCCACCACCCTTCCTGACCCCTCATCCACAATCCATTCATCATATGGTTATATCCTGGACAATGATCTGTTATTCATTCATTTCGGTCACCTCCCAGATCTGGTTTTTACAGCTTGCCTCAGCCGACACAGTGCAGACTCTGACCTTCGCCTCCTCGCAATTCAGAAAATGACTTTGAACTCAACTGACTAAAGGACCCAACTGGTCCTGGTACTGAACTGACAGCAAACATCCCAGAACTTTCCAGAGATATTTCTGCTTCATGTCAGTTGTCTGTGATTTTCTTTTTTTCAATTTCTGAATGCCCGGAAATTAAACTTATCTCGAACCTTGGTGAGACCACACTGGGAGCATTGCGCACAGTTCTGGTCTCCATGTTATAAAAAGGAGACAGAGGATTTGGGGAAGGTGCAAAAGAGATTGTACAAGGATGATATCAGCACTGATAGGTCACCACTATCAGGAAAGATGTGTACAGGCTGGAGCCCTTTTCTCTCAAAAAGAGGAGGCTGAGGGGTGACCAGATATCTTTAAGATTATGAAAGGGGTTCGATAGGGTAGATGTAGAGAAGATGTTTCTACTTGTGAGGGAGACCAGAACTAGGGGCCATCAATATAAGATCGTCATTAATAAATCTAATGGGGAATTCAGGAGAAACTTCTTTACCCAGAGAGTGGTGGGAATGTGGAACTCGCTCCCACAGGGAGGGGTTGAGGTGAATAGTATCGATGCATTTAAGGGGAAGCTGGATAAACACCTGAAGGAGAAAGGAATAGAAGGATATGGTGATGGGGTGAGATGAAGAGAGGTGGGAGGGGGCTCGTGTGGAGCATAAACACCAGCACGGAGTGGTGGGGCTCAATGGTCTGTTTCAGTGCTCCAAGTTCTAGCTCTGTAATTCTATGTAAAGCTGCTTGCAAGGCTGAAATGCCCAAGATTTTTTTTCTCAATTAATGTAGACATTTGCGAAGAAGCCGAAGAATTTTTTGTGTTCCCTGGTTAGCGTCTACATATGAAGTTATGATTTATGAATGTCATCATCATCATAGACAGTCCCTCGAAATCGAGGAAGACTTGCTTCCACTCTTAATGAGTTCTTCGGTGACTGAACAGTCCAATACGGGAATTACAGTCTCTGTCACAGATGGGACAGACAGTGGCTGAAGGAAAGGTTGGGTGGGGAGTCTGGTTTGCCACATGCTCCTTCCGCTGCCTGCGCTTGTTTTCTGCATGCTCTCGGCATTGAGACTCGAGGTGCTCAGCGCCCTCCCGGATGCACTTCCTCCACTTAGGGTGGTCTTTATCAAGGATGCTTTGAGGGTGTCCTTGAAGCATTTCCACTGCCAACCTGGGTCTCGCTGGCCGTGTAGGAGTTCCGAGTAGAGCGCTTGCTTTGGGAGTCTCGTGTCGGGCATACGAACAATGTGGCCTGCCCAGCGGAGCTGGTCGAGTGTGGTCAGTGCTTCGATGCTGGAAATCCCTATTAGTCGGGAAATTATGTTGGGGAAATTGATGGGACTGAAGGCCGATAAATCCCCAGGGCCTGATGGTCTGCATCCCAGAGTACTTAAGGAGGTGGCCTTGGAAATAGCAGATGCAATGACAGTCATTTTCCAACATTCCATAGACTCTGGATCAGTTCCTATGGAGTGGAGGGTAGCCAATGTAACCCCACTTTTTAAAAAAAAAAAGGAGGGAGAGAGAAAACGGAATTAAAACCAGTCAGCCTGACATCAGTAGTGGGTAAATTGATGGAATCAATTATTAAGGATGAAATAGCAGCGCATTTGGAAAGAGGTGACATGATAGGTCCAAGTCAGCATGGATTTGTGAAAGGGAAATCATGCTTGACAAATCTTCTGGAATTTCTTGAGGATGTTTCCAGTAGAGTGGACAAGGGAGAACCAGTTGATGTGGTATATTTGGACTTTCAGAAGGCTTTCGACAAAGTCCCACACAAGAGATTAGTGTGCAAAGTTAAAGCACATGGGATTGGGGGTAGTGTGCTGACGTGGATTGAAAACTGGTTGACAGACAGGAAGCAAAGAGTAGGAGTAAATGGGGACTTTTCAGAATGGCAGGTAGTGACTAGTGGGGTACCGCAAGGTTCTGTGCTGGAGCCCCAGCTGTTTACATTGTACATTAATGCTTTAGACGAGGGGATTAAATGTAGTATCTCCAAATTTGCAAATGACACTAAGTTGGGTGGCAGTGTGAGCTGCGAGGAGGATGCTATGAGTCTGTAGAGTGACTTGGATAGGTTAGGTGAGTGGGCAAATGCATGACAGATGAAGTATAATGTGGATAAATCTGAATGGTGACAGATTAGGAAAAGGGGAGGTGCAACGAGACCTGGGTGTCATGGTACATCAGTCATTGAAGGTTGGCATGCAGGTACAGCAGGCGGTTAAGAAAGCAAATGGCATGTTGGCCTTCATAGCGAGGGGATTTGAGTACAGGGGCAGGGAGGTGTTACTACAGTTGTACAGGGCCTTGGTGAGGCCACACTTGAAGTATTGTGTACAGTTTTGATCTCCTAATTTGAGGAAGGACGTTCTTTCTATTGAGGGAGTGCAGCGAAGGTTCACCAGACTGATTCCCGGGAAGGCAGGACTGACATATCAAGAAAGACTGGATCAACTGTGCTTGTATTCACTGGAGTTCAGAAGAATGAGAGGGGATCTCATAGAAATTTTTTAAATTCTGACGGGTTTAGACAGGTTAGATGCAGGAAGAATGTTCCCAACGTTGGGGAAGTCCAGAACCAGGGGTCACAGTCTAAGGATAAGGGGTAAGCCATTTAGGACCGAGATGAGAGAAACTTCTTCACCCAGAGAGTGGTGAACCTGTGGAATTCTCTACCACAGAAAGTTGTTGAGGCCAATTCACTAAATATATTCAAAAAGGAGTTAGATGTAGTCCTTACTACTCGGGGGATCAAGGGGTATGGCGAGAAAGCAGGAATGGGGTACTGAAGTTGAATGTTCAGCCACGAACTCATTGAATGGCGGTGCAGGCTCAAAGGGCCGAATGGCCTACTCCTGCACCTATTTTCTATGTTTCTATGTTGGTCTGGTCGAGAACACTGAATGTAGGACTTGGGAGGCACCAGAGGAAAAGGATTTCTCCAGAACTAGTGCTGAAGGTATTTTACTATCTTTGGGTCAAATATTTTCGAAATACTTTCAGCGTAATGAAGATCACGGTTATTAATTTCAGCCCATGAAACCGGAACAGGAGAGGCCCGTGTCTGCAATATTTTAGTACCCCACTCACGCCTTCGCCACTCACTGAAAATGAAACAACTCATTTTTATGCTGTTCCTCATCCTGTGGAGTTTAAAGAAAGAAGGAACCCATATTTATATAGCACCTTTCATGTCCTCACCACCTCCCAATGTGTTCTGCAATTGAACGCCAGTGGGGGCCAGCAGCCCTGGCTGATCACTTTTCCTCTATAGGCCAATGTCAATTGAAAGAAAGACCTTGCAGTTCTATAGTGCCTTCCACAACATCAGGATGTCTCAAAGGGATATAGACAGGTTAAGTGAGTGGGCAAAAATTTGGCAGATGTGGGAAAATGTGAGGTTATCCACTTTGGCAGAAATAATAGAAAAGCAAATTATAATTTAAATGGAGAAAACTTGCAGAGTGCTGCAGTAAAGAGAGACCTGGAGGTCCTTGTGCATGAAACACAAAATGTATGCCGGTGCAGCAAGTAATCAGGAAGGCAAATGTTGGCCTTTATTGCAAAGGGGTGAGAGTATAAAAGCAGAGAAGTCCTGCTACAACTGTACAGGATATTGGTGAGGCCACACCTGGAGTTCTGCGTACAGTTTTGGTCTCCGTATTTAAGGAAGGATATATTTGCATTGGAGGCTGTTCAGAGAAGGTTCACTGGGTTGATTCCGGAGATGATGGGGTTGACTTATGAGGATATGTTGAGTAGGTTGGGCCTATACACATTGGAATTCAGAAGATTGAGAGGTGATCTTATCGAAACATATAAGATAATGAGGGGGCTCGACAAGGTGGATGCAGAGAGGATATTTCCACTCATAGGGAAAACTAAAACGAGGGCACATAGTCTCAGGCCGCCCATTTAAAACTGAGATGAGGAGGAATTTCTTCTCTCAAAGGGTTGTAAATCTGTGGAATTCTCTGCCTCAGAGAGCTGTGGAGGCTGGGTCATTGAATACATTTAAGGCGGAGATAGACAGATTTTTGAGCGATAAGTGAGTAAAGGGTTATGGGGAGCAGGCAGGGAAGTGGAGCTGAATCCATGATCAGATCAGCCATGACCTTATTGAATGGCGGAGCAGGCTCAAGGTGCCAAATGGCCTACTCCCGCTCCTATTTCTTATGTTCTTATGTTCTTAAAGCATTTTACAGCCAGTGCCAGTCGTGGCTCAGTGAGCAGCACTCTCTTGCCTCCGAGTCAGGTTTATGGGTTCAAGTCCCACTCCAGGGTCTTGAGCCCAGAAATCCAGGCTGACACTCCCAGTGCGGTACTGAGGGAGCGCTGCACTGTTGGAGGTGCCGTCTTTCGGAATGAGATATTAAACTGAGGCCCCGTCTGCCTTCTCAGGTGGACGTAAAAGATCCCATGGCACTATTTCAAGCTGGCCAATATTTATCCCTCAATTATCATAACAGAAACAGATTATTTGGCCATTATCACATTGCTGTGTGTGGGATCTTGCTGTGCGCTAAGTGGCTGCAGCGTTTCCCACATTACAACAGCGATTACACTTCAAAACAGTACTTCATTGGCTGTGAAGCGCTTTGAGACGTTCAATGGTCGTGAAAGGCGCTATATAAATCCAAGTCTTTCTTTCTTTCAATGAAGTACTTTTTGAAGTGCAGTCACTGTTGTAATGTAGGGAAATGCGGCAGCCAATTTCCACACAGCAAGCTCCCACAAACAGCAATGTGATAATGACCAGGTAAACAGTTTTATTTTAGTGATGTTTCCCTGGTGTAGATCAACTCAGTCACCACAGAGGAGGAACTGTGCATGCGATCTTCTTGGTTCAGTATTCCACACAGCAATCTGTGGTCCATCAGGAAAATACAGATTGTCAGCTTTAACCAGCTGTGTATTGTAAGGGTGCTAGTCAGGATCTTGCCTGTTGTGTAAAGTATGGGCTGTACAGTCATGACATTTTATACATGTAATGTACAGTTATATAGTCAGGTCTTATATGGGTTATGCAGTTATACTGTGGCTCAGTGGACAGCACTCTTGCCTCTGAGTCAGATTCCAGGGACTTGAGCACATAATCCAGGCCGACACTCCTCGTGCACTACTGAGGGCGTGCTGCACTGTCGGAGGGACAGTTCTGAGGGACCGCTGCACTGTTGGAGGGGCAGTACTGAGGGAGTGCTGCACTGTCGGAGGGGCAGTACTGAGGGAGTGCTGCACTGTCGGAGGTGCCGTCTTTTGGAAAAGACATTAAACCGAGGCCCCGTCTGCTCTGCTGGGTGGGTGTAAAAGATCCCACGGCCACTATTTCGAAGAAGAGCTGAGGAGTTTTCATCTTTGTTCTGGGCCAATATTTATACCTCAACCAACATTGCTGAATAAAAGCAGATTATCTGGTCATTATCATGATCTTATCGAAACGTATAAGATTATGAGGGAGCTTGACAAGGTGGATGCCGAGAGGATGTTTCCACTGATGGGGGAGACTAGAACTAGAGGGCATGATCTTAGAATAAGGGGCCGCCCATTTAAAACAGATGAGGAGACATTTCTTCTCTCAGAGGGTTGTAAATCTGTGGAATTCACTGCCTCAGAGAGCTGTGGAAGCTGGGACATTGAATAAATTTAAGACAGAAATAGACAGTTTCTTAAATGATAAGGGGTTGTGGGGAGCGGGCGGGGAAGTGGAGCTCAGTCCATGATCAGATCAGCCATGATCATATTGAATGGCAGAGCAGGCTCGAGGGATCGTGTGGCCTACTCCTGTTCCTATTTCTTATGTTCGTGGGAGCTTGCTGTGCGCAAATTTGGCTGCCGATTTTCCTACATTACGACAGTGACTACACTTCAAAAAGCAGTTCATTGGTTGTAAAGCGCATTAGGACATCCTGAGAATGTAAGTCCTTTCATTCTTTTATCCAGTCAGGATCCTTTACCTAGGATGTTCTGTTGGGGTTATTAGATCAGGACCTTTACATGGGGTATATGCATTGTCTGGGTTATCTCGTCTGAAATTTGAATAAAGTGGCCAAGGTTGATTATTATCTTGCTGCTAAGCATTCTCTAGTGTTCAAGTACTCCTGGACCAGGGAGCTAAATCAACTTGAGATCAAAGGTCGTCCCCTGAGCTAATGTTACATTCTGCCGCACTGTGTACAGGTGCCGGAGGTTATTGGAACACTATAGTACACACTGCTTGAGGACAATATTGTCTGGTGAATTGGAATGAGCGCAGCCATATAAAATATTCAGACAGAATACTGAATTACCTTTTAAAAGCAAATTACATTGTCAACCCATCAGATCTAATTTAGAATCACTTCTGGAGAAATACATTGCATTGTAAGAGCAGGCCGGGATTGTTCTCTTCAGTCAAACTCATTTAAAATCCTGACACCATGGCGAGAAGGAGTCATTAATAATCGGTTGATTTGTATAACTGGTCACTGCAAGTGCCTGACAACCTCACATCGCAAGAACATCACCACCTAACAGGGAACAATATGTCCCAAACGGTGCCAAGTCCCGGGGTCCCAGACTGGCGATGGGGTTGTCAGACCAACAGTGCACTGCGCGACATCTTCATCAATCAATGGTTGCCCAAACCCACACGTCTCCATTTTGTCTCATAAATTATTCTGGTGCCCGCTGAAATCTAAGGGAAGAGAACCATTAAAAGGCCGGAACATTAGGAAGGCAGAAACAGTTGTGTCATCTGAGTGCCTTTTATATATATATATATATATATATATGTGTATGTGTGTATCTCGTAATGTAAAATTGAATGACTTCTCCTCCAACTTTGATTCTTTCTGTTGAATGGCAAATCAAGAATTGACATATTGTGCCAACGTTGAGAAAGAAAGCTTTGATCTTCCGTTGTATTCTTTCTCTCTGACGGCCGATATTGCCGGGGAATAATTCCACAGGAACCGATACCCCGAGTGCTCATTCTTTGTATATGGATGTCAGTACTGTCAGCAACAACAAATTTATACAGCACCTTTAACATAGTAAAATGCTCCAAGGCGCTTCACAGGAGAGATTATCGAACAGAATTTGACACCGAGCCACATAAGGAGGTATTAGGGCAGATGACCACAAAGCTTGATTTTAAGGAGCGTTTTAAAGGAGGTTATTCTTCGGGGTGGGGAAGTCAGAGGACTTTAGGATGCCCTAAAGCGCTTCACAGCCATTGAAGCACTTTTTAAAATGTAATCACTGTTGTAATGTAGGAAACACTCCCACACACAGCAATGTGATAAATGACCAAATAATCTTTTAGTGTTTTAGTGATGTTGGTCGAGGGATAAATATTGGCCCCAGGATAGCGGGGATAACTCCCCTGCTCTGCTTCAAAATAGTGGCCATGGGATCTTTTATGACCACCTGAGAGAGCAGACGGGGCCTCGGTTTAACATCTCATCCAAAAGACGGCACCTCCGACATTGCAGCCCTCCCTCAGTACTGCACTGGGAGTGCCAGCCTGGAGTACGGGGCTCAAATCCCTGGAGTGGGGATTGAACCCACAACCTTCTGATTCAGAGGTGAGAGTGCTGCCCACTGAGCTACAGCTGACACCTTAACTTAACCTTCTATCTGAAGGATGGCATCTCCGACAGTGCGGCACTCCCTCAGCACTATAGGGGAGTACCAGTCTGGAAAGAAAGTTGCATTTCTATAGCGCCTTTCTTGACCTCAGGGCATCCTAAATCACTTTACAGCCAATGACGTACTTTTGAAGTGTAGTCACTGTTGCAATAAGCAAAATGAGAGGTGATCATATCGAAACTTATAAGGTAATGAGGGGGCTCGACAAGGTGGATGCAAAGAGGATGTTTCCACTCAGGGGAAACTAAAACTAGGGGATGTCGTTTCAGAATAAGAAGCCGCCCATTTAAAACTGAGATGAGGAGGAATTTCTTCTCTCAGAGGGTTGTAAATCTGTGGAGTTTTCTGCCATAGAGAGCTGTGGAGGCTGGGTCATTGAATATATTTAAAGCATAGATAGACAGATTTTTGAGTGATAAGGGAATAAAGGGTTATGGGGAGCGGGCAGGGAAGTGGAGCTGAATCCATGATCAGATCAGCCATGATCTTATTGAATGGTGGAGCAGGCCAAATGGCCGACTCCTGCTCCTATTTCTTTGTTTCCTGTATAAGAATATAAGAACATATGAGGGAGAAATATTGGCCAGGACACCGGGGAAAACTCCCCTGCTCTTCTTCGAAATGGTGCCATGGGATCCTTTACATCCACCTGGGAGAGAAGACAGGGCCTCAGTTTAACATCTCATCCAAAACACGGCACCTCTGGCAGTGCAGCACTCACTCAGCACTGCACTGGAGTACCAGTGTAGATTGTGTACCAGAACCCTGAATCTTGTGCCACTCACAGTCCAGCACACACTGGCAGATGGCTGTAAATGGCCTATGTTCATTTATCATAGAATCACAGAACGGTTACAGCACAGGAGGAGGCCATTCAGCCCGTCGAGCCCATGCCGGCTCTCTACAAGAGCACTTCAGCCAGTCCCACTCCCCCGCCCTTTCCCTGTAGCCCTGCAATTGTTTTCCTTTCAGGTACTTATCCAATTTCCTTTTGAAAGCCACGATTGAGTCTGCCTCCACCACCCTTTCAGGCCGTGCATTCCAGATCCGAGCCACTCGCTGCGTGAAAAAGTTTTTCCTCATGTCGCCTTTGGTTCTTCTGCCAATCGCCTTAAATCTGTGTCCTCTGGTTCTCGACCCTTCCACCAATGGGAACAGTTTCCCTCTATTTACTCTGTCCAGACCCCTCATGATTTTGAACACCTCGATCAAATCTGTCAACCTTCTCTGCTCCGAGGAGAACCACCCCAGCAGAGACTGCACACATTACACAACGTGCACTTGCTGTGATACCCACTCCATGTCCTCCCCCCTCCCCATCACACAGGATCAGACTGTTGCTGCAAATCAGCTGGCTAAATAAAAGACACAGGTGTCAAGCGCGCACGGCGTTTATTTTCTGTGTGACGGGCTTGCTGATTGCTGGCGGTCGCAGAGCAAACAAGCCTGCCGTTCGGGCGAACAGATCAATGGATCTGAGAATAGAAGCAAACAACAACTCCTTTGATGGGTAACAAGCTCCTATTATCTGCGCGGTGTCGGCAGAAGCAAGTGGCAGCTAGTTTAACATGCAGTGGGACTTCACTCTGCATTAAACTTTAATTGGACGGCAAGTGGAAATCAATGTGCAAACGGAACTCACAGCAAGCTAAAGAGATGGCCATGCGAGAGTTACAGCTTTGCACAGAAATGCAAGCCAGCCAGTGTTGTGAAGGTGCTGGCGGGACTAGCAGTTTACCATCACCCCCACCCCACAGCGATCCCTCCTTGTCTCCCCCTTTCTCCTCCTTCCGCTCCTGAAGGTGCTGTTCAGTCAGTGCTGGAGCGAGGGGCTCCGATATCTCCTCTCCAAGGGATGCGTCCGATAGAAGTAGCTCCTCTTTGTGTGTGTGTGAAGCCCTGGACAATGATTGTCAGCGGACCAATCCCCTGAATTGGTGGCTCAGTGGACAGCTCTCTTGCCTCTGAGTCAGAGGTTTGTGGGTTTGAGTCCCACTCCCGAGACTTGAGCACCATAATGTAGGCTGATACCGCCAGTGCCAGTACTGAGGGAGTGCCGCACTGTCGGAGGTGCTGTTTTTCGGATGACTCTCAGCTGTCCTCCTACCGGCACTAAAGAAAGATAGAACTTGCATTTATATCGTGCCTTGAACAAACACAGGGTGTTTAACTTACAACTAATGTGTCGTCCCTGTTGTAATGTGGCAAACGCAGCAGCCAATTTGCACACAGCAAGCTCCCACAAACAGCAATGTGATAATGACCAGATAATCTGTTTTAGTGATGTTGGTTGAGGGATAAATATTGGTCCAGGACACCGGGGAGAACCCCCATGCTCTTATGCTTGGAATCTTTCACATCCACCTGAGAGGGCAGACGGGGCATCGGTTTAACGTCTCATCCGAAAGATGGCACCCCCGACCGTGCGGCACTCCCTCAGCATTGGCGTTGAAGTATCAGCCTGTAGCGGGACTTAAACCCACCACCTTCTGGCTGAGAGGCGAGACGCTACACTATGGGCACAGCTGGCACCGCGGTAGTGCAGTGACTGGCGTGTGCTGTGTGGTCGTGCAGTGAGACTTCCGAGTGACTCGCCAGACGGTGCTGGTCACAGTCTCGCTGGAGGAGGACAGGGCTTGGTAACCGAGGGGGCCGCACACTGAGTGGAGGCGGGGGGGGGGGGGGGGTGGGTGGGTGACGAGGGGATTACCAGGGGGCCAGGCAAAGCTCCAGTTACCTCCCCGAATCGTGCTGACTTTTGCCAGGATTCTGTGCCCATTGTTTTCTCGCCCAAGGTAGCATTCTTCACACACCTCGGACAGTGGGCATCACCAGGCTAGTAGAACTTGGGGGGCATCACAGCCTGACCCGACATCCTGCTTGCACTAGCGGGAGTCACTGAAAAATGCCTGGGAACGGGATGCCCAGTTCCTCCTTCCCTCCGCTCTATACACCAACAAAACTTGCATTAATATAGTGCCTTTAACAAATTAAATATGACCCAAGGCACTTCATAGGAGCGATTATCAAACAAAATTTGACACCAAGCCACATAAGGCAATATTACGACGGGTCAAAGAGGTGGGTTTTAAGGAATGTCTTAAAGGAGGAGAGAAGGGGAGAGGTTTAGGGAGGGAATTCCAGAGCTTAGGTCCCAGGCAGCTGAAGGCCCGGCCATTCGATGGTGGAGCGATTAAAATCAGGGATGCTCAAGAGGCCATAGTTGGAGGAGCGCAGAAACCTCCGACGGTTGTGGGACTGAAGGAGATTGCAGAGATATGGAGGGGTGAG
The DNA here is from genome assembly GCF_044704955.1 of Pristiophorus japonicus. Lineage (NCBI taxonomy): Eukaryota > Metazoa > Chordata > Chondrichthyes > Pristiophoridae > Pristiophorus > Pristiophorus japonicus. The sequence continues at coordinate 16,936,567 of NC_091987.1, forward strand.
AGCCATGGAGGGATTTGAAAACAAGAATGAGAATGTTAAAATCGAGGCACTGCCGGACCGGGAGCCAATGTGGGTCAGCGAGCACAGGGGGTGACGGGCGAAGAGGAAGCACGTTTGGGTTAGGCAACAGAGCACAATCATCATTCCATAGAGCTGGGATCACGGCGGGAACCAGCTCCTTCAGGATCAGAGCAGAAGGGAAGACTTTAAAAACAAAGAGTGGGAAGGAGAAAATAACCTCGAGGGGGGGAAAGAGTTGAGAATGATGCATGGCGATTTTTGTTGGACTTTCAATCATCTGAAGATTGAAAGATCAATTTGAGCATGAGTCCTGTGCACGGGAGTAACGTGGGTTCCAGCTGTGGAACAAGGGTGCTCTGTGCTGCCAGAGTCCACAGACAGTCCCGGAATCGCTCTCCCCTTTCCTTTTTGGAGCTGACTTAATAAAAATGGATGAAATAATTCCAGCGGCGGGCAATGTGTTTAGCCGGAGCTGAAATGAGGACTGTAACTCTCCCAGTTAACGAGCATCAGCTCGTGCGCGACGTATAGAGCAGGATTTATAGAGCTGCTGGAGCACACATCAGACCCAAGCAAACCTTTCAGGTCAGGATGTAGAGCAGATGGAGGGCCGGGTTATATTTATTAAAGGGATAGCATAGAAACATAGAAATTTACAGCGCAGAAGGAGGCCATTTCGGCCCATCGTGTCCGCACCGGCCGACAAAGAGCCACATGGCCCTCGGTCAGCAGCCCCGAAGGTTACATATAAACCTATGAACAATGAACAATGGCGGAAAGGTAAAGAGCACCCAGCCCAACCAGTCCGCCCCACACGACTGCAACACGCCTTACACCGAAACATTCTACACTCCACCCCAACCGGAGCCATGTGATCTCCTGGGAAAGGCAAAAAAACAGATAAAAATCCAGGCCAATTTAGGGAGAAAAAAATCTGAGAAAATTGCTCTCCGACCCATCCAGGCAATCGAAACTCGTTCAGGAGATCACCCTGGCCTTATTCGATTCCCTGCAGTACTTACCATTATAAGGGGGAGAAAACATTTTGGCGGTTTTAACTCCCCCGTTCCATTGGCTCCAACGCACAACTTTTATACTGTTAGGATTGTAGAATAGTGCGGCACAGGAGGCCATTCGGCCCATCGAGTCTGCACCGGCTCATTCTAAGGGCAGTCCAGTCAGTCCCATTCTCCCCACTCTACCCTCGCTCATTCCCCATATCCCTTCAATTTTTCTCCTTTAAGTATTTATCAAATTCCCTTTTGAAGGGTACTATTTAGTCTCCCTCCACCACCCTATCAGGCAGTGCATTCCAGATCCTAACCACTCGTTAATTATTTTGTACTTTTGCTCTACTTTCTGCCAGTTTGGATATTAGATTTTTTTCCCCCAATTTTCTTTCTGTGTTGCATCACTCTGTGATTTGATGCTTTACTTAATCTAATTGGCTGACTTCCCAGGAACCCATTCAACATCACTTCCGCAATCCCCACGTGGTCGACTGCCACCTCTCTCACAGACTTGCATTGGAGGAGGTTCACTCGGTTGATTCCGGAGATGAGGGGGTTGACTTATGAGGAAAGGTTGAGTAGGTTGGGCCTGTACTCATTGGAATTCAGAAGAATGAGAGGTGATCTTATTGAAACATATAAGATAATGAGGGGGTTCGACAAGGTGGATGCAGAGAGGATGTTTTCACTCATAGGGGAAACTAAAACTAGGGGACATAGTCTCAGAATAAGGGGCCGCCCATTTAAAACAGATGAGGAGGAATTTCTTCTCTCAGAGGGTTGTAAATCTGTGGAATTCTCTGCCCCAGAGAGCTGTGGAGGTTGGGTCATTGAATATATTTAAGACGGAGATAGAGATTTTTGAGCGATAAGGGAATAAAGGGTTATGGGGAGCGGGCAGGGAAGTGGAGCTGAGTCCATGATCAGATCAGCCATGATCTTATTGAATGGCGGAGCAGGCACGAGGGGCCAAATAGCCTACTCCTGCTCCTACTTCTTATGTTCTTATGTTCTTACCTCTGATCCTCCGACGCTCCCTGAGCAATGCTACGTGTGGACTGCTAGCATCTATTGAGCTTGGGTTGGAGTGTTACCGCAGGAATTGAGCATGGCACTCCAGTGCAGTCGTGAGGGAGTGCTGCACCGTCTGTCGACGCAGGCAATCAGAGAACTCTGCGCTCCTCCAAATCCGGCCACTTATGCACCATTGGCTGCTCTACCTTCAGCCAGCTAGGCCCTAAGCTCTGAAATTCCCTCCCTAAACCTCTCCGCCTCTTCCTCCTTCCTTAATACCAACCACTTTGAACAAGCTTTTAGTCGCCTGTCCTAATATCTAATTACGATCCGATGAAGTATGTTTTCTGTCCGTGTCCTAACTCACACCAAGTCCCGCTCACCCATCACCCCCTGCACTCGCTGACCGACATTGGCTCCCAGTCTGCCAACGCCTTAATTTTTAAATTCTCATTCTTATTTTCACATCTCTCCATGGCCTCACCCCCTCCCTATCTCTGTAACCTCCTCCAGCCTCACAACCCCCCGAGATCTCTGCGCTCCTCCAAATCTGGCCTCTTGCACATCCCTGATTTCCTTTTCGCCACCATTGGCGACCGTGCCTTCAGCTGCCTGGGCCCCAAGCTCTGGAAATCACTCTCTAAACCTCTCTACATATCTCTCCTCCTAAAAGAAGCTTCTCAAAACCTACCTCTTTGACCAAGCCTTTGGTCACCTCCATCTCCTTATGTGTCTCGGTGTCAAATTGTGCCTGATAACACTCCTGTGAAGTGCTGTGGGATATTTTAGAGTGTTAAAGACGCTATATAAATGCGAGTTGCTTTCCTATATTGAAGGCGCTGGTTTAGGTGGACCTTACCAATCCCATTGCACTTTTCAAAGAGAAGAGCTGGGAGTTCTCCTGACATTCTAGGCAATAGTCCTTCCTCAAACAATGCCACCAAAAGATTATTCGTCTCACTTGTTGTCTGTGGGACCTTGCTGTGCCATGTCTGCCAACCTAACAACAGAGACTGCACTTCAAAAGCAATTCATCGGGTGCTTTGAGAAGCCCTGAGGGAGCGATAAGGTACTGGATTTAAAACAAGTTCTTTTCTGCCAGTTTAGTGTTGTTAGATGTTAACATAATATGGTTCATGAAACAACAAGCGTTTGACATGTTAATTCATGTTGGCTTTTCGGTTGAATATGTAGCATTTAGGAGCCGAGGGGGGTGACATTGAAACTGCTGGTTAAATATTAATGGTTGAAAGTGGGACATTGGTTTGGGTCTGCAGCACCTGGTGTTAAATGTTAGCACCTCAACAATAAAGCTAGTCTCCATGTTTTACATCACAAGGTTGCTGTGGGTCAGAGCCCCTTTGTGGCAGTTGTGTAACTCTCATTTCTTTGTGAATGTCCTTTCATGCTCATAAGGTCATCTCGGGTCAGCGGGAGTTGTGACATAATTGCTCCACTGCTACTCTCCGGAAGTGGGGCGTGAGTCTTGCTGAGGTAATGCCCCACAGTTGCCCCTCTATGGACCATGGCTGGGAACCCATTCTTCATCTTTGAACCTCCCACTCCCTCCCTCTTTCTGTAATCTCCAGCCCTACAACCTTCCGAGATCTCTGCGCTGCTCCAATCCTGGCCTCTTGCCTGATTCCCATCGCCCCACCATTGGCGGCCGGGCCTTCACCTGCCTGGGGCCCTGAGCTCCGGAATTCCCTCCCTAAACCTCGTTACCTCTCTCTGAGACACTCCTTAAAACCTACTGCTTCGACCAAGTTGTCCTAATATCTCCTCATGCTGCTCAGTGTCGAATGTTGTCTGATAACACTCCTGTGAAGCACCTTGGGATGTTTTTACAATACTAAATACGCTACAAAAATGTGAGTTGTTTTATGTGGAGTGTAGTCAGTAGGTTACATGTTACACAGAGGGTACTCAATGGCAGAGTGAGTAATATACTCCATAATTAAATCCCAGCCTGCCCACTAAGCACTGCTCTGTCTACAATGCTTAGTTCTTGCCCAGGAGAGAGTTTAATGCATGGGTATTTATATGTATGTATGTATATAGTTGGATTACATCGGATATACGGCACAGAAACAGGTTAGTCGGTCCAACTAGTCCATTCCGGCGTTTATGCTCCACTCGAGCCTCCTCCCGTCTTTCCTCATCTAAATCTATCAGCATAACCCTCTGTTCCTTTCTCCCTCATATGTTTGTCTAACCACCCCTTAAATGCATCGATACTATTCGCCTCAACCACTCCCTGTGAGAGCGAGTTCCACATTCTCACCTCTCTCTGGATAAAGAAGTTTCTCCTAAATTTCCTGTTGGATATCTTATATCGATGGCCTCTAGTTATGCTCTTCCCCACATGTGGAAACACTCTCTCTGTATCCACTCTGGCAAAACCTTTCATCATTTTAAAGACCTCTATTAGGTCACCACTCAACCTTCTTTAGAATATAAATGTTGAGGTTACAGTTGGCGTTGAATCTCCCCCCTAAATTAACATGGTAATTTCAAGAAGAGCCCAGAGCGGGGTCATGGAAGTTTGTAAACCAGGTTTAACACTGTGCACTGCACTGAAAGAAAAACGTATAGTTATATAGCGCCTTTCATGACCACCGGACGTCTCAAAGCACTTTACTTTTTGGAGTGTGGTCACTGTTGTAATGTAGGAAACGCGGCAGCCAATTTGCACACAGCAAGCTCCCACATACAGCAATGTGATAAAGACCAGATAATCTGCTTTTGTGATGTTGGTTGAGGATAAATATTGTCCAGGACACCGGGGATAACTCCCCTGCTTTTCTTCAAAATAGTGCTATGGGATTTTTTTACGTCCATCTGAGAGGGCGTGTTACACTTAACAGAAAGTGCTTGTGACACAAAAAGGAAGTGTGTGCTCTGTGCAAGGCTTCTAATTTGGAGACTCGGAAAATGTGCAGCTTTCTGATGATACGAGTGTGACGGGGGAAAGTGTTACAGGAAGTGCATGTAACAGCCAGCACACGTTAAAAAAATCCATGCACAGGCATCTTCCACCCTTCAAGATTTTGTTTGGAACCTGGAATAATAATAGGTCCTTCATTGAAAAAACTTGTGAACTTTTTGCCGCGGAAGCAAGTCATCCTCGATTCGAGGGACTGCCTATGATGATGATGAACACTTACAGCAAAATGTGCTCTACATGCAAGGTTTTGAAAATGTTGATCGATCCTGTAGGATCAGGGACCAGTGCTGGACAGGAACTGCGTACGTGCAAAGATAGACCAATAGAAAGAAAGCAAGCTCCTTTCACCACCTCAGTATGACCCAAGTGATTCACAGCGGTGATGAAGTACTTTTGAAGCGTCGATACTGTTGTAACGTTTGGAACCTCGGCAGCCGTTTTGCGCACAGCAAGCTCCCACAAACAGCAACGTGATAAATGACCAGAAAGTGCATCCAGGAGGGCGCTGAGCACCTCGAGTCTCGTCGCCGAGAGCATGCAGAAATCAAGCGCAGGCAGCGGAAGGAGCGTGCGGCAAACCAGTCCCACCCACCCTTTCCTTCAACAAGTATTTGCCCCACCTGTGACGGAGACTGTGGTTCTCGTATTGGACTGCTCAGTCACCTAAGAACTCATGCTAAGAGTGGAAGCAAATCTTCCTCGATTCCGAGGGACTGCCTTTGATGACGATCCCAGGACTCACGGGGATAACTCCCCTGCTCTTCTTCAAAAAGAGTGCCGCGGGATCTTTTACGTCCACCTGAGAGAGCAGCCCGGGCCTCGATTTTAGCGTCTCATCCGAAAGACGGCACCTCCGATAGCGCAGCGCTCCCTCAGCACTGCACTGGGAGCGTCAGCCTGTATTTTTATGCTCAAGTCTCTGGAGTGGGGCTTGAACCCAGAACCTTCGGACACCGAGGCGAGAGAGAGAGTGCTACCCACTGTGCCACGGCTGACACCTTGAACAGCAAGAGGCTTTATCATTCTGTAATTCCAAGGCAAACAAAATTTGAATTGCTGATTGACGAAGGAGTCACTTATCTTTGCACCTTGACTGAGAACGGGCCCAAGAGCCGCTTCTGTTGCTTGATCTGGGCGGGGGAGGGGGTGGATCCAGCCGCGTTCCACACTGGGTTATACTTTAATACTTAAGAGCTCTTTCTCAATGAACTCTTTGTCAATCTTGCTTTCCTTTCATCGGTTTGAAAAAAAAGCAGCTGGAGATGTGTGTGTGTGTTGGGGCTGATAGAGGCGTGTGGGACTAGAGGCAACAGATTAGTCCAATGCACTCTTTAGCTAAAACTTTTGAAAACCAAGCTGCCAGGCGAACGAGAGGGTTGCAAAATCTTTCTTTTGTTCTGAAGTTTTAATGTTGCCTTGTTCAACAGGGAAAGCCCAGAATAAAAGCTTTCCCCTGCCTGCAGTCAGCTTGGCCCAGATAGTATCACTCTTGCCTCCCCAAGTAAGAAGCTTAGTGGGTCCAAGCCCCAATCCAGAGATTGTTTTATCCTTTAAGACGATCCTTAAAACCTACCTCTTTGACCAAGTCTGCCCTAATTTCTTCTTAGGTGGCTCGGTGTCAAATTTATTTGTCTTTCCTTGAAACAATCCCGTGAAGCGCCTTGCGATGTTTTTACTCCGTTAATCATAGGCAGTCCCTCGGAATCGAGGAAGACTTGCTTGCACTCCTGAAGCGAGTTCTTTGGTGGCTGAACAGTCCAATACGAGAGCCACAGTCCCTGTCACAGGTGGGACAGATAGACATTGAGGGAAAGGGTGGTTTGCCGCACGCTCTTTCCGCTGCCTGCGCTTGCTTTCTGCGTGCTCTCGGCGGCGAGACTCGAGGTGCTCAGCGCCCTCCCGGATGCACTTCCTCCACTTAGGGTGGTCTTTGGCCAGGGACTCCCAGGTGTCAGTGGGGATGTCGCACTTTATCAGGGAGGCTTTGAGGGTGTCCTTGTAATGTTTCCGCTGCCCTTGTTAAAGGCGCTATATAAATACACGTTGTTGTTGTTGTGGACTCGTATGTTTAAAAAAAACCATACCCACTCGCTTTTTCTAGCAGTGGCCATATAGTAGAGTGGGGAACCCTGGATATTTATCCTCTTCCCCCCCCCCCCCCCACCCAACAACTACCTCCACAGTCTCCCCACCGCCAACATAGCACCCCTTTCACCATCCTGAGCAAGACCACCTCCAGTCCAGTGTACTGACAACAACAACTTTCATAGAAACGTAGAAAATAGGTGCAGGAGTAGGCCATTCGGTCCCTCGAGCCTGCACCACCATTCAATACGATCATGGCTGATCATGCAACCTCAGTACCCCTTTCCTGCTTTCTCTCCGTACCCCTTGATCCCTTTAGCCGTAAGAGCCACATCTAACTCCCTTGCATTTATATAGTGCCTTTAACATAGCAAATCGACCCATGGCGCTTCACAGGAGTGTTATTAAACAAAAGTAGACATCGAGCCACATAAGGAGATGTTGTGACAGCTTGGTGAAAGGGGAAGATTTTAATGAGCAACTTAAAGGAAGAGAGAGAGAGAGGCGGAGAGGTTTTAGGGAGGGAATTCCAGAGCTTGGGGCCCAGGCAGCTGAAGGCACGGCCAGCAATGGCAGAGCGATGGAAATCGGGGGATGCGCAAGAGGACAGAATTGGAGGAGTGCCCAGATCTCGGAGGGTGGTGGGGCTGGAGGAGGTTGCAGAGAGAGGGAGGGATTTGAATACAAGGATGAGAGTTTTGATCCTTTCGGGGGGGGCTGTGGGAGGGAGAGGCCTTTAAGGTTAAATGTCAGCGCACATCTGGAAATGGAAATGTGGTGCTTTTGAACGAACAAGAAGATTTAATCCTTTTAAGCCCCAGACCCCCACTCTCCAGACAATTATGACTTCGGTAACAAGGAAGGTTACAGACTTCACATGAAAGATACATGCATTGGGTGTTCATTATTCAAAGAGGACGCTCAATAAAAACCACAAAACCAGCTGGCAGATGCAATAAGGAACATGAATGGGATGAGGCATGACATTTTAAAGCTACACGACACTGCTGTTATTGTTCGTGATTCACTGCTTAAAATAATGAAAAACAAAATTAACTGGATGCTTAAAGGGGAAATATTCTGTTCAAGATTGGACTTGCATTTCTATAGCGCCTTTCACAACCTCAGGATGTTCCAAAGCATTTTGCAGCCAATGAAGTACTTTTCGAGTGTAGTTACTGTTGTAGTGCAGGTAAATGCCGAAGCCAATTTGCGCACAGCAAGCTCCCACAAACAGCAATGTGATCAGATCATCGCTTATTGAGTGATGTTGGTTGAGGGCTAAATATCGGCCCAGGACACTGCGGAGAGCCACCCCCACTTCCCCGCTCTTCTTCGAGATTGTGGCGTGGGATCTTTCTCATCCATTCGAGGGGGCAGACGAGGCCCCCGGAGAGGGTTTGAAAACCTTTGCGGTGAATTTCCACACGGATTCTCCCACTCGTTCGGGAGGGGCCATTCGGGCGAGTCGCTGGAGGGCGTGGCTGCCCCCCCACCGGAGCCTGAACCCGAGCAACTGTCAGCGCCTCCCGTGAAGGTGGGGTGGGGGGAGAGGAAGAAATGGGCGTGGGAGGAGGGCGAGCGAGAATTTACAGCGCACATTAACACCCAGCAAAACAGGGCGCACTTGAGCCCGAAGCTAACTGCAGATGGCATCAGCTAGAGAGGACCAGCTCCGTTGGGCAAGCCACATTGTCCGCACGCCCGACACAAGACTCCCAAAGTAAGCGCTCTACTCGGAACTCCTACACGGCAAGCCAGCCCCAGGTGGGCAGAGGAAACGTTACAAGGACACCCTCAAAGCCTCCCTGATAAAGTGCAACATCCCCACCGACATCTGGGAGTCCCTGGCCAAAAATCGCCCTAAGTGGAGGAAGTGCATCCGGGAGGGCGCTGAGCACCTCGATTCTCGTCGGCGAGAGCATGCAGGAAACAAGCGCAGGCAGCGGAAGGAGCCTGTGGCAAACCAGTCCCACCCACCCTTTCCCTCAACGACTATCTGTCCCACCTGTGACAGAGACTGTAATTCCCGTATTGGACTGTTCAGTCACCTAAGAACTCATTTTTGGAGTGGAAGCAAGATTTCCTCGATTTCGAAGGACTGCCCATGATGATGACTAGATCCCGAAGCTAACTGCAGACGGCATCAGATAGAGAGGTTTTAGACGGAGTGTACAGGTGTGCGGTGAAGCTGTGATTGATCGAATAAACACTTAGACTGCTAAAGATGCCGGACTTCACATCAGCCTCATCTGAGCAATCAATATCCTTCTTGGAAACAGATGGCGGAAACCTACAAATCTTTATCTGAATCTGTATTGATTTTCCAGAGAGCCACGAAATGAAATTGAATAATTTTTTTAATTCGTTCTCGGGACGTGTTGCCGGGGAGTGGGGTCGCTGGCATTTATTGCCCATCCCCTGGACTGAGCGTCTCAACTAGGCCGCTTCAGAGGGCGGTGAAGCGTCAACCATGTTGGTGTGGGGATTGGAGTCACATGGAGGCCCAGACCGGGTAAGGGCGACAGATATCCTTCCCTAAAAGGACATTAGTGAGTTAGTTGGGTTTGTACAATGATCTGACAGCTCCATGGTTACTTTACCTGATACACGCGTTTTATTTTCAGAATTTATCAATTCAATTCAAATTCTCAAATGGACGTACTGGTGGGATTTGACTTCACCTTCTCTGTGGATTTTGGATTCCAAGTCCATTAATACACTAGTCCATTAGTACCCGTATTTATCATGATTGCTTCTCCCGCTCCCCAATGTTATCCATAAGTTGGACTGAGGTAAGCTTCCATTGTCACCTTCGTCTCTCATGCTCCCCGACTCAAAAGGCCATTCCTCGTCCATACATCCCAGTATTATCGGGGCATGTTTTAACTCCCACTGCCTGGTGCAAACTGGGTGTAACCTTCAGCCGCCTGGGCCCTAAGCCCTGAAATTTCCTCGTTGTACCCCTTCACCTCTCTACTGCTCTCGCTTCCTTTAAGACCCTCCTTAAAACTCACCTTTGACCAAACTTTTGTTTCACCTATCTTAATATCTCCTTATCTGGCTCAGTGTCAAATTCTGTCTGAAACGCCCTTGTGCAGCACCTTGGGCAATGACCCCACTTGATTTTTTATGCGGGTGCGCGATCGCTTTAATGGGCTGCGCGGCCCATTTAAAGTTTTGCGTGCTCGAAATTTCACGTTTGAAAAGCTGGTGCCGGACTGTGTGGGAGCAGGAGCTGAGGACCTTGCTGCTATTTGAACCGTGACTGAGTGAGAGTCCTGTCCTAGTAACAGCTGGCGCACTTTCACCCGATGACCTGCGGTGTAATATGCCAGCTGTGGCTCAGTGGGCAGCACCCTTGTCTCTGAGTCAGAAGATCGTGGGTTCAAGTCCCGTTCCAGAGATATGGAAACATAGAAACATAGAAAATAGGTGCAGGAGTAGGACATTCGGCCCTTCGAGCCTTCCAGCCTGCACCACCATTTAATAAGATCATGGCTGATCATTCAAACTCAAATTCTGTCTGAAACACTCTTGTGCAGTGCTTGACCCCACTTGAGCTCAAAATTCCAGGCTGACACTCCCAGTGCAGTGCTGAGGGAGCGCCGCACTGTCGGAGGTGCCGTCTTTCAGATGAGATATTAAACGAGGCCCTGTCTGCTCTCTCAGGTGGACAATCCCACTGCAATGTTTCAAACAGGAGCAGGGAAGATCTCCCCAGTGTCCTGGCCGATACTTATCCCTCAATCAACATCACTAAAACAGATTATCTGGTCATTATCACATTGCTGATTTGGGATCTTGCTGTGCACGTTTCACACATTACAACAGTGACCACACTTCAAAAAGTACTTCATTGGCTGGAAAGCGCTTTGGGACGTCCTGAGGTCGAAGTACTTTCCTTAAATCTGTTTTAGAAAACGGATTGTGAGGATTTTTATTGACATTTTTTTTCAAAATAACGTGAACTGGGAAGCAAGGTGAGCTGTGTTTTAAGAAGACATGCAGCTGGTGAAATGAACGCGTGTGTGTGTGTGCAATCGGCAGAAGGCGCTAGAGACTGTTTTTTTCTGCAATTTTCTCTGTCCTATGCTATCCCTCTCTCTCATTACCCTTGCGGTACATTGTGTGTGATAGGCACAGGGAGCGAGTGTACTCGATCAGACTGGACAGGCCATCACATCCCTTGCAGAATATGTCGGTGATGGGCAGCGTGACTTTCAGCAGCTCTGGTACTGCTCCCAGTCTGCAAGGGGGTAGACATATAGCTCAGCTCCCGTTCCAAACATCTTCCTGCAGGGAAACCTTCAACGCAAAACAACAAAAGATGCAGGTGGTTGAATTTTGGTGATCGGTATCTCTCTCTCTGTACAGCTCATCTCTGGCCCCCTTTGCCTGCAATAACTGCAAGTTCAGTCTAAATGGCCCAATTCCACCCCCCCCACACACACACACACACACTCATCAAAAGAAGAGGGGGGAAATGATTCAAGGAATTAAAATGCCAATGCTGAAATAAAAACACAGTCCGAGCTGGGACTGAATACAGGGGGATATTTTTGTATAACCAGTCATGTCAAGCTACTGAACAATGTCAAATAAAACCACAGTCCACATTTAATCTTTCCCTTATCGCTGAGGGAACTCTTTAAAACAAACAAAATAAATAGGAGCGAATGATTTTCACGCAATAGTTTAGCAAACTGTAATTTTCACGCAATAATTTAGCAGGGGCAGAGAGGAGTGACATTTGTTTGTGTTTGTCTACAATCTATCCTGACATGTTTGGAGTTAAACGATGACTGATTGAGTGGTTGGAAACATTGTTTGAAAGTACTGAAAGTGCTTGTGTGTATATATACAGCGTGCACTGCGCCCAGATGGGGGTCGAACTGTCTTTGCGAACTGCAGTCTCGATTATTGTTTGTTGAATTGGAGGAGTTAGGGAGAGAGGGGGAACCTGACAATCTGAGCGTTAGCAGCTTTTTGTTCAAACCACACACAAAAAAATCATTTATTTTTTCTGGCTGATCTGCAAATGAACATTGAGAGCGTTTGACCGCTTGCCAAATTTTTACTCCGGCTCTCTCTCTTTTTGAGATGAATGGTTGAATCCAGACCTGCCCTTTTCTGACTCTCTCTCCACCCCTTTTTTTCCCAAGTTGTGTGTGTGTGTGTGTGTGTGTGTGTGGATTTCTCTCTGTGCATGTGTCATTTCAGAGCGGTGCTTGCTCACAGCACATCAGTGTGTGTGTGTGTGTGTGTGTGTTAGTGAGTGTTGGACTGAAGGATACAGATACACACACACACACATACACCAGGTTAGTCATTGAAATAAGGCTTCCAGTATCAAGACACACACACACACACACACACACAGGAGGAATGCAACCGGATTATTCTGAAGCTTTTGGCCATAAGGAGAAGGCACAGGGTGGAAATCAAACGCTATTGATCCCAGTTTAAACTCTGCTGGTCACCAGGAATCTAACGGTGGGGAGATTTTTTTTGGGGGGTGGGGGTTGGGGAAGGAGGAAGAGGTGGACTTCCAAAAGATAAAATGCAAGGATTTTGAATTCGCATCGCCGATCTGTGCTACTGAACTCCGCTCTGCAGAGCTGGGGGAGAAAGTTGAGAGAGAGAGCCTGTTCCGGAGTGTCTTGTGGATTGTGCCGAAGGTTTGCTGAGTGATTTGGACCCGAGTCCCAGCCACAGAACCCGGGCTTGTGTGAAGACATTGGGAGACCAGACTGCCTCCCTTCAGTCGCTAGGGGAACTATTTCAACTTGCTGCTTGCTGTCGCCTCTCTATTTATCTCACCTCTCTCTCAACAAATTCTATTTTGTTGTCTCGGCGTGTTTTCTGTCTTCCCTCGCTCTATCCCTTTTGGAAGTTGTCTGACCGCCGGAACACTCCACTCTCCAACCTCCCCACCGCCAGCAGTAATGCCAGGATGGGCTTGCTGACATATTTCGTTGCCTGTGGATTAATTTCCCAAGTTTATGGTAAGTCCCTTTTTTAAAAAAAAGTCAGGCTTTGGAGGAAATGCACTGGGAAAGCCAGCGGGCTGCAATATGTGGAGCGGTTGTCTTTGGTTGTGTCTGGGCTGATGCAGAGAATGGTGCAATTTGTCAGCAAGTTGGGGCTCGGGATGTGTGCTTGCTGTCTGTTCTGAAAGAATGCAGAAAGCAACACTTTTGCAAAGCTTGTGACTTTAAATATATACAATGTACCACTGCCTTACAGATGTTTAAACCGCATGAATGTACCCTTCGCGTTAAAATGTGCAACTTGAAAGATTCAGCTTGAGGCTGGAATGTTGGTCGCCTCAGTCAAAGAATCGATGTTTTACAGAAAGCAAAAGCTTAATGCACTCACAGGGGCCAATTTAAGACCGAGGCGGTGTGTGTGTGTGTGTGTGTGTATAAAGGGGTTACAATCCCTGGGATTTTAAGGTGAGGGGTGCGATTGCGGTTGAGTTGGGCAGAGCAAGGGATTTAGGAGTGTGGTTTTGAAATCACCTTCTCTCCATCTCTCTCACACAGAGAAGCTTTTCGCAGCATGCATTATTGTTTTTGAGGGAGCGTCTACTCTTTAATATCCTTAAATCCAAGCGGCCACATCAGTATTGGTCACCTTGATCACAGGGAGCACTAGTGGAGCGAGACTTCAGGAGAACTGGGATGGTCCCCTCACCCTGCTGCTCTGTGTCTGATAGTCAACGAGGAATCCCTCTCCTTATCTAACCGAGTCATTGTGGACAAGCTTTCGCGGCATGTGTCCAACTGGATGAAACGCATGTTCGGAACAAAAATGTTACTCGAGCTGGGTTAGTGAGAAGGGACAGGTCTGGGGCTCAGTGGCTGGTGAGATTCTGCTGGTGACTGGCAGAGAGGGGGAGACAGAGAGGGGAGAAGGCGGATCGATGGGCAGATGATGGGTGTTCGGACCAGCTCAGTCCATACGATGCTCACCCACAGTCCAAGAACATTACCGTTATTAACCCCCCCAAACCCGAGGCGATCTGCACGGTCACAGTGCCAGAGTTTGGATGGGGAAGATTGGGACCCGGCTTGTTAGTTCGGTAGATATTTTTGGTCGCGAATTCTTGTTCATTTAATGTCAACTAGTTCAACTAGTCCGTGATTTTCCTCCCCTCCCTCCATTCCTTCTCCTCAGCCCCTCCACCTCTCCCTGCCCTTCCTTCATCCCTTCCTCCCCTCCCTCCAATACCTCCTTCCCTCTTCCTCCCCTCCCCCCTCCATTCCTTCCCTCCAATCTCTCTCTCCATCCCCCCCATCTCTGCTTCCACCCCTCCCCTTCCTTCATCCCTCCCGCCATTCCTTCCCTCCTTCCACTACCTCCTTCTCTCTTCCTCCCCTCCCTTACCTCCCTTCACCCTTTCTTCCCTTCCTTCATCCCTTCCTCCCCTCCCTCCCTCCATCTCTCCCTCCCGACATCCATCGCTCCCTTCCTCCCCTCCATCCACCCCTCCCTCCCCTTCCTCCATCTCCAAGTCCCTCCTCAGCCTTTCCTCCCCTCCCTTACCTCCCTCCGCCCCTTTCTTCCCCAGCCCCCATCCCTTCCTCCCAAGTCCAGCGTGATTCTGAGTTGAATGAGTTTGACCTGTGACCCAGTCCATTCACCCAGAGCTTCCCATTTAACAAGAGGACCTTTAACACCAAGGTCATTGAATTAAAGTGACATTATATTGAGGATCCTGGACTGTCAAAACCAGCCTCTGTGAGAATCTATTCAGTGTAAGTCGTCATCTTGATAGAATCAAGTCAAAGCAGTTAGAATAATCTGCTCCCAATTCAAATTATTCACATTATCTGAACATTTGTCTTTTTAGCACAACCTCCCACTTTCAATAACACCGTGTTGTTAACATTGCTCAATTTAAATGATTGGATAACTCTTTTTTTTTTACCGCAAAGAACGGGGTTAGAAATGCTGAGTGGAGTATAGTTACAGTCTGCACACATCTGGTAAATCGTAAGAGGGCATCATTTCCCAGCCCTTCGCATTTACAATTCCAGTTATGTCAAATCAGTTCCATCCTGCATCAGTCAGAGGAGGGGGAGGGAAGGGAGGGAAAGGGAGAGGAAGGAGAGGGAGGGAGGGAAAGGAAGGAGAGGGAGATAAGAGAAGGGAGGGAAGTAAAGGGGAGGAGAGGGAGGTAAAGAGAGGGAGGGGAGGGAAGGGAAGCAGAGGGAAGGGATGAGAGGGAGGGGAGGGAAGGAGAGGGAGAGAAGGAAGGGAATGAGAGGGAGGGAAGGAGAGGCAGGGAAGGGAAGGAGAGGGGGGGAGGGAGGGAGAGAAAAAGAAGGAGGGAAAGGAGGGAGAGAAGGGAAGGGAGGGTGAGGGAAAAGAGGAATGGAGGGAGAGGGAGGGAAGGGAAGGAGAGAGAAAGAAGGGAGTGGCAGGAGGGAGGGGAAGGGAAGGAGAGGGAGGGGGAAGGGAGGGGAGGGGCAAGGAGTGATGGGAAGTGGGGAAAGGTAAGGAATGGGTAAGGGAGGGGAGAGGAAGGAGAGTGGAAGAGGAAGGAGAGGGGGAGGGAAGGACGATTGGAAGTGCTGAATGGGGACAGGGCTAGGGAGGGGTGGGGGAAAGGAAAGGAAAGATGGGGAGTCATAAAGAGGAGGAGAGGGGGAAGAGTGGGGTGAATGGGGGAAGAGGAGGGGATCAGATGCAAATTGCATCGGCGATGATTATTCTCCTGCAAAAGGTGATGGTGGGGAGCAGGTTAGGGGTCCGACAGTATCTGATGGGTGGGGAGCAGGTTAGGGGTCCAACAGTGTCTGATGGGTGGGGAGCAGGTTAGGGGTCCGACAGTGTCTGATGGGTGGGGAGCAGGTTAGGGGGTCGAAACATGTCAAGGGGTCGGACAATGTCTGATGGGTGGGGAGTATGTTAGGTGTCGGACAGTGGTCTGATGGGTGGGGAGTAGGTTTGGGGTCGGACAGTGTCTGCTGGGTGGGGAACAGGTGAGGGGTCGAACAGTGTCTGCTGGGTGGGGAGCAGGTTAGGGAACTTGTATTTGACAAAAAGAAACGTTTGCAGGTTTAATTTCCTCTCTGTGATATTCTCAGCACTCCAGTTAACACGACGGTATAAATTCCCTACCCTCTCCTTCCGTTCTCTCCTTCACTGCCCTTCTTCCTATTTCTCCGTTCTCCCCTTCCCTCCTCTGCCCTCCCCCTTCCCATCCCCTCTTTGCCCCTCCCCTTCCCCCTATTTGTCCTTCTTCTCCTTTCTCCCATTCCCCTTCCCTCTCCTCCCCTGCACTTCCCCTTCCCCTCTTCCAGTCCCTCCCTTTCACCACTCCTTCCCTCTATCTGTCTCCCTCTCCCCCTCCCTCTTGGAATGTGGTGATCACGAGAACACTGTACATGAGTGGGAGATATATAGACGAGGTTACTTGCATTGTAGGACTCTGTTCCAGACACCCACAGTAACCCCCCTCCCACAGTAACCCCCCTCCCACAATAACCGACCTCCCACAGTATCCCCTTCCCACAGTATCGCCCCTCCCACAGAATCCCTCTCCCACAGTATCCCCCTCCCGCAGTAACCCCCCTCCCACAATAAGCCCATCCCACAGGCCCCTCCCACAGTAACCCCCTCCCACAGTCCCCTCCCAAAGTACCCCCCCCTCCCACAGTAATCCCCTCCCACAGTAACCCCCCCTCCCGCAGTTAACTCTGATGTTTTGACCCATTAAATGCAGGACCCCTGGGAATGCTAACCTTCAAACCGTCTCTGCTGTGCAGTGGGTTGTGTGCAGACCATTGTCGAAATGACAATCCGACAGCTTCATGGTCACTTTTATTGATACCAGTGTTTTATTTCTAAGATTTATTAAACTGAGTGCAAATTCTCAAAGTGCCGTGGAGGGATTTGAACTCATCTTCTCTTATCATTAGTCTCGTAACATAAAACCGACACTACTGCTCCCAGAACTAAACATAGCTTCAACACACCGAGGATGTAGGGTGGGGGGAGAGAGTATGGGGTCGGGGGGAGTGCGTGAGGCTGGGTGAGAGTGCGTGGGGCGGGGGGGAGTGTGTAAAGCGGGGGGAGAGTGCGGAGGGCGGGGGGGGGGGGGAGAGAGTGTGGAGGGAGAGGGGAGTGTGGGGGGGGAGTGTGTGTGTAGGGTGGGGGGGAGTGTGTGTAGGGCGGGGGAAAGTGTGTGTCGGACGGGTGGGAGTGTGCGGGGGGCGGGGGGAGAGTTTGGAGCTGAGACGGGACAAGAGAGGGACGTTTAGTGTTGCAATGATCATCGTCAATAAAACAGAGAGTAAAGAATGTTTGGGATGGGGAGAAAGAGGTTGGAGGCTCAATTGGAGAAGCAGTACCTATCCAATGACCAATGTATTGCCCCGGGAGTGTGACGGTTTATCTATGACTAGTATTGAACCACGAGCCAAGCAGGAGAGAGACCAAAGATTACGTCTTCTATCTTGGGCAATCTGAGGCCTCGGGTAGAGTGGGATGTAGTGTAGTTTCAAGCCGAACGGCATTGTGACAGACAAAGAGACACGTGTTGATATCTGACCCTGGTGGTGACCACTATCACCAGGGGAAGGGAGTTCAAATTGTCACTTTTCGATTTGAACACGACGAGGAGGCAGGGGAAGGGGGCTGTGGGAGGACGAGCGCCGTGCGTAACGCAGGAGCATTTGGAGCTCAGCCTGAATTTTTAGACGCCAGTGTCAGCTGTGGCTCTGTGGCCACACTCTCACCTCTATGTGGAAAGGTCCCCACTGCTGACGCCGACATTCCTCAGTGCAGCACCGAGGGAGCGCTGCACTGCCGGAGGATGAGACGTTAAATTGCTCTCTCGGATAAACGTTAAAGATCCCATGGCCACTATTCGAAGCTCGAGCAGGGGAGCTAGCCCTGGTGTGGTGACCAGTATTCATCCCTCAACAATAAATTATCTGGGCGTTATTGTGGGACCTTGCTGTGCGCAAATTGGCTGCCATGTTCTCCCTGCTTTATAACAGCGACGACACTTCAAAAGTACTTTATTGGCTGCAAAACGCTTTGGGACGTTCTGCGTTCGTGAAAGGATGCAATTGAAAGGCGTGGTTGTATTTCACAAGAACAGAAGGACATAAGAAATAGGAGCAGGAGTAGGTCAGACTGCCCCTCGAGCCTGCTCCGCCATTTAATACGATCATGACCGATCCGATCATGTCTCCCCATAACCCTTATCCCCTTATCGTTTAAAAATAAATCTAATTGGTACAAAACCTACACTTTCTTTATTGGTGCTTCAGACGTATATTACAATGGGAATGTGTGGCCATTGAAACATTACATTTCTACATATAACAGTGCTTTCAACAGCATTGTGCTATTTTTTTCAAGTTGACAGGTTGCAGGTAGTATTGAAGTTAATGAAGCTAATAGGATATAAACCAAACTGTATCTGAAATTGTGTGTGATCACATGCAATACTCAATCAGAGCTACGAAAAAGGTGGGCGCAGTATCATCTCTATTTCACATCTTGAAATTTGGACTCTCAAATGTTGGTGAATATGTAACTGGGCAATCCAATGTTTAATCTCGGTCAACTTTCTAAAGTAATTTTTCATAAATGTCTCTTTTTCTCTGGATGATATTAACTCCTGGTGCGATATGGTTGTATGGTTCCTAGCCATTGCCCGCACTCCATCCCCCCATCCAGTATCTCTTCCAAGTGGAGATTCTTGAATTGTGAGCCTGAGCAACCATTGCTGGTGGGTTATTTGATCTTGGGAGACATCATAGCAGATGTTCTCACCTGACCTCCGCGTGCACAGTTTCCAGCAGAACTAGTGAATCGTGATCGCGGAAGGAGGCCGAACCACTTTGTTTCCCATTCCCTTGCCCAGACAGGCTCCTGCGTTGGATTTACCTGGAACGACTTGCCAGCAAGTTAAATCAACATTCACACCTATCTTTCCATCGGCAACTTAAATTTAAATTTCCTGGAATCTCATTAACACACGCTGGAAAGTAAAAACCACCTTAAAACAGGTGAAAATCTTTTAAACAAGTGGTCCCAAGGAAAGAACATAAGAATTGGAGCAGGAGTAGGCCATTCGGCCCTT